>NC_142653.1:56159000-56515500 GCF_055504915.1 Nelumbo nucifera
AGTATAAAAATTGTAATGTGCATTGCCATGATTTTGCTATTATATTTTATCTACAGTTTTAGAGGAGCAAAACAAACATATTTCCAAGATTCAATTTCAAGCTTTTGTTTATAAAAGTAAATGGCCAAACAAGATTCAATTTCAAGGATTACAGGCTTACAACTCAACAAAATGAGTTCCCCATCATCTATACCAACCCAAATCAAATGAGTTCCCCATTACAGCACTACTGACCGCCGGTGACAAGAAACTGGCTCCACACAACACTCATATAAACCAACTCAAACCCAGATCAAATGAGTTCCCCATTACAGCACTGCTGACCGCCAGTCACAAGCATCTGGCTCCACACACCACTCGTGTAAATCAACCCAGATCAAATCCTGTACGGAAAATCAAAAATAGGGTAATATGAGTTAGGGATTGGGGAGATTACATTTGTTCCGGACCTTCAATCTATTGAGAAGAGAAGAGCAAAAATAACATTAGACAGAATGCTGGATTTCTTGCTATCGTTCCACAGTCAAGAACACCAGTGTGTGGTGAGTGGCTGGCGGAATGCTCGGGTTAGGGCTAGGAGGAGATGAGGACAGGAGATGGGGAGGGGAGATTTTGAATGACCTTAAACTATGAAAGAAGCCTTGTTTTTAAGTTTTGTCTTTTTGCAGGTGGTTCAACCGGGTTTGTTCAGCTAACGGCTTAACACCCATTAAAATTAGTGTTTTTTCGAATTATCGATGTGATCGCCTCTCATTGGCAGGTTCACAGGATGCAAACTCTATTAGGAATATCTTCGTACTAGTAAGCTTATAGTCATGGAGAGATATTTCCAATGCGCAGCTGCAAGTAGCTGTGAGTACGGTGTGATCACTGTTTTGTGAAGACGGAACCTGATCTCCAAATAGCATACCTAAGAAAGTAGTAGTCCATGGATTCATCTAACATCTGATCTGATCGAGGAAAAAAATCTGGAAAGGATCCTGATTGAAAGCGACTAGAAAATGTGTATCAATACCAATTTATGCTAAAAGTAATATTGACTTTCAAATCAGGTTAACAATACCACAATAAAAAACGATTTGTCACCGGATTTGTTCTTGTGATAGACAGAAAATAAGGGGATGTTTGGAACCATGGCCGTTTTTCAAAAAAAATGGTGCCACATCAGATCCACATAGGCGTTTCAGCAAACACCCATGTATCTCATTGTTTGGTTCAGCCAATTATTAAAAAATCGGGCATGCCTCGAAAATCAGGAACCCACTGATGCATCGGTGAACCATTTCTTCTAACGGTTGACTGATGTGTATCCTATGTGATGTTTACCTGTCAGCACATACATGAAAAACGGTGATGAAAATCACCTTACCAAACAGCATAGTGCTGCTCACTGCTTATACATGGCAGAAGCGTTTTTTTTTTTTTTTTGTGTAAAAAACGGGTCTTAGAAGCATGGGCGTTTTTTCTTGAAAATCGGTTCCAAAAAGCACCACGCTTCCAAACACCATGCAAGTTATTTTGTATGAAACAACCATTTACAGATGCTAACTTACCAAGTACTTGTGGTTGTGGAAGAATGAAGAACTGAGGAAACCTCAAACTAGTTGCACGGTTGTAACATTTAAAATAAGTTTTACTACCCTTCCAATCTCATTGTTGTGAAGCTAGTAAAAACTGGGTCCAACTCAAAAAATTATGAATTTACAGTTTGTACAAACTCTGGAGTATGGAGTGAGAAACAATTCCAGCCTCATATAGCAAAAATTCAAATATCCATTAAATAGATTTGTTCCTGTGGCTTGGTCCAAGGTCCTCTTACCAGCATCTTCCCAGAACCAGGTGGTCAACATCTTTCATTACATGGCAGATACTCAAGAGTTCATCAAAAGTCAGAGAAGACCATCAGACCCTCCACTCAGTAATTTTGTTCCCAATTCTCTCCTCGGCTTACACGAGAGCCCTCTTTCCATCATCTCTTCATCATACTTCCTAGCCATCTCAATCATACCCTTCTGCACCAATGCATCAATCAGAGCATTGTAAGCACAAGCATCTGGGGTGCATCCATGTTCCTTCATCTTGTCCCAAACAAGGAAGACAGGCCGTAGAAAGCCCCATCTTCCAAATTTTGACATAAGCATCACGTAAGTGTCCATTCTAGGGCGGACCCCACCCTTAATCATGATGTCAAACAGTTTAAGAATCTCCTTAGGCCTATTAAGGCTCCCAAAGAAACAGTGATATGTAATAACATTAGGGACACAACCCTTCTTAGGCATTTGGTCGAGTAGTTTATAGGCTTCCCTTATTCTTCCAGATTGGCACAGAAGCTTTATGATTGTATTGTATGTCACAACATTTGGATTGCATCCCAAATCCAACATCTCACGGTAGAGCCGCATTGCAACATCAACACCATCCGAGAGACCCATGGCATGAATCACTGTGTTATACGCCACCACATCCAATTCAATCCCCCTCTTCTTCATCTCTTTATACAATTTAACTGTCTTCCATGGTTTCCCTGACTTGCAAAGAATATCCATGTAAATAGAATACGAATGAAGATCACAATCAATACCCTTTCGATCCATCTCTTCCCAGAACTCTCTGCACTTACTCCACCAACCCATTTTAAACCACCCTCGTAGAATCATGTTATACACTTTTGTGTTGGCTGTGAAAGGTGAATTCTTTCCCATACACAACTCCTCAGCTTCAATTACGTGCTTGTACTCACAAAGTGCATCAATAAGATTCAGAAATGCAGTTTCATCCTTCAAATTGAACTCTTGCATCCGATTATAAGTATTAATTGATTCTTCAACCATGTGCGCCGAGACATACCGCTTGAACATTATCCGAAACGTAGAATGATCAGGTGAAGAAAATCCATTTCCATTTCCATCACCAGCCATTCTTTTAATTAAGTCCCAAGCAAGCTCAAACTCGAAGAATTTCCCCAGAATGTCTATCATTCGGTTATAGGTATCGGTGTTGTGTTGGAACCGGCACTCATTTTCAACCCAATTGAAGAATTCCAGAGCGCGTTTCCAATCGTTTCCATAGCTGGAAATGGTTTCTCCAACTGTTTTGTGATCAAACTCGACTAAATCATGTGCAACGGAGGGCTTGTTTTTTGAACTCTTCCTGGAAACCTTAGTAGAACCCGGTCTCGCCGACCTCGAAACATCAGAGTCATAAACAGATCTCCATTTTTTTACCTGGGTTTCGTCTGAACTGGAGAACTGGCCGACTGAAGGAGTTGTGTGGAAGTTGAGGAAAACTTGAATGCGATAAAAAAGAGATTGAGAGATACGGAAAGAACATCGGCATCCGTTTAAAGGTCTAAAGATCATTTCAGAGTCTAAAGACAAAGTGCATAAAACAAAAACAAAGAAAGAGAAACTGAAGAAAAAAAGAGGCAAAGGAATAAGAACTTGAGAATCGATCTTCTGCAGATCAATGGAATATACAGAAACACAGTCTAAGAATGGGTTAGCTAAGCTTAGGTGTGCTTACTCTCGATAGTCTCGCATGATGGAACTGGTTTCTCGACTCAATTGTTTTTGTTTGGCAAGAATCAAGACCTTTTTCTTCTAAAGCGGCTTTCCTGCAGGCTCACATCAGTATTCTGGAAGAGAAGCCTTGGAAGCTTGGACGATGAGTTGAGGGTTCAGTTTAGAGAAGCTAACTGCCTCTCTGCCTTGGAGCTTCCATTCCTTGCTCCACCCTTCTAGAGATTGGAGCGCAGATGCCAATTCTTGGAAAAATGAACACTCAAGTCTTCTCTGTTCATTCTCTCTCCTACTGATATAGGTTTTTCTCCCCGCTGCTCTTCTTCTCCCGTACCCTTTTGCGACAATAGCGCATAATAATGTGGGCAGGGGTAGGGATGTGGTGACAATCTGTGGGTAGCAGATCCGGAACGGGGATGAATTCACATCAGCGCCCCACAATACAGTCCAACCGTGTATTGGAAACGAGATCGGCTTCAATCGGTGCAAGGCGCGTTCGAACAACCTTTATAGCCTTGCATCGGGAACATTTCGATATTTCTATGTTTTATTTTATGGAGAGATGTTCCCAATGCAAGGCAATGATGGTTGTTTGAACGGGCTTTGCACTGACTGAATCTCATTTCATTGGGAACATGACAAATATGAGAGATGATGAGACATCATCCGAAGATATTCCTAATATATGGTTGGAATGTGTTATGGGGTGCCTTGGGGTGTGTGACCTCCACAACGGGGTAGTCTATCCCCCAACCCAATACATGTGGGATTGAATCTCAAATCTCCATTACAACCAACAAAGAGACCTTACCAACTAGTTGATTGACACCTTGCAAGATCAATGACCCTGTACAAGCAGAATAGGGGCCTAGATGTATGTCCCATCCATTGCTCCAATGCAGTCCTGTGATTCATTGAAAAGTTTTATATCAACCTTTATTTGTATACCACCTAATATATCAAACAAAACATTAATAATGGTGATTGTTACCCTAAAATAAGGCCAACAATATGTTACATCCCTAATCTCTGGTGTAACTTCATCTCTTGTTTGGATTAGAAACTCATCCTCTAGACTTAACACTGCATTAAGAACTTGATTGAAGTGGCTGCTCACAATCTCCCTAAATCAACTAAAATAGAATCTTATGGTTTAGTTTCTCACATTATGGACAAGGATATGTTCTTCAACAATACTCCATGTAACTTACAAGACTCATTAAGTATCTTTACTAGCGTTACAAATGACTTTCTCTCCCCATTCTAAGCTAATTATAGCAATCAATTTCCTTTATATGATAAAGGTGCTTTAATAAATTTTTATACATCTCGGCTAATGGGTGGTTCTCTATCAATATAATTCAAATGTTCATCTATTAAGGCAATGTATATTGCAATAGCAACAAAAGCAATACCAACAATTGCAATCAATCATCCAAGTTATCCATCTAAATCAAATTCAATAAGAAAAAAATTCCATATTTCCAACAAAAACAATATAAAGACTAACTTACATCCAATAAAACATTATTTTTAACAAACTCAATAAGTATCTAAAGAAAGAAGAAGAAGCAGTTTTCTTGCTCACATTCAACCATTCTTGTATTACATTAATACAATATAATCAGTTTGAGGTAATGAGATTTCGACACAACTTTTTTATCATTAACAAAAATTTTATTTATTTATGAGAAAAGAGTGTTAAATACAATACCATGGTTTTAAAAAGTGACCTGAAAATGGAAACGTTCTGGCCATCGGTTTTTGGGTTGATGATCCGACCATCTGGTTCAAACGGGCAGCCCATTCAAACAAAAAATTAAAAAATAATTAAAAATAAAAAATGGCCAAAACTGTTGAACAAGTTGATAGGTCGATTGTTCGACCACCTGGGTCAACATGTTATTGACTTTTTCAATGATTTTTTATCAAGGACCAAGTTTGGGATAAAACAAAACCGATTGCCTAAACGATTCCCAAGCCAAACGGCCCGACCATCCAAATCAATGACGATTCAAATAAAACCATGTACAATACGATCTAGTTGTATCCCTGGTTTTGGCCTAGCCATATGCTACCCAACTAGTGGACACAACCAAGTTATATGTAAATAGATGTTGCTTCCTCACAAATTGATGACTATCAACTTCCGGTTGGTAGAGAATAATTTAGTGGGCTTTAATGGAAGTGTTAAAAGTGAGATTAATATTACTTTTGCATTTTTAAACTCGAAAGTCTGGATACAACTAGAATATGAAACTTTAATAATTAATTGTATCCATGTGTCATTGTTACAAATAAATGATGAATTCTCATTTTATATCTCTACCTATCTAATAGAATTATGTTGGTAATGATCTTCATTTCCTTTCCTTTCCCTTCTCTTTTTTTTCTTCGAACCAAACATAGTCTTATTGTTTAAGATAATCTTTATACATAGTGACTTTCTATTTTCAGCCGCTCTAACTTCCCTGAAGTAATAAACCCATAACCACTATTATGGGCCAAACCAGCCCATAGTCCCAAATCTTGACCCACACACAGCAACTAGTTGAGGTGCGCCGGTTCAACAATCTGGACTATCCATCATAATGTTGTCAGAGTCCTACTTGACTTAGAATGGTTTTGGTTGGGTCACTGGTTGAAAGATCAACCATATGGTTTGACCATTCAGGTTAGGAATAAAAAATACAAAAAATTCAAAATTAAAAAAAAAAAAAAGTTTCATGTTGTCTTCTAGGCCCATTTTACAACAAAATAAGCATAAAAAATAAATATTAGAGGTAATAAAATATTTAAACATGTATTTGGGATATAATTGACCCAATGAATATTTCTAAAAGACTAAGGGCTTGTTTGTTTGCTCCGAATTCTGAAGTCTGGATGTCTTTAAAACTGTAATAATTATGAAAAGTTTAAATGCAGATAATAAAATATTTCTTGGTTCTAAAGTCTAAATGCAGATAATGTTGTTCTGAACTTTAAATGCTAAATTATGAAAAGTATCAAATAGCCATTTTAACATTCGATATGAAAAGTTTGTTTAATTATTTAACAAATTAATTAATAATCAATTAAATGAATATAAAATCATTAATAATAGTGGAATTGACAAAATTTGTAAATTATTAAATACCTTTAAAAAATTGAGCATTTTTTAATTAATTAATAAGTAATAAATTCTTACATAATTATTAATTAAAGTAACTAATTAATGATTAATAATATATAATTTATAATTATTATTATTCCATTAATTAAGTAATTAGTACTAACTATTTAAATGATAATTTTTAAAAACTACTTCATTATTATTATTTTGTAGGGCAATCATAGCATGCATAAAAAGAGCAACCTTTTGGGGGCACTCTTGGAAAACAAAATTAAGCATTATGGCTATTATACATGATGTACAGAACATTAAGTCTGAAATAAAATGAGAACCAACACTCTTAATACCTCTTTAAGTAATTAAGAGATAAAGAGATATTAAGACAAGTGTACAGGCCCTAAGAACCATGCAACCAAAAAAACATTGGGACTATTGGTTCCCAATTTGAATGGTTTGACCGCCTGGTCCAATCTAATCCTAACAAGTAACAACACTGATCCATCTAGCTAATACCTGTTGAGATACCCTTGGTAAAATTTCAACATTCATGACTAATGGATCAATGGAAATTGAAAATTGTGAGAGGATAGAAAGTGATTATTGGGCTATCTGTTTTATATATAGTTAAGCTGAAAGGATTCTAATTGGTGGTAAAATGAGAGAAAGCAAATTGAGATGGTTTGATCATATACATAGAAAACCAATTATAATAACTGGTAGAAAAAAGTGATCTTTTACAAGGTGAAGGAACTAGAAGAGCTAAGGGTGGATGTAAAAAGAAATTATTTAAGTGCCCGATTCTTTAACAATGGATATGGCATTGAACAAAACGGAATGGCAAAACAAGATTCATGTAGTCAACTCCATATAGTTGGTACTAATGATATCTATATTTAGCATTTCTTCCTGGGAGTAGAGGTGTCAATTGGACTAGATTTGGTCCAACCCGATCCAGTCCAATGCGAGTCCACTTACAAATGGACTAGACCCAATCCAGTCCAAATCCAATCTAATCCATGAAAATGTAAACGGATTGGATTGGGTCCAATATAAATCGAATGAAATATCAAAAATTATATAAAAAAAACAAAACATATAAAAATACAAAAATATATTAAGATGAAGAAAATCTGAAAATTACAAAAATATACCCTTTTGGCATTGAAAAACACTTTTTCAAAAGTGATTTCATAAAAGTACTTTTATAAAAGTACTTCCGTAGAAGTACTTTCATATAAGTGCTTTTGTAAAAGTACTTTCATAGAAGTGCTTTTATAAAAGTGCTTTCGTAAAGTATTTTTGTAAAGATGCTTTCATAAAAATACTTTTATAAAAGCATATAAGTGCTTTTGTAAGTTATTTCATAAGTGTTTAAAAAAGTGCTTTCGTAAAAGTGCTTTTATAAAAGTACTTCCATAAAAGTTCTTTTGTAAAAGTGATTTCATAAAAGTGCTTGTGTAAAAGTACTTTTATAAAAGTGTCTTCATAAAAGTACATATGTAAAAGTACTTTTATTAAAGTGATTTCGTAAAAGTGCTTTTATAAAATTACTTTTGTAAAAGTACTTTTCATAAAAGTATTTTCGTAAAAATACTTTCATAAAATGATTTTATGTTGGCTTCAATTTTGATCGATTTCAAATTGGACAAGAGTTTGGCCTCATGATCAGATTATTGGAAAGTTGGTTTGGATCCAATTCAGACCAATAAGAATATGGACCAATTTATTTTGGATTGGCCCAATCTAATAATTATAATGGACCATTCATATCCAATTTGATAAGGTTTAGATCGGATTGGGTCCAATCCAAAACCAATCGATTGACACCCCTACCGCGTGGGGGGGAGGGGGGGCTCCAATGACCGATTCTGTTTTTTATAATGATATCTTTCCCTCCCTTCTACATCACTATTGATTTATTTCTACTTAAATAGGTACATAGTCTATATTACAGTGTATACATTTTTAAAACAAAAAGATCATCTTCTGTAAATACATAGTACATAGTTGTAGCTATATTATAAAGGTCAAACAGGCATGGATTGGGTTCGAACAAGATCTAGCTACTGAATGGTTGAATAAGGTCAAACCAAAATCAGATACAATTCAAGGTCTGTTTGGTTTGCAGTTGGAATCAGATTTAGAATTAAAATCCATTGAAATCAGAATTAGAATGGTCTATTCCCCCCACCTATTTGGTTCAGAGGGGAACCGGGGATGGCTGGAATTGGATTCTCATTCCCGAGGGGGAGGGAATGGTCATTCCCTTAAATGAGAGAATGTCATTGTGGAATGATAGTCAGATTCCAATTCTGTCCAACCAAACAGTTGAATCAGAATGGCCCATTACGATTCCAATTCCAGAACGCTGTTATGAATCAAACAGACCCGACCCTCGGTTCAATAAAAACAGACCAGTTCTTGAAGTCTAGATATTCAAGCATTAGAAAAGGCTCCAATCCAGTTTGATGAAGACTGGTCAGTTCTGGCCGTTTTAATGTTGATATCTGTAGTTGAAGTGTTAAAACTGAGAAATTTAACCAAGCCCCTTTTTAGATGCCCTGTCTGGGTTTCAAAAACATTGTCGTTTTACAGTTTAAGAGATCGGATTCCTCCTAAGCAAACCACGTTTTCCCAAACAGTCAGCCTCCTTGCATGCCTAAAACTAATAAAATTTCAAAGGCTCAATGAGTGACTGATAAAGCGGCCATTTACTTCTCTCAGATATATCAGTTCTAGTGAATCAGCACTTGTGTAAAAAACTGCATCACCACTTAAGAGATGTAATGGGGAGTTCCAACTCTGATACCGATCAACTAGGAGATGAAAACATGTCGATCCACTCCTTGAATACCCCGAAATGATCGAGATCGATGTGTTTTCATCTCTCGTGTGATATCACACATCAGAGAGTGATCATCTAATTCTATCACACATCTAATTCCATGGATAGAAAATCCTCTGGTTGTCGAATATTTGATCATCTAGTCCACATCGTCACATTACCCCACCCTGTTTGGTCTTTTGTGTACCCCACATAGCCTCCCCAAGTTTCTAACTTTCGATTTTAAATCCTTATACTCATAGTGCAAGGCTTATTCTGATTTTGGGTTGAAATTTTCCGCTTAGCCTTTTAGCACAGAGGTGGCAGGAGGAACAAAGGGCTGATACATGTCGAGTAGAGAGAGAGAGAGAGGAATTAGTAATATCTATTATTTCAAAACGACAATGTCCAACATTCTCTGTAGAAACAAAATACAGCAAGACATTTTCATGGAAATTCAGGCTCAAACATCTCTTTAGCCAATGTTGGAAGGAAGTTATGGTTCATCTAAAATTTTAAGAGAAGAAAAAACAAAGGGTGAAAGATCTTAAGCCGTATATCACATTCACAGATGTATTCCTATAGAGGATTTGAACTCCAGTATTCAATGATAAAACCATTAATCACAAACTAGGACCTGCACTTTGGTGCCTTCTCAGATCCTACATGGTGAATAGCCATAAAATGCACTTTCATCAGTCAGTTTCCATGCACAATTAGACAGTCCTGACCAACAAAACTTTCATTCATATGTCCGCTTCCTCTTCAGGATGGTTGGTAATATAGAGACGGTTCCTATCAGGAAGAGCACTGCCAGAGTCTTAAAATCATATAGATCCCTGACTGACTTCAGATCCCCCAGAGCAAGGCCAGCCTGATGGAAGAAACCAAGAAAAAAAATGCAGGTTATTTCCCTAGTTTCATAGAATTTAAAATCTATTGCTTTGAATATTTCAAAAAAAATATAAGTGGAGCCCCTTTTGGCCTGTTATTTTTAATGTGAGAGAAAGTAATTGCAGATAAAAGAAGAAACCTCTTCCATGCTTCTTTCTCCTTTCTCGACCTTCTGGACCTTTTATGTCATAATACATACATATATTAACAAATTAATAATATTGCAATGAAGCACCTGCCTTGCATGGTTAACCGCACCTCACCAAGGTGACGCCATGACAAATTTGAGATTTAACCATGCAATTTGTTCAACAATCAAATTAGCTGATTTGAGAACCCAAAAAAAAATGATGCATTAGGTTTCCATATCATTCAGCTTCATGATATGGATATGATTCAGATGGTAGGAAATGAAATGTTTCATACTCCTTTCCTTGAGAGAGGACCAATGTAGATTTTGGAAAAAAAAAATAAGGAGCAAGGAGGAGCAAGGGGATTGGGAATAGGTAATTTTGGGGAAAAAAAGAATATAGCTCTGCTGCATAAGTGGTTGTGGAGGTGGCCACTGGAGAGGGAGAGACTCTAGCATGAGGTGGTGAAAGTGTTCATGGGCAAGCTGGCAATGGTTGGGATTATGGCATCTCAGCAGGTTATCTGGCTTCTCCTTGGAAAGCCCCCATGGTATTCTCCAGTTCTTAAGCCTCATAAGATATGTTGCATGTACAGGAAACAAGGTTTTGTTCTGGGAAGATCCAGAACCTCTCTCTCTCTCTCTCTCCAAGAACAAACCTATCTAATGTTTCCCTTCCTTCTCCCCTTAAACTAGTGTTAGTTGGGATTTAGGCTTGAGAAAAGGACTGAGGGACCATGAGTTTGATCATGCCTTGCTCCTAAAAAATCTTTTTGACTCTTTTTTTTTGGATCCTTATCAAATAGTCAGGTTTGGACTCCACACCCTAAGGACATCTTCTCTTGTGCTTCTTTTCTCTCCTTCTTGTACTCAAATTCTTCTGCCCCTGTCTTGCCATCTAAAGAAGTTTGGTCCAAGCCTATCCCACCCAAGGTAGGATAGTGAGAGTTGTTACCATCTAATAATCTCCGCACCCTAAGGACATCTAAAGAAGTTTGTATTTCCCTGAGTTGGTGTACTATTTTCAAGGCTAATAGTGAGAGTTGTTACCATCTAATAATCTCTTGCCCATAGTTGTCAAGGCGATGCCTAGGCGACAAGATGCCCTTTGAAGCTCGCCTCACCTAATCGCCAAGCAGTTTTCTACTTCCTTCTATAAAATACTTTTTTATTCATTCTTTTTTGAGATTATAATTATAAAATATACATTATTAAACTAAAATAATCATTTTGTGTGTTTATATACTAATTTCTTTTTATTATTTTCTTATTTATTAGGGTTTAATCAACACAAACATTGCTGAATACTGTATTGAACCCTCAAAGACTTAAAAACCTGAACCAATAAGGAAGAACTTGATATTTTATCTAATCAGCACATTTTCCTCTTCCATATATTCTTCTTCTTCTACTACTACTACTACTACCAATACATTTTATTTTCTTCTTTTCCTATAACAGAAATAAGGGTTCACCCCTATATTTTTTGAATTTTATTTTCCTTCTTCCTTTTCTTCTCATGAATATGTTGATTTCCTATACTTTAATATGAAATTTATACTTTTCTTATGAAAATCATGAATAATTATTAAAGAAATATGGTTATGGTACCTAGGGAACTACCCTAGGATCTATGTTTTTAACATAAAAAAATCCATCGCCTAGGCGACAAGGCACCCCCCCAGTCGCCTAGCCTCGCCCTGGCGCCTTGAAAACTATGCTCTTGCCCTGTTGTTGCAGGCTTTTGGGAAAGATTATTTGCACTATTCGGATGCAGGTCGACTATGCCCTTGCAGATCAGCAGTGTATTCAATTCAACCCTGTAACCTTCAGATAGCTAAGAGAAAGGATAGGATCCTGCGGAGATGTGCTAGGATGCTTTGGTATGGACAGTTTGGAAAGAGAAATACTAGAATATTTAATGACAAGGAAAGGGATGAAGAGGCTACTTGGGACTACATTGTAAGTAGGGCTATCCACTGGGTCAAAACTCTGGATCTTTTTCCTTTTTCTCCTTTGATGATATTTGAAGGAATTGGGGAGCTGTAGCAAGAAGCTCAGAAATAAAGATAAAGCCCTTTGTGGAAGGAGTCCGAAAAGCTAAGGAGTTGAACATCAAGAAACTCATAATTGAAGGGGATTCAGAGGTGGTGATAGGATGGCTGTCTAAAGATCAAAATGGGTTATGAAAGTATAACAATGAGAGGAGGAAATTCATGTGGCTGGTGCGGGAGATGGAAGTTAAGACATGTTGGGTTAAAAGATCGGCTAATTCCCTAGCTGACGGTTTAGCTAAACAAGGGGCAGAAAGGAATTCACTGTTTTGGGCCAAGACGTAACTTTAGTGTATTCTTTTCTCTTTTTCTTCTTTTTCTTTCTTTTATGAGGCTCTTAGTGACTCTTGGAAGATAAGTGTGTTTATCTTCCTCCTGTAAATTTTCTACTGATGATTAATGAAAGTGTTATTGATCAAAAAAAAAAAAAAGATAAAGCCTTTTATAGTTTAGGTACCTCCTGAAGAAGGTTTCGTTAAGCTTAATTTTGGTTCTAGCAGCCTGGGAAATCTAGGGCCCTCAAGAATAGGGGGTGTTTTTGGAAATGCAGGTGGCTGTATAGTTGCTTTATTCTCAGGTCCTGTAGGTGAGGGAGACCGTATCCAAGCTGAGTTTCAAGCTGTTTTGCAGGGGAGACACTTTGCTAGAGATATGAACATTGATAGATTACTAATTGAGGGGGATTTGAAGTTGATAATTGAGTGGCTAAGGAATCCAGACACTGTTGTTTAGACCTACAAGGAAGCTATGAAAAGGTTTAAATGGTTGATCTCCAATATGACAATAAGAATTAAGTGGGAAAGGAGATCGACTAATGGGATAGCTGACTATTTAGCTAAGCAAGGGGTGCATAGGGATCATCTGTTTTGGGCTCATTTGTAATATATTGTTGTATTTGAGGCAGCACATCATGCCTCTCTATGGGAAGAAGCTCATTGTATAAGTTGTTTTTACTGATTTCTTAATAAAACTTTCTATTACTTAAAGGAAAAACCACAATGCTGCAAAAACTAAAAATGGATTTCTTTTATCAGTACCTAAATCTATAAAGTTTAGAGGTTATCAATCTTTTTATGTATCGAAGTCCATATTTTATTTTTAAAGTAATGAAGTATAAAATAACAAATTTTGTATAAAATTACTGAAAAAAGGTATGTATACATTTATTTTTTTCAAAAACAAAAATACAAATTGTCATTGTACATTTCATTATTTTAGAAATAAATCTGCTTAATTCCATAGCTTCTTGATTCATACAAAACATGAGTGAATCATTATACCCTTCAATAGTTGGTTCTTTCTTTTGTGCTCCAGAATTTCCAAGCCTAATTTTTGCTTTCACTTATGTATACTCCTGGTTTAATTCTAATATAGTCTTTTTTGCTTTCTCTTTTCTGTATGTTTGCACAAATAAGAACTGCATGCATTCATAATTGTTGTGTTATATGTTTAACAGTGCCACAACAACTTGATTTGCTACATCAACCATGCTCTGAAAATTCAAGTACTCTAATGTGCAATGACTAGTCTAGTCAAATGACAGATGTAGAATGAATAGTAAAACTTACTTTTACAGTAATATATGATGCTGGAATAAGACCAATCAGTGTTGCAAGCAAGAAAATATGAAAAGGTATATCGACTATCGGGGATGCCAAATTAATAAATGTGTTGGGCAAGGTTGGAGTTATCCTCAAAAAAAGCATGTAATTCAGCAGCTTTTCTCTACGTTTTGCAATCTGTCCAAAAAAAACGAAGTAGGTATAAATGGTATCCAACATACAGTCAGAGGGACACATTTTAAGGAGAAAAATAAGTACAGAAGCAATTTAAAATAGTAAACAACATTTACTGGTGTTGAAGAAATCCCAAAGGAATACCTCTGCCTGGAAAAATCTCAACCTTTCAGGCCACATCCAGGTAACCAAAGGCCTCCCAAATAACTTAGATAGGAAATAGCAGGATGATGCCCCTGCTGTGGCATTGAAAACAACCAAGACCAGGCCTCTGGCAACACCAAAAAGAGCTCCAGCTAGCAATGACATGAATATCGTGCCAGGAATCATAAATGTTTGCATGAAGATGTAAGTTGAGCAGTAACCTAGAATAAATTGTGCTTGGTATTCGTGTGCATATGTTGCAATATTATCTCTGTGACAATAATCAGAAACAAATATCAGGAAAAGCAATGCAATTAAACATTCATGCAAAGA
This sequence comes from Nelumbo nucifera, assembly GCF_055504915.1. Taxonomy (NCBI): domain Eukaryota; kingdom Viridiplantae; phylum Streptophyta; class Magnoliopsida; order Proteales; family Nelumbonaceae; genus Nelumbo; species Nelumbo nucifera. Next base: position 56,173,746 of record NC_142653.1, read on the forward strand.
AAGTATACATGGTTTATAGTTAAAAAGAGTAACTTAATAAATCACAAATGTAGTTTTAGGAGACTATAAAAGACAAGTACATTACCAATCACCAATGAGTTGGATCCTCTAGAAGCACTATGAATAAAAGTAGATTATTTCCAGAAGCATTTTTATTCGTTAAATGACAAAAATACCCCTACTGTCCAAAAAAATAGAAATACATAAAAATTAAAAAAAAAAATCTAACTTTGACTCTTCAGCTCCTACATCTGGTAGATTTCACTTAATTAAATGCACCAATCTTGTAATGATCCATGAATCATTGATCAGGGAACATGGTGGACTAGGGAAGCTTGAGTATCTCCATCAACTAAGAATAACAGCCATCACAGAACAATCAATTTTCTAGGTTGTGACAAAGATCAGACAATGGCATAGATGATAGAAATGAAAATCTACAACAACTATAGATTGTTAAATTCAGCAAGTTCTTATTGGTTTGACAAGAGACATAATGTGTCTCTAAGACACAATGATATTATCACGGTATACTTCAGTCCGACTGGAGAGAGTGACCTTATGAGCAGCAAAAATCTTGGTCTTACTCCAGGGTCTCAGATACAAGCATCACTATGCATAAAAAAAATAAATAAATAAATAAAAAAAAAACAGAAAAAGATAACAGTGCCATATAAAAGACCAATTTGGCTTATAGAGACAGTATAAGGTATAAACTTCAAATGTGTGATTGGACTTTGTGATGCATTTTCTAATGGATAATAACAGTTTACTTTTATCATCTTCAAGCCAAGGGTAAAATATTAATTAGGGTTCTTGGCTCCAATAGAATCAAATTGGAGAAGTTAAGGAGCTCATTTATAGGTTGAACAGATCATTCAGATAGGTGCCTAGATCAGCCAATTATCATTGCTTATTCTCTGGCTAGAAAGGATGAGATTAGAGATTGGGGTGCTGAGCTAGGGCCAGAGAAATAAAAGGCTCTGTTTTTCTGTTTTTGTTGGTGTGTCATCCATCCTTGGCACCTTCTTTTTCAGCAGTAGAGGATTTCTATCTCATCATCATTATCCTTTTTTTTTTGATAATTGAAAATGATTTCATTAAACAAGAGGAATAAGATTTTACAAGAATCCCTTGGAGAGGCACGAGATGCAGCCTCCCCTAACTGTTACAAGAGATCAGAAATAAAATTACAATGCTGCCCAGAATAAATGGTCCCTAGTAGACCCCTGTTTAGCAAGATGATAAGCCAAGGCATTTGCCTCCCTACCCACCCACTGATATCTACATGTTATGTGCCTTGTTAAACATTTAACTTTTTTGATGAGATCCCTATAACTCCAAACAACTGAGTCTGGATTTGGCAGCCAGCCCACAATCACCTTAGAATCCCCTTCAATTGAATAGGTTCTCCACTCCTAGTTGATTAGCAATCTGAATTCCCTGTACTGCAGCCAATATCTCAGCTCTTGTAGAGTCCCCTATCCCTATCAATCCTGAGAATAAGGATATGATGTTGCCATTTTCATTCCTCAATACTCCTCCAATGCCAGACAGTCCTGGGTTACCCTGGCTGCTTCCGTCAAAATTCAGTTTAAAAAAACCTTCTGGGGGAGTTACCCAAACTGTAGTGTCTCTGGTTTTTCTAAACGAAGTGTGTGCAACTGTAGCCCAATTACCTGAGGTTAGCTAACAGGATTTCTCTCATTAATAAATAATGATATCCTCTTGTATTGTTGTTACTGATAAAAGAAAAAGATGAAAGAACCTTATTATTGAGACACAAATTTTCTCACAAACCCACTTAATTTTAATAAGACTGCTTCCTACTGCCAATTTACAAAGTTCCTGCTCTTTGGACAAGACCTTTCCCCCTTCCCAATCCCCAGTAAGGTGCATAAATCATCATAAGTACCCATTTTTCCACACAAGGAAAAAAGAACCAATCAATAACTATAAAACAATGGGCTTCAGCATATGAGCATGTCCAGTGGAGTTATCTTGACTATTTATTGCAGAGAATGGGCTTTGGCATTAGATGGACAAGTCGGACTCACACTTGCCTCTAAACAGCTAGATTTTCGATATTAGTGAAGGGCAATCCCAGAGGCATCTCTGAAGAAGGGAGACCCGGAGAGGGCTACAGCAGTGTAACCTCTGACCATTCTTATAAATCATTGTCACAGAAACTTTAAACATGATGATTTTTCAAGCATTTAAGCTTTGCTACAGTTTGCAAATGATACAATCATCTTTTCCCATGCAATGCTTTCTGATTTGCTGTTTTTGAGATGCTTATGAATATGCTTTGAAGAAGTCTCACGATTAAATTTAAAAAAAAAAAAAAACATTCAAAAGAAAGAGCTGCTAGCTGTAGCCCATAGGTTTGGAGACGAATGATTCATAGATCATTACAAGATTGTGGCATTTAATTTAGTGGTGAACAATCAATTAATTCTTTTACATTGGAAATGAATGTAAAAGAATTAATGTTTTGGGCTGTCACTACCTAAAACAATCAATGTTCAGAATAGGAAAAAAAACAATGGAAATGAATGTAAAAGAATTAATAATTGAAGGAGACTCAAAGAATGTAATAAGTTGGTTGCAGGATAAGAAGAAAGTGCCATGGAGTTGCAGATATGAAATCAAGAAATTCAAATGGCTGTCAAAAGATATGGAATTAAAGATTTTATGATGATAAGAAGCTCCATTTGGTCTCATGGTCCCAAGTCTGTCTCCCCAAACATATGGGTGGATTGGGCTTAGATCTTTAAGGCCAAGTTTGGGAGTGCTTATGTTAAAAATAAGTGCTTAAAAACAAGTGCTAATTCGAATAAGCATTTATTTGCATTTGGCACCCAGCTTTTTCAAGTGTTTATTTTAAAAAATAAGCCCTCCCACCCTCTGTTTTGTTTTAATTTAATTTCACTTTTTTTCTTTTCCTTGCTTCTCGCTTCTCAGATAATATAATTAGGTCCATAGGTTTGGAGACGAAATCAAATGTGCAAAAATGGGACCTATCTGGAAATTTTGCATTTCTGCTAAAGCAAAGCTTTAGGCTTCCTTGGAAGGGGGTGTTTTTTATGCTTTTAATGGAATGTAAGTTAGATTTGGAGAACAAAAGCAACAGCTTTCCAGAGCTGTAACACAAGAAATCTGAAGAAATTGAAGCTCCATTGCCACCAATTTTCTGAGAAAAATGGGTCTTTGAACGAAGGTTTCTGGAACTCTGTGTTTGAATTCAGCGAACAAGGTCAAGAAAACTGAGTTTGGGTTCGTGTTCCACAGTTTGTTTCATCACACTCTTGTCTGAGAAGTTCTCCTTGTAGGTCCATTTTGGGGTTGGATTAGGTGTCCTGGAATCATGTTAACAATGGTGATGCCTTCCACCACTGCCTGTAGCTCGCTGGAAGAAATGCTGGATTCCATCCGGCGAAAGTGCCAGTTTGGGGAGCAAAAAGATGAAAGTCAACTCGCTGGTGAAAGTGGCAGTCTCTTCTTCTTATCTCTGCCAAACACAAAAATTTAGGTTTCTGCACTTGCTGGAATCAGAATTTAATTCCACAATCACAGAAGAACAGGGTCACTGGACGATTCGTCAAGCAGCATGTCGCTGTTCTGGTCTAGGAAGTCATCGGCGGTGCCACCAGCTGTGCCGTCTGTAGCCAAGAGCGGTGGCAGGCCGACTACTCCCTCATCTTGGCCTCCACCGAAGCTGTCAGTCTCACCTGCTACCTCAATCGGTCATGCCCAACGTTTTTCATATTGAAAGGGTATAACTGGTTTTCTAAAAATTGACCAGAGACAATTCTGGGAGAAAAATTGAATAAGTGGTTACTGTACAAGCACTTAAAAAAAGCTGGAATTTTGGGCTTATTCAATAAGCACTTATTTCAGACTTATCTCCCAAACGTCAATAAGTGCTTAATGGTGTGGTGATGTCCCGGCCTAAAATAAGTGCTTATTCGAATAAGCACTCCCAAACTTGGCCCAAGTCTTATGAATAAAGCACTTATGGTAAAGTGGCTATGGAGGTATGACAATGAAAGAGAGACCCTTTGGAGGACTTTAATACATGATAATTATGGTGAAACTGTCCTAGGCTGGGAAACTGCCACTGTTACCTCTTATGGCTTGAATGCATGGAAAGGTGTTATGGAAAATCAGAAGGAATTCTCTCAGGTCATCATCTTCAAGCCTGGTCATGAGGATCAGGTGAGGTTTTGGCAATGATATATGGTGTGGATCAAGGCCTGTGCCAGGCCTATCCTCAAACACTAAATGCAGCTTTGGGCATAAATGCCTTAATCAAAGATTATCTTGAGATGATGGGTGATCAAGTTGTTTGGTCACCAAAACTCAGAAGAATTATCCATGACCGGGAGATGGAAGAATCGCTGGCCTTCATGGGAGAATTAAACCAGATGCATGTACAAATAAACTCACAGGAATAGAATGGTTGAATGTTGAACACTCAGGTAATTTCATAGTTCAATCTTTCTATATGGTGCTTGCAGCTCATCACGTTGAAGACATCGCTTGGAAATGGATTTGGATAGTGGATATCTCATCCATTTTTCTGTGGACAGTTATTCTGGACAGAATCCCAACCATAGATCACTTGGTGTTCAAAGAAATGGCATTGGACAACTGTTATTGCTTGTGTGGAATGACGAAAGAATCTGTACACCACCTTTTCATACACTGAAAGGAGTCTGGAGTCCTACTCCTACAGCAATATGGATTCATTCGGGTATAAATGGACCTCCCCAAAGGACCTGGTGGCTTTGTTTTTCCTCCTGCATATTAAAAGGCTTGAGCATAAAAGGCAAGGTATGGCAATTGACTCCTGCAGCAATTTGTTGGTCTCTGTAGCTAGAGCATAATAACAGAATATTTGAAGGAAAGAAGCTGGAGACTAATGCGTTAATTGCTAAGATTGAAAAGTTTACTATTGATTGGGCCTGCAACAGCAATGAATTTATTGGACACTGGCATAGAATCATATGGGATAATGACTTTGTAGTATAATGCTTTCTTATAGCTTACACAATTCATACTGGTGTATGCATCTTGTAATCGCTTTCTGACTGAGGGAAGCTCCCCCTCTTTCAATACAAATTCATTTTACCTCTCAAAAAAAGGAAAAGAAAAAATTGAAAGAAGTACAACTAAACATTGTCCACTTGTCCCATACTCAGCAAGTGGTTTCAGATTGAAAGTAGGCAAAACCACCACTCAACCTTGTTGAGTCTACTCAGATAAAACATTGGAATAAAAATAAATAAAATAAACATGCATGTATAATATGACCAAGTTACAATTATTTTTTATGAGTACTATGTTACAACTATCTTACATTGCACCTATGGTGGAACACCTCAATACCCAGTGTAATATGGACAACTTGGCCAATTACACTGAAGGAGAAACCATAATAATCCAAAAGATTGTTTGACAAACTAAATCAATCATATTAGAAAGGAAGTGATGTAAGTTGCAACACTACAAATATTCATGCTTTATTTTTTTTTATTTCTGATGTAGCTAGAGTAATTTGGTTTGGTAGTCTCTTTCACTTGAAATCTGATAGAGTGAGTAGAAATCTTAACATAGTGGACTGGCTTGCTGAATCTATTGATTTCTTAAAGAATAACTCTTTGGATCCTTCCTTTGATTGTGTTTGGATATTATTTGTGGTTTCACAGTGCATTGAGGAATTATCTAGGTAGAACTGCACTTGTTTTTTTCTAGCTAGTAAATATTGTCTGAGCTAGTTGTGGATCTTCTATCTGGTAACCTCTTCCTTTTTTTTTGTCAGTACTGGTAACTTCTTCCTATTGATCAAGAAGTGGCAACAAAAAGTAATTTTCAACCTCTTCCTATGGTTTATATGGAAATTCCTCCTAGGGTTGGTAGTTTTTGTTGGGAAACCTATCTAGAAAAATTCAACACTGGTGATCTGCTCCAAAAGAAGAGACCCAATACTTGCTTATCACCTCACTGGTGTGTTCTTTGCAAAGCTGATGGGGAGACTGGTTTTCACTTACTGGTGTCTTCTAATTTTGCAAAATCTATTTGGGAGTGGGCTTTATCCCTCTTTGGGTGTAGTTGGAACCCTCCATCAGGCTTGCAAAGTCTTTTCTCCCCCTCTTTTTTCAGGTGGCGTGTGAAAAGGGGAAGGACTATGTGGAGAGGACTGAGGGCTGTAGTATGCTGGTCATTATGGGAAGAAAGAAACTCCAGGATCTTCTCAGAAGTTGAGAGAGTGATTGAAGAACTGAGGGTTGTAATCCATACAAGGGTCGTACAATGGCTGAAATCCCTTGAGCTATTCACAGATTACACAGTGGATGACATGTTGAGGAAGTGGGGTGAGATTGCAAACTGTACCCAGATCAAACTAGTATTGAGTTGTCTTGGATCCCCCCACCTGCTGGATTCTTAAAACTAAACTTTGATGGGAGTAGTAGGGTGAATCCCGGTCACTCAAGGACTGGGAGTGTTTTTAGGGATGAGGATGGGGTTATTTCCGCCTTGTTCTCAGGCCCAATTGGAGTGGGTGACTCCCTTAGAGGTGAGATCTAGGCAGTTATGGAAGGTGTCCAGAGAGCTAAGGAGATGAACATCAGAAAACTTATAATTGAAGGGGACTCGGAGGTGGTGATAGGGTGGCTGAATAAAGATAACAGTGGCTTATGGAATTACAGCAATGAGAGGAGGAAATTTAAGTGGTTGGTGCGAGAAATGGAAGTTAAGATGAGTTGGATCAAAAGAACAGCTAACTCTTTTGCTTATGGATTAGCTAAACAAGGGGTGGAAAGGGAATCAATGTTTTGGGCCCGGTTGTAATTTTAATGTTTCTTTTTTCCCTTTCTTTTCTTTTCTTGGGGGCTCAGTTTGTAATTGGAAGATAAGAAAGTTTGTCTTCCTTTCTGTAATTATTCTATATTGATTTAATGAAAGTGTTATTTATCAAAAAAAAAAACAAGAAATGAAATTTGCTTTGCTGATTCTAACATGGATTTGAGGAAGGTTTTGTACACCATTCACAGGGAAATACAGAACCAAGCAATGGCTTTATAGCAAGATTGGAGTGGATTTCAGCCAAAAACTTCAGGAAAATTGAGTCCAAGGCCTGTCTAATTGGTGGTCTCCAGATCCAGGATGGCTGAAGATTAACTCTGATGCAGGTTTTAGGAATGGCTCTTCTCCTTATGGAGTGGTGATTCATGATTCAGAAGTTCTGGTAGAGACTTGCTTTGGAGGAAGGTCAGCATATCGCTTTGTTGAAAGGTCTCTTTTAAATAAAATTGGCTGTAGAAAAGCTGTTTTGGAATCAGACTGTCAACCATTGATGTTAGGATTAGAAAAGAAAATAGAGAGGATTGGCCAAAGGACTCCATTTTTTTCATGAAAGGCATTCAGAATTTATGTGGTGTCTTGGAGGTTAAGTTCTCATTTATCCAGATGAATGGAAATGAAGTAGCTCATGAAGAGGTAGTGCATGATTTTCCCCAGGATGTGAAGTGTTGATCTGCCAGATTGGTATAAGATTAATAGTAGTATGTCTCCAGTTTGTTCTAGTTAAGGTGATATAGGTTAGTGTGTTCATGTTGTTTGTTTCTTTTTTTTTTTTTTTTGATCAGCAAAAAACTTTCATTAACAACAGAGAAATTAAGTTACAATAGATAAAGATTGCAGAGGGACAAACTGCAATCTCCAGCAATTAGTTACTATTCTGCCCAGTACAATGAAGATCTATTTGCCCCTTGTTTTGCTAGGGAATCCGCCATCCCGTTTAAACTCTGTTTGTTTGGTTTTAAACTTTTAATTAAAAGCAGTTTTTTACCACGTCTGCTGGCTGCTCAGTTTGGAACTAGAAACTATGGATGGGACCCTGGACCTGCACCCACGTCTGCTGGCTGCTCAGTTTGGAAAGGAATTGAGAAGGTTTATCCTCATTTTATCCAAGGGATTAGGCTAAAATTAGGGGATGGCAATAGGATTAGTTTCTGGCAAGACACCTGGTGCAATGGTGCTTCTCTAATGGAGACTGTCCCGTCGCTATTCTTATTAGCAGAAGACAGGGATGTGATGGTGGCAGATCAGTTTGAGTGGCGGGGAAATTCAGGATACTGGGGTCCAAAGTTTAGGAGGCATCTCAATGATTGGGAAATCTCTGATCTGTTAGAGCTGCTCCAAGCAATTCAAGACTATCAACTGAATCCAAATCAGCAAGATTCCAGATTTTGGAAATGGACTAAGGATGGGATTTTCTCAGTGAAGTCTTTTTATTTAAAACTGAGTGCTGGTTCAGCTCAGGCTTTTCCTTGGAAAGAGATTTGGCTTCCTCACATTCCTACTAAAGTCTCCTTCTTGATCTGGACTGCAGTGCATGGTAAATGTCATTCCAAGGAGCAGTTAATCAGGAGGGTCTGGTGCTGCCCTCCACAAGTTGTGTGATGTGTAGTGGAGAAGATGAATCTGTGGATCACTTATTTATTCATTGTGAGGTTGCCCATCTGCTGTTCTGTCATTTCTGCTCCCCGTTAAATGTAAGGTGGTGCTGCCCCAAGTCTTTATCTGACCCGCTTTTCTCCTGGAAGTTGACGGGCTTAAGTAACAGGGGTAAGGTGTTATGGTGTACGATCCCTCATGTAGTGTGTTGGGTCCTGTGGAAGGAAAGAAATAGTAGGATTTTTGAAGGTCAAAGGTGCTCCTTTAGATGAGTTGGTTGTTCGGGCATTGGCTACTTTACATTCCTGGCTGTCAGCCAAGGACTCTTTTAAGCATATTCCACACCATCAATATTTTGATATGGATTTTTTGTTTACTTGATTTAGTTGGGGGTCTCTTGTATGCATTCTGGAGAGACCAGTTTTTGTTGACTTTTTGTATAGTTGCTGGCTGTACATGGAGTTTTTGTAGACCGAAGGTTGTTATGTTTCACAGTTATACTCATTAATACAATTACCTTTTTCTCAAAAAAAATGCGGTATTCTACCAAAAAAAAAAAAAAGTTGCAACACTACTGAGAAAGAAGTGGCCGCATTAGGACTGAAGATTATCTTATGAGTAAGTTGATACCAGCAAGGTTCAAAATGAAGTAGCTCACAAAGAGGCAGTGCATGGTTTTCCCCAGGATGTGAAGTGTTATCCACCAGATTGGTATAGTAGCATGTATCCAGTTTGCTCTAGTTAAAGTGATATAGGTTAGTGTGGTTCTGTGTGTTCATGTTGTTTGTTTCTTTTTCATTGCATTGTGTTTAAACTCTGTTTGTTTGGTTTTAAACTTTTAATTAAAGCAGTTTTCTACCAAAAAAAGTTGCAACACTACTGAGAAGGAAGTGGCCGCATTAGGACTGAAGATTATCTTACTAGTAAATTGATACCAGCAAGGTTCAAAATTTCATCATGTATCAGCCCCTATTGGCCCATATGCATCGTATTGGTGGGTCACTGATACGCCAAATATGCAAGCTTTGGTGTTTGCTTTGGTGTTTTGACATGTTTCAGGGAGTAGAGAAGCCTTGAACCAACCCCTCTGAACAGGTAACAGGTTTTGAAAAAAATAAATAAAAAAAGGGGGTTGAACCAAAACACCCGATATGCCCCATCCAGCATATCAGTGTGTATCGATATTTGGAACCTTGGATACCAGTAGGAGAGGTGTCCAATGTTGTTGAATTAACTGCTACATTGGGTTGTAGATGTGGTTTAACAATTTGTTTTGATCATTAAATGTTAAAATTTTCATTAATTGAGAGGCAAAATAAAACATTTGCAAATCAGATTCCATCTAGGTTATTTTTTTCTTTTAGTAATGAATTCTATTGTTACTATCAAAAACGGTTCCATCAAGGCAGGTAGCCTCAGCTAACCACCATTTATATTGTCAATTACAAGCCCCCCCCTCCTAAATATTGTAGCGGATTGCTTAAAATATCATATCACCCCCTGGCCATTGACCTATCTGGGGCTTCCTCTAGGGGCTAACCCTAAGGAAAGCAAAATTTGGAACCCAATTGTAGAAAGATGTGAAAAGAGATTGTCGCCTAGAAGAGGAATTACATCCCTTTAGGAGGGAGGATTACCCTAATAAGATCAACTTTGGCTAACCTACCTATCTATTTCCTCTCTGTTTTTAGGATTCTTGGAAGGGAAGAAAAGAAATTAGAAAAAATTATGAGGGGTTTCTTTTGGAAGCCGGGAGAGACTAGAAAAGACCACTTAATCAACTGGGAGATTGTGTGTAAAAGTAAGGAAGAGGGTGGGTTAGGTCTTGGGAATGTGATAAAGAAAAATACAGCTCTCTTAGAAAAATGGTTACAGAGATGACCTTTAAAAAAGGAAAACTTGTGGTTTGAGGTAGTGGATAGCATTCATGGGAGAATGGAGAGTGGTTGGGATGTTGGTGTATCACATTGGGCTACCTTGGTAGCACCTGCCACCTTGGAAAGCAATCCACAATTTTCTTCCTCAATTCCTCAGGTTTATCAGGTACGATATTTGCTCAGGGAACTTAAATTGTTTTTGGGAAGACACTTGGTTTGGTGATTGACCTTTAAAGGACTTGTTTCCCTCCTTGTATTCCATTTCCTTGTACAAAACTGAGGTGACCTCGAGTTTTCTACTCCATCCTATTTTACCTATGAGTCACAATTGGGATTTTGGGTTTCAAAGGGGTTGAGGGATGAAGAAGATACTTGTTTGTCAGAGCTTCTCCTTCTTCTTGATTAAGTCTTACTAGAACCTTCTAAACCAGATAAAAGAGTTTGGTGCCCAAACCCTAAAGGCTTATTTTCTTGTGCCTCTTTTTTTAAAGCTCTTTGCTAATCCCCTTCCTCTCAATCTTTTCCTTAGAAGGAAGTTTGGTTTCGATTGGTTCCCCCTTAATTAAGGTTTTTTTTCTTGGGAAGATATACATGGGAAAATTAGCACTTTTGATTACTTTTTTTTGATAGATAACACTTTGGATTACTTGCAAAAGAAGAGGTCTTTTTTGTGTATTTCCCCAAATTGGTGTACTCTTTGTAAATCAAATGGTGAATCTTGTTACCACTTACCAGCTTCCTATTCATTTGTTGCAGAAATTTCGGATTGGTCATTGGTTTTTCTCTTTGTTTAGGCGCAAGTTGAATATGTCAATGGAGATTAAGATGTTGTTTGATCCATCTACCTTTGCTTGGCCGAAGAGAAGGGGAAGAATAACGTGGAGAGCAGTAGTGGTTTGGACATTATGGGAAGAAAAAAATGCCAAAATCTTCCAAGAGAAGGAGAGAAGAAAACAACAAATTATGGATTGTGTAATGACCAGGATACACTAGCTATAAACTATGGAATTGTTCAGACATTTCTCCTCTGATGATATTTGTAGAAATTGGTTTTCAGTGGCTTCTAGTTCAGTGCAGAAGACTAAAACACTGTTGGTTTGGATACCTCCCATTGAAGGCTTTATGAAACTAAACTTTGATTGGAGAAGTCAGGGCAACTCAGGCCTTTCTGGAATTGGAGGAGCCATAAGAGACAAGGATGGAAATTTAAGAGCAATCTATTCAGGACCAATGGGGAATGGAGACTCCTTAAGGGCTGAACTGTATGCAGCCCTACAAAGTGTACAGATTGCAAGAGAGATAGGTTTGGAGAATTTGGTGATAAAAGGGGACTCCAAGGTGGTGGTGGGCTGGCTTAGAGATCCAGACTCAATGATATGGTATTATAGAAATGAAATGAAGAAATTCAAATGGGTAACACAACATATGAATTTGACTATACAATGGGTGGGAAGGGAGGCTAATGCATTTGATGACCATTTAGCTAAGTAAGGAGTAACTAGGGATCAGTTGTATTGGGCCCATTTGTAATTTTTATGCTGCTTTTTTTCTTTTAAAGAGTGAGGCTGCACCTTGCGCCTCCCCTTGGGATGCTTGTAACAGACAATTAACTTTTTTGCTTCTAATGAAATATTAATGAACTTTTACCTATCAAAAAAATACCCCAAAACATCTGATCGCTTGCAACCCCTGCTTTTCTGTCTCATCTGCTATGCCATTAACAGATGGAGGTACCGGCTTGATACTTGTTCTCAGCTCTTCAATAAATCTTTGACCTCCCTCCCTTAACATATGTAATATACTTCGAAGAGCCCTCCTTCCTAACCACCCTGTTACTTCCTTCAAAATTTTTGAGACTTCTATACTTTTTTGAGGGAGAGGAGTTTGCTAGAAAAGGTGTTTATAGAGTTAGAAGAAAGAGAAAGAATCCAATATTCTAATAATAATTTTGAGGATGGTGTTGGTGGTCCTGTTGAAAATGATACTTATGTATTGGATGCTGAAGGTGAAAAGGTTTTATGTAAATAGTTTCCTTGGGAGAGATTCTGATTAATTTTTTCAGTGGAAGGTGGAGGATAGTCAATGTAGATGGATGTAGAGGATGGGGGAGGGTGAATGGTATTGTAAAAATTAAAAATGTTATTGGGAAGGAGGGATCCGTAGGATATTTAGATAGGTGAGAGTGTGGGTTTGCAGTATTTTCTGTGTTTTTTGAGTTTAGGTTCTTTGTTGACAAGTGGAGTTTGTCTTTGTTATATCAAGTTAAATGGATCATATACTTCTTGTATACTTTCTCTTCTCTTCTTTTCCCTTTTTAATAAATTTCTTCAATTTAGGATCCTGTAATTGCAAGATTTGTGCAGGAGCTGGCAGACCAGAAGAAGGCATATTTTACATATGGAGGCAAACTCTCTCTAGTCAAGATTTTTTTTATATTTTGATAGATAACTTTAAGATTTTATTAATAGTGTAAAAAGAAGTATGCAAAGTATGCCCAGAACTCCATTTACAACTAGGCCGGCCTCAGCCCCTTAACCTTAACCCCAAATCTTGGCTTTTACATTCATTCAACATTAGTCCTCTCAAGAATAATTTTTATCTATTTAGTATTTACTTTTTGTTTTGTTAGAGTGCCATCCAACCCATTGGCTGATCTTTGCACCCAAGTATATGTGATATTTATCTCCCTCATGAAACACTTGATTTCCCTTAACATCTTCCTGTACTGCCAATGTTCTTGTCCTTTCCTGGTAGCCAGCTCACTACCACTCCAGAGTCTCCTTCCACTTGCATACAGCTGTAATTCAATGATCTGACTGCAAGTAGTTCAGCCTATACCTTTTTTTATTGGAAGTTCAGCCTTAATACATTTTCTATAATTGTAGCACATTTGTCCCTAAAATCTCACCCAATACCTGACAAACCTGGACCGCTCAATGTGCACCCATCAAAATTTAACTTGTTTTGGTTGTTTCAGGGTGGGTGCCATGGAATCATAGTTATGGTCCTAACTGTATAGTCAAGGACTCAAGAGTGCAATGTCAAATATGTCTATTTATTATTTGCCATCCATCTCTACTTTCCATCCATTTCAGTCATAGTAGCAACTAAGCTCGAAATGGAAAGCAATTTCCTAAGGATGGTTGCAATGATGAAAAGAAGTGCCATTTGGTAGCTTGCCTCAAGTATGCACATCAAAGGAGAATGGTGGGGTGGGATCATGATTTTTTCACCTCATGGACAGAGAACTACAAGGCAAATGGTTGTGGCAATTTGGAAAAGAGAAAACCAATATTTCAAGAACCATAATTAGAAGCAAATATGAGAGGATTGCACATGACTGGGAATTTTAACCATTCCGCTCATCATTGGCAGGACTGAGAGAATGCTGATGAGATGGCTTCTAATCTTAATGACTTTAAAAGGCTTCTTGCACATTTGCTATTGAGAAGATATTCTCTTCAACTCCTTTCCTTTCTAATATATAGAGGGAAAGGGTATACAATATAGAGATATTTGCATCTGTGACGTCCTTTTTTCTATGTTGGGGCTTGCCTCTTTCCCTATAGTTACATAATATACTATCTCACCATTCATCACAGAGAAAAAATAACAAAAATAAGGAAAGAATATCGACCCCAATAACCAAACTTTATGGTGCTAATTGGCACAGGAAAATCTACAGTTCATAGCATAGATGTCTGTTAATTTTCACCTTACGTCTCAATCAGAATTAGCTACAGATTATCCACATTAGCTCATGTTTAGTACTAAAGAATGACCAGCATTATATACAAACCAACGCGGTCTTCAAAGATGAAAGGAATATAGGCTGGAACTTCTTTTCAAACATCTAACACCAAAAGTACAGAAAGAAATCTGTCGAGAATCAAACTTACTTGAGAATTCGAAGATCTGCAATGGAGCGGGGCAATTTAATCTTGCCATAATCGGCTGCCGGCATGGTCAAATAGACACAAAACAGACCGGTAGAGAAAAGCAAAAACACACTCGCTGCCGCAGCCAGCTCCCAATGCGACAACGGAAACCTCTCCAATTTCGCGCCGATCGGTTTCTTACTCGTCGGAGAATCCTCTTTCGCATTCTCCACATCCCTCAGCCTTCCAACATCGACAACCAAACTCCTCGGAGCTGCCATCGTAAGAATATTTAGACTGTAACAGGAGGTCCACGACGTGTCACCCTTCATTATACGCATTGACCACCATCAATGGCATGGAGTCAACTGAAACCACCCCTCCACCGACTAACCCAGATCCCCAAACCCAAACCCCTGTCTTGCTATATAGTCCTCTCGAAACAACTGGCACAACGCACATCAGAACTTAGCTCCAAAAGAAGAAAAAAGAAAACCCTAATCAAATTCAAGTCACTAGATCCGATCCAGACCGCCAAAACTCGAAAGGTGAACTATCTTCCTCGAAGAAATATCTCCCAATTGCATATAACAAAATAAAGAAACTAATTTTTGATCGTGAAACCTTTTTTTTTCCCTTCAGAAAGGCTTCAATCCCTGTGGGCAAAACAGAATTTGATTGGAGTTGAATAGAAATGAAACTTCTAAGAGACCGAGCGAATAAGAGAGAGAGAAAGGGGCGGGAAGGATGAGCGTGTGGAGAGTCAAGACCCAAGACCCAAGACCCAAATATTATACACGTTATGTCCAGAGGCTGACATAAAAACGGCCTGAATTTCTGCCACTGCGGATTATTAATTTATTTCCATTTTATTTACAAATAAATTCGCACCAGTCCCAACTATTTTCTTTTGCATTGACCTGGTTTGTTTGGAATGTAATTCCATTTGTATTGGGGCAAAAATATGAAAGTGCAAATGTCCTTTTTGTTTTTTTAGTAGAAAAGTGCAAATAATTTGAATGATTTATTTTGACCTAGTACAATAATTTGTTTGATTATAAAATAAAATAGATAAAATTATAAAAATTTTTCCTTGGGTTTGTAGTTTCTACACTCTTATAAGCCTAGTGTCCTGGCTTTTGAACCTCACAAAAACCTTCTCTATAAATAGGTGCAAATATCTCCCTTTCTTAGCTTTTCAACAATGAAGATGTTAAAATCACCAAAATGCCCTTATTAACAATAAAAGTATTATTGTATACAATTTGAAATTTCAATTTTAGCCTCCGCTACTTTACTTTGTTGGACAACTTTTAAAAAAGTAATTCTCTCTAAGTAAGGCTTAGTTTATAAAGAGTACAAAGACAAATATGTACGGTATAAGTACATACAAAATACAAAATATGAGGTTTTGCATATTTGTACTCCTTTCAAACTGAGCCTAAGATAAAAATGCTGAAGTGAATAAAGAGAAGTGAATCTGTTTCTAGGGTCTTTTAGTAAATACACATATGAATGAATTTGGTCATCAGTCTAGTATTTTAAAAACTTTAAATGCATTACATTTTCATTTTCCATTTAGAAAGTAAATGGAAGAGAGAGATATTTGCACCTTGTTTTTTCAAAACCATAGGTGAGGTTTAAGTTAGAGTCAAAACACAGGAGAGGTTTATAGGATTGTCAAAAATAGGAAAAGAAAAAACAATAGGGAGGCTTTTATAATTTTTTTTTAATAAAATAAAGTAAAATCCAAGTAAAAATAAGCTAAATTTTGTATTCTTTTGATTGGTACTAAAGTTTAGTTTGGGAAGAGTATAAATATAAATTTGTAGAGTGCAAAACCTTATACTTTGTATTATTTTGTATATATTTGTATTTGCACCCATTTCCAATTGAGCCTAGGCTGTGTTTGGTTGCAATGCAGACACAAATATGTACATTGCATATTTACCCTTTCTTCGGTTCATGAATGCAAACACAGTTTACATTTTAAACCGTTTTTGCACTCGTCTTATTTGTTTGGAATCAGTGCAAAGTATGGGCCCTTCATTAAATGCTCCAACACCTTAACTTTGGTCAAAAAAGTTAATTATCAAAAGAATACAAAATTATATCCAAAAAATAGATACAATAATACTCTCTTCTAAGAGTACAAAAGTGTCAGAAAATACATTTTTAGTCTAATAATTATTACTTTTTTACATATCAAATAAACACGAACCAGGGAACATAAATACCCCTACTTGGCATTTTGTATTGCAAACAATACAAAAACTAATAACAAAAAAACCAATATAAACGAGTGAACCGGTGCAAATTAAATTGGGCTGGGTAGGTATAGTGCAATTTTGCACTGTATCAAATAGGATGATTCATCCTCACTGCATCAAGATCAAATCCTATGTTTTCACCAAACCCTCTCTCGTACCAAAATAAAAATAATAATAATAATAATAATTCTTCGACCCCAATAACATCATTACCCATCAAAGAGTCAAAAGTATTCTTTATATTTTCCATTGATTTTTCTGATGTGGCTTTGGCTCCATAGGTCTACAGGACTTTGGGGTAGGGACAGTGAAAGGTGAATATGGGGCCCAATGGTCATCCATGTCACAAAGAGCTACAGTTTTCATAGGTCGCTCTTGCACTTCTTTAGTTCCATTTTGGGAGTAATATCTGAGGCCCACTAGTCTTGTATTGCCATTGAGGCCCACCAAAATACCAAGTTCAAGCTTTAAAAATAAGAAATGGCAGACAGCCCCTGTGCTTGTTCACATGACTAATCAGTGATATTATCACATACATCTGTGCCAAATCATCAATGCCACAATGTATGATTCATGAATAAACTCGGATGGGCTCCCCCACGTATCGCTGCCACTGGAGATGTTCCCATTTCACGGGAGGGATGGACTGTGGGGCGTGCTCTGTGGGGGATCTAATCCCGTCTCGGGATCAGCTGCTAGCAAAAGCATATTAGCACGCTTTTGATGGAACAATTCAGCCGTGCACCAGAAACATATATTTTATTTGTCATTAAAGGGGAGATGTTTTCTCTATATATAATTAAATTGCTTTGTTAGGGATGTCAATGGGTCGGGTTAAATAGTAAATCTGACTCTATAGGATTGGGTTAGGATCAATATATTTGGCTTTAGGGACTGGGAAAATTTCCACCACTACCCCAAACATAATGGTAAATTAGTAAAATACTACTATGTTTAATATTAATTTTTAAAATATCCCTAAGCTTCTCCCAAATTCCTAAAAACCTAGGATCCCATAATTCTATTTCTAAAATACTCCCAAGTTTCCATATCCAATTCCTAAAATACGTCTAAATCCCTGTAATCCTATTTCTAAAATACATCTAAACCCAACCAGGTTTGTTTCGCAATAAAGAGAAACTGTGTAGGATTTTTGACAATTATCTTCTTTCTCCAAGTGTAGGGTTCTTGCATAGACTAAAGGATAGAAAAAGATCATGGCATAGAATAAGACCACAAGATAGAGAGAAGTAGTTTTTCTTGATAGAATGAAGGCGGAAAAACTTGGTGAAAGTGGGGTTCATTACAGTCTTTCGTTATAGAGTGAAAGAGGGGAGATGGAGAGACACTATGAGAGAAGAGGAAATTTGATGTAGAAGGATATTTTTGCGGTAAGCCTAAGGGTGATAATGAATCAGACCTGGTTTGGGTTTTGGACCTATAATAAGGGCTATGGCTTAAGGTTGGATCAGGTTCAAGCTTGAAACATAAGACCGGGCCGATTTTTCTCTATGTGTGTGTATATCTATACTACTTTAAAAGCACGAATGACCTCAAGAATATTTCTAGAATTTTCTAAGGACAAAATTTACCCCTCTACATTTAAATTTATTGATAAAAATGAGGGCAAATATGGTAATTGATTATTGCTATTTCAGTGCATTCAATTCCCTCTCGTTAAATCAAACATTTAAGTTATTAACTTGCATTCATGTTAATTGAATCATATATTTAAGCCATTTTTGTTTCTTATCATCATGAAGTTCTATTTATTAAATCCATACTTAATAAATTAATAATTTCAATAACATAAAAGTTTATACTTTTAAAATCTACCTAGAAAAAATAGTGTTTTTGCCTAGGTGGTGGTAAGAAATTAAACCATTTTGGGCCAAAAGGGTTAATCCTTGTTGCCACAATTAAATAAATAAATTAAAAAATAGATAAAATTAAAAAAATTTTGGAACATTTTTTACACACATATTAAACAATAATAATTATGCATGATAAATAAGAAATGTTTTTACTAATAATAGAAATGGAATGTTGTTGCCATGATTAAATAATAACATTCAAAAATAGACAAAATGGAAAAATAGAAATTAAAAAATTGGAAACATTTTTAAAATACATATTAAACAATAATAAGTATGAAAAATAAGAAATGTTTTTATTAATGATGGAAATGGAATGTAAAATTTAAAACCAACTGGAAATAAAAATATTTCCTTATTCTCTCTCATTAAAACCTATATTTAAAATTTGTTATTCACATCATTAAATTCTTGCAATTAAATCAACAATATTATTTTTAATAGTATAAAATAAATATTTTGAAAGCAAAACCATTTTCTTTCCTCCCGGTGGTGGGCAAGCAATTCGACCATTAAATAATAAAAAATAAAATAAAATAAAATAAGTATGAAATGTGAGAAGTACTTTTATTAATGATGAAAATGGAATGTCAAATTTAAAATCTACATAGAAATGAAATGGTGTCATAATCAAATAATAAAATTTTTAAAACTAGAAAATACAAAGAATCCCAAAAAAAAAAGATAGAGAAAATTGTGGGCACATATCTAATGTTATATATTTAAAAAATAATAAAATATTGGGTACATCTCAAATAATATGCATTCATTATATTGAACAAAAATAAGTACTATACATAAGAAATATTTTTATCAATGATGGAAATGTAATATAAAATGTAACGTCAACCTAGAAGTAAAACTATTTTTCTTTTTGAGTGGTGGATTAGTGGTTTGGGTCAAATGATATCATAGACAAACAAAAATTAAGTAAAAATTAAAAATTATTTTATATAATGTAAATAAAATATACAATTTAAAGGGAAAATTATAGTCAAAGCCAGTTGTACATTTAAAATTAGGTTGCAAGGTGGTCTAGAAACCAATAAAACTCTGACAACTGGCTCTACGTTTCAAATTATAAAAACCCTTGCCATTCATTGAATGCTTATGTGGCTATTGTCAACATGGGACTCTTAATCCATGTTGGACACAACAAAAAGCTTATACTGAAAATAAGTTTTTAGTTTCTCTCCCACTCCCTTTGTCTCTTGACCTCCCTCCCTTCTCTCTCACTCTCAGTCATCTCTCCATCTCCCACTCTCTCAGCTTTGGTTTGTAGCTAAATCAAAACCTCTCTCTTTCTCTCTCAATCTATCATTCTCCTTTAGTCTTTCTCTCGTTTTCTCTTTTGTTATTTTTTATTTATTTTCCTTACAAACTTATACAATATTAATCAGACCGTATAAAAGAACTAAAGGGACCAACCATTTGTACAATCAAATTATAAATTTCTACCAAATTGATGTAAATTTCATAACCAAGAGTTCTTATGATTTTTTACCAAATTGGTGTAATGATTTTTGAATTATAACAAGCTGGTCTCATGTTCTTTTATATGATCTAATTAATACCATATAAGTGTATGAGAAAAATAAAAAAGAAAAACAAGAAAGAAAGTAGGAGAGAAAGATAATGGAAGAGATTGGAGGAAATGATATGTAGAAAGAGAATAAGAGAAATTGATAGAAAGAACGTAAATACAAAAATAAAAAACCATTTTTATTTATTTTCAAATTATACAATCATTGAGCTGAAAGAGACGACTATGAGAATGAAAGAGTGGGGGAGATTGAGAGAGAGAGAGAGGGAGGGAGGGAGGGTTCGTAAGATAAACTAAAAACCCTTTTTTTTTATTTTTCAATCATCCAACATTAAATGGCAATTTCGGTATAAGCTTTTTGTTGTGTCCAACATGGATTAAGAGTCCCATGTTGGCAATAGCCACATAAGCCCCCAATGACATGGTGAGAGTTTTTATAATTTGAAATATAGAGCCGGTTGTTAGAGTTTTGTTGGTTTTTGAACCAACTTGTAGCCTAATTTTAAATATACAACTGATTCTAACTATAATTTTTCCTAATTTAAAACTAACCCAAAAATAAAACTAATTTATTATCTAGATGGTGGGTTAATGATCCAACTTTTCAAAGAAACCCATGATGTCATAATTGAATATTAAATATTTAAAAGAAGATAGAACACCAAAAATGAAAGTGTACATAATTTTGTCGAAAACATATTAGAACATTTCTAATGTTATATATTCATCATATTAAATAAAAATAATTGTTAAAATAGAAGTTATTTTTATTTATGATAGAAACGGAATACAAAAATTTAATACTAATAACAACAGCAACAACAACAACAACAATTATAATAATAATAATGATTGTTATTTGCTTCAAGCATTTGATTTTATTTTTAATCACATTGCTACTTTTATTTTCAAGTTATTTATATGAATAAAGATTTCTCACGTGCAATGCATGTGCTTTATTACTAGTGTATATGTATAGATATAGTCAAAGGCAGATTTAAAGCACTATACTTATACCCCGCCCTAATTTGTGGCTCTTATGAGGGCTAAAGCCCTAGCCTAGGCCTAAACATAAAACCTAGGTCAAGTACGAAAATTTTCAAATGGCTAATATGATCACCTTTATTTTGAGCATGGCTTTATACAATATTCAAATAACTAGATTGGCCATTAACTCATAAAAGGGAGAGGTTCATACAGGCCTAGAGGCAAAGGCTGAACTATTTTTGCCTCCAGGTCGCGGGTCACCAGTTCGACTGTACAGGTTGAATGGGTCAAACCATCCCACGTGTATTTAATGTATATATACCTATATGTATATAAATATAACATATATATATGTATAAATATATATCTTATCAATAAATAACATATAAATATGTTTTAGATATGTTATGTGTATTTTTATATTTAACTTATGTTTTTTAATTTTTTATTTATAAAAATATTAAAATTGCAACTTAAGGCCAAAAAACCAATTTTTCACAGAAAAAAACTAGGGTGAGGTGCCTACCACACCTTGGGATGCATAAATCTCAAAAAGTTACTCCAAAAAAAAATCACCCTAATCAAACATCGGAGTGCAAAGTTACGGCCTCCGAAAGTTTGCATGCATCGAGTGTGCAACCTGCGACCCAGTGACCGAGTTGAACAGGTCAATGGTTAAACCATCAGGTGGTTTTTTACCAAGTCAACCTACAACCCACCTTTCCTAAATTATCTTTAATTCATATTTATCTGCTAAATTATCTCTCATTTCTATTTATCCTCTTCCCCACTTTTCATCTATATTTATATAAATAAAGTATAAAATTAAAAAAATTAAAAATGATTTAAATAGAACAACGAAATTATGTAATAACATTAATACAAATATAATTTTATGGATCATTTAGTTTAATAGCTAAGGGCCTATTTGTTTGCTCTGACGTTTGACATTTAAAAGTGTAATAATTATATTTTGAGGTATATTAGTATTGGTGAACTTTTCTTTCCTTTGAACTCTAAATGTAAAAAATGTTGTTTTGAATTTTAAAAATTGTAAAATATTCATTTTAATCCATATATGATATTTTTTGTTTGTCTATGTAATTCAATGAAAAATAAAATAAAAAATTATTATAATGATTAGTAATTAATTAATAACAATTATAATTATTAATAAATAATTATTAATTGTTAATAATTAATATTTAATTTCCAACTAATAATAAATATTATTTTAATTAATAATTAATGATTATAATATATTAATTGTTATAATAATTAATTACAATAATTCTTATTAATTAGTAAATATGAATAAATACTATATTAATTAGTATTAACAATAGTTATTATTAATTAATTATTATTTTTTTGTAATTTAATTAAGAATTGATATTAAAAATTGTTATAATGATTAATATTAATGAACAATTGACAATGATGATTATAATAATTAATAAATATTGATTAATGAATAATCATTAATTATTATAACAATTATTATTAGTTAATTATTAATTAGTATTAATTAACTTTTAATAATAATAATAGTAAATTATTGTTATTTTTGCATTATAAAAAATATTAAATGTAGTATACAAAAATAAATCATTATTAATTGTTTAAAAAGTTGCCTACCCTTATGTGTTTCTATTTTTTAAATTTTGCTTAACAAGGCCCGTGTATTGCGTGGGTGCCCGTTAGTTTTTATCTATTTATTAAATATCTTTAAATTGAAATTTTTAATATATTTATTAATTTATAATATTTTCAAATAAATTTATAGCTACAAATAACTAAAATATGTGGTTGTAGTTGTACATAGGTTTTAGCCACGAATAAAATACGGGGCTATAGTTGTAAATAGCTTTTACCTAAGCGAAAAAGATCTTTAGCCACACATTAAATGACCGTAGCTATAGTTGAGCTTTTACTGATGTAACTTATAGGCACTAATAGCTTAAAACCATGGTTACATGTATCTTTTAGCCATGGACAAACAATTTGTAGCCATGGCCAAAACTGATGGCGTGCTTCATTTGGGCTGTTGCACCTTGTGTGAATTAAGATGTCTAAGAGCCCAACTAGATTTATTCTACGAATGGTTTAGCTAGTCAAGAGATCATTTATAAAAAATCAATGGTGCTCTTCAACCATGACACTCATAGATGTCTAAGAGAGTAGGTTTCTTCTTATTTGGATATGAAACCCATGCAAGATGATGAAAATAAGTGGGTGTACCTCTACTAATGGGTCACTCCAAATGTGCACAATAGCAACTCCTTTTAGAAGAATGAGGAAAACGCTAGATGGTTGGAAAATTTATCTTCTCTCTCAAGCAGGAAGATAGTTTGATCAAAATATTCTCTTGAGACTGTACTAACCTACTACATGCAAACAAATATTCTCCCAAATGACATTTGTAACAAGTTAGATGCTGTTTATAGAAACTTTTGGTGGGGTGATGCAAAGGAAAAATCAAAAGTTCATCTCACACCTTAGTCGACCATGATTAACTTAAAATAAGAATGTGGTTTTGGGCTTTATGAAACTAAACACTGAAATCAAGTATTACTAGCAAAAAATTGTTAGCATTTTCTAACAAATGTTGATTCACTATGGGCCTAGATTCTTGCATCAAAATATTTGAAGGATAAAAACTTCTAAGAGTTTGCTAACAAGTAGTTCTACAACTTGGATTGGGATGATGAAAATTGAAGCCATTCTCCAACATGGTACATGCTTCTTATTGGGTAATGACTAGTTCATAGATTTCTTACATGACCCTTGGTGTGGCTAAGGGCAATCTCCATTCCCTGTCCCCAATCGGGTATTCCTATTAATCCCATGCCCACTCTATCCTTGCTAAGGCAATCTCTATTCCCATCTCTGCCTGCTTAAGGAGGTTGGGTACTCGATGGGGATAGGGAAAATTGCCATCCCTATCCCTGTGTTGTGTAGTCCCACAGAGCAATAAGTTTTAAGTCAAATAAGCCCCAACATCTTTTAAGATTCCATGCATCACATGGGGCTTTGGGAGGGAAAATGGTTCATACTCCAAGTTAGTTTTTATTTTTGTTTTTGGTATTTAATCGCACGCCTTGTTGTCCCATATGGGCTATGATTCATTTTTTCTTGAGCATAATGCGACACTTTTAGCGTCAATCCAATAAATCTTCTCCAAAGCCAATGGGAGACCCTAGTGGGGTTCAGATCTATATCTCTTATGGGACTACCCAATTTATATACCAATTGAGCCACCACTTAGTTGGCCTCTAGGTTGGTTTTTAAGACATTAGCTAAAAACTTAAAATTAATAAAAAAGTACAGCTAAGGGTAGCTTGAGCATGGCAACTATCGGAGGACTTATTAGGGACCACAATGATTAATGGAAAGGTGGATTCACATTCTATGTGAGATTATGAGGGTGTTTGGTTCTGTAGGTGTTTATTGAAAAAATGCCACCACATTAGTGCCACATAGGCGTTTATCGTGCATGAAACCACTTTTTGGTTTCACTATTTATCAAATAAACATTAAAAATCATAAATGCTTGGATTTATGTGCGCCAGACATTTGGGAAAACATCAAATTCTTGTTTCCCCAATGCCCCAACATTCTTAAAAGGAAATGCTTATGTGATACACTTTTATGGGGTGTTAACCTGAGGTGGAAAGTAAGAAACGTTTAAAGTAATGCCCAACCAAACAACAAAAGCAAGAAATGTTAGTAAAGTTTTACAAATAAACATTTAAGGCAATAAATGACCCATCTATAAACTTCCATGGAAAACCTACTATATCTACTAACAATTTGGCTAAACTTTGTGGTATATATGAAGATTTTTAAAACCGAACCAGACAATGTATCGGTCAGGGGTCTAGTTCTCGGGTCAAGCGGTTTGAACGTTCGAACCGAATGAACGGTCCATTCTAACAAAAGAAGTTAAAAAAATAAAAATGGCCAAAACCATTGGATGGTTCGAATGGTTTGAATGGTTCAACCGCCTGGGTCAGTGGTTTGCTAGCCAAATCAACAGTTTTTGGCGAAATAGCAGTTCTGGGGTAAAAACAGAACCAGTCACCTGAATGGTTCCTGGTTTTTCCGGTCCAACCGTCTGGTCCAATCTGGTTTTGAAAACCATGGTATATATCATGGTCTCTGCTCTTGGCTTTTTTGGGAGAAAGGTTACCAGAAAGTTATCCTCAAATCAGATTCCCACTCATCATCTATCCAAGCCATAACTAATCGGCATATTGTTCAACCGGAAAATACTCTCCTGTTTAGAAAAATCACCTCTCTCCTTGATAGAAGCTGATGTGTGCAACCTCAGTACTTCCATTGGAAAGCAATAAAGGTGCAGATATTCTTACACAGGTTTTGTCAATGTTCAGACTTCAATTAGATGGGTCTTCCATTCAGTCATCTTATGCAGGTTATGGAGCATAAGACAGTCCTAGTTCTGCTCTATTCTCTGAAACATAT
Source organism: Nelumbo nucifera (assembly GCF_055504915.1). Lineage (NCBI taxonomy): Eukaryota > Viridiplantae > Streptophyta > Magnoliopsida > Proteales > Nelumbonaceae > Nelumbo > Nelumbo nucifera. The sequence continues at coordinate 56,199,123 of NC_142653.1, forward strand.
GCAGCTTTGATGGGTTTGAAGTTGGATAAATTTATCAATATGAAGAATCTTGTATTGGTCAGTGATAGTTTGACTCTCCTTGAGAGGCTTATCCATCCAAAACATCATGATGTCTTCTGGTTCCTTCTTGGTGAGGTTAAAAGGAGAGAGATGAAGTACTTTGAACCAGTTTGTTTCTCTCATGCATGTAGGTTTGAGAACAGGGTGGCCTAGCTCTGACTTCTGAGCTGTTCTCTGAACCCAATGCAGCTTTGATGGGTTTGAAATTGAAAAAAGGTTATAATATTAAGACTCTTATATTGGTCAGTGATAGTTTGACTCTCCTTTGAGAGGCTTTGCCATCTAAACAATCTTATACATCATAATGTCTGGTTCCAACTCAGTGATGTTAAAGCATAAATGAAGCCCTTTGATCAATCAGTTTGTTTGTCTCATGTATGTAGATTTGAGAGCAGGGTGGCCCATTTTTTGTCTACTAGCATGTGTAGAGAGAGAGAAGACTCTGGTTTCACCACCATCCAATTTGGTTGAAAGAGAGCACTGGGATGGCTGTACTCCTCTTCAGTCTGCCCTCTCTCTGTGATTTCTTAATCAAAGTTCATTTTCACCAAAAAAGAGGTTGCAAGGACTATCCCACATTTTTTCTCATCAGAGCTTGTCTTCTCTCACAGTTGAGCTGTTTTTCGACAGGTTGACTCACATTTTTTATTTCTCAGATCTCAGAAACAAAAAAAGAAAATATAGCTTGTGTAAGGAAGCTGAACAAGAAAGCGCCATTATAAATTCCCAAGCAGGTTGAGCATCCAATGCATGTCTTGGATCTGTCATTGGAGATTCCTCCACATGACAAAACTAGGTGGGTCCCACACTCAGTCTCTCTCTCCTTAGTCGGGAGTTAGGACCAGACACGTGTCGTTAGCATAAAGGTGGCAAGCTATGAAAGACTGAGAGGGCCCAGTGACAACTACCAATCCTGCGGCTCATGGTCCCGGCCAAAGAGCAGTTTCCCTTGTAAAATACTCTTCTATTCTGCTTTTTTTCTTTCTCTGATGGAAGAACACGGGACTGTAGATGTGATTTCTGATGGATGTGTATGATGCACCAAACCAAACATCATACATCCCACAGGGTCACAACGATAATAAACGGAAATCCTGTTCTGTCGACACCCAGTTGGTTCCTTTCCATCTCCCTCTTCTGCTTTGATGGCAACTATGCCGTCCATGGATTCGTTAACGGGAAAGGTCAAGCAAGCCCTGCTACTCTATTTTGATGGTTTCAGGGAGGCCTGTTGTCTTCATAGGGTCGTCATCTTCTGCCGCAAGTTATTCCTCTTCCTTTCTTCTTCTTATTCTTCTTCTTCCGTTGCTGTTTGTTTGATTGAATTCGTGGGTTCTTTTCGGGTAGGTCGAGAATGCTTTTTATCCGAACTGGGCAGTGCTTTCTCTTGAATGGCTTGATTTTTTTAGGAAGGTAATTCTACTCCTCTCTGTTGATCCTTCAGTTTGTTTTCTCCCTCGATCCCAAGACATTATCTTGAACTTTTTTTCTTTTGGTATTTTATCCGATGAACCATGGATCATCATCATCATCAAATTGTTTGTAATTGTCATCTCGGTAAATTATGCTGGGCTAGTCAATAAGGGGCATTTTTCTCAACAATATAGGAAAAAATTAGGAATCATCTCTCAGCGCATTTGGTTATATATTCTGAAAATTATTTTCTCCAGGCACTTTACCAGTATAAGTAAAACTAAAACAATCTTTCACAATTGGGTACTTGAGTTGTGCACTGCCATATCTATATTCTTCTTTTTCTGGTGCTTCTGTAGATTAATCTCTGTAAATTGGATAATGTTGTCTATATTTCAGTGCGTATGAGTGAAGCATGACACTAAACGGATTATGGTTGTTATCTTTATCTTTTCCTATTTAGTCCCTTTCTTCTTTTACTGAATGCTATTCAGTTTTCTTTTGGAACCCTATGCACAAATTCCATTACTTGTATAGATTTTTAATTCTTTTGGTCATTATTCAGTTGAATGTAAAGTTTATTGCACATGAAGTATCTTGGTTAAGTTAATCACAGTTGCAACCAATTTACTTAAAATTTTCAATTTCTCTCTGTTGCAGCTTGTTTATTCTAAACTCAGTTGTCATCCCAACGATACAATGGATTTTGCCTGATGAATGCCAAAACTTTGGTTCAAAAGATCTTTGCCCCCTTGGTGGTATTGTAAAACTATATTCCTTTTTAAGTAATGGACTTATCCAACTATTCTATGTAAGTATGCATTGTTTTTCAAAAAGCTGCTTGAGTCATTTTATGATTTATCTTGTATTTCTTTTCACTATACATGGTATGTGCACATGGCAATGTGTGTTTGTAGGGCCTATTGGTTACAATCAGAACTTGTTTCAAAATTGCATTTCAACTAATCAGTCTACAGTTTAGTCAGATTTTTATAGCTCCTCAACTTTAACCAGCCAGTAGAAATTCTGGCTGCTTCTGGATCATAAGATATCTGAATAGTCCATTTGTTGCCTCAATTTCTTATTATTTTAATATATGAATTTCTTGTGATTATACAATTCTATAATATAGATGAGATAGTGAACATTTCTATGTTAGAGAAAGAATACCATGTAATTGGTCCTAATAGCTCAAAATTAGCATTGCAGCTAATCAATGAAAAAAAAAAAATAAAAACAAAACAGTTTCAAAAGATTGCATCTGCATTAAGAAAAGGAAGAATTGTCACATACATTGTATTGATTTAGAAAAAGAATATAATAGAGTGCGTAGAGATTAATTTTCTGGCCATTGGTTAAAAAATTAACTCTTTAGCAGATACCTAGCAATCTGCTAGGTATAAATTCCCATTAAAAGAAATGGTACATGTTGTTGCGTTAGAGATAAACCACATATTAAGAGTGAGATGATAGTATTTTCAATGATAAGACTTAAGAGTAGGACCCAAGCAGAAATCCTCGAGTTAGTTAAGCTTAAAACTGCAAATTGGGTGAAAACTTTGGATGATTTCAAAGTCTTTTCACTGAATGATAATTTGAGAACCTGGAAAGAGGTGGCACTATCGGCTATAGACAAGGCAAGGGCAGTGATGGAATGGTGGGGTGTCTTCAGAGATAAAGAAGGCAGAGTGGTGGCTCAATATTCAGGACCCTTGGAGCATAGCGATGCATTGACAGCTGAACTGGTTAGTCTACTGCAGGGGTTAAGGCTTGCGAAACAACTAGGCTTTCTTTAAGTGGGTAAGAATTTATACCTGAATACCCAAGGAATCTCGGAGCTATTTCTGGTCCATGAGATGACTACTTGGGAATCCCCTTGCACCTCTATATTGTGAAATTCAGGGAGATTGTAAGCCTAACAAGGGAACTAAATGCTTCCTTTAAGTGGGTAAGAAGAACAGCAAATGGAATGGCAGATTCTCTGGCCAAACAAGGGGCTGTGAGATGGAAAATGTTTTGGGAAAATCTGTAATCTTTGCTGATTTGGGATGGAACTTACACCCCAGATCTTGTAATTCCTAATCTTTCATTAATAAAATTCCTTTTCTGCTGATAAAAAATAAAAAAAGGATTGTATTTGCATCTACATCTCTCTCTATATAGTATGGTGGGACTCATCATCATTATCTAAGCCTTATCCCAACTATATGGGGTTGGCTACATGAGTCCTGTTTCACCATTCCATTCTATTTAGTGCAATATAGTATATTGGGGTCAAATAAGATTATTTGGTTTTTACCAGACTAATTCTTTTCACTACATTTAAATTGTTGTCGTGATGAATTTTCCATGTAAGGTAGGTAGTGATTTTTGTGGTATTTCTAAGGTGTCCTTTTTCTTTCTTTATTGTATTTGTTTAGTTATGTTTTTGTATATGCATTCTCTTCCAATCTATTTTGATTTTTTGGCATTCTGATTCTGTATGATTGGCCATTCCCTTGCAGATCTTTTGGTTTTACCCACTATACGTTTTCAGCTTTGTTCTGAGCAGCATCTGGTATTGATTGTTTCTTTTATCCACTGTTTCATGCCATGTAGCAAATTTTTTGCAATTAGTGTTTCTGTAATATTATTAAATCATTATTTTGGTATCAATCCTCACTTGTAAATATAATGCCTTTGTTCTTGATGTATTGTTTAATTGGAATATTGCTATGTTGTTGCAAGTTGCAAATCAGCTGATACACTTTCCAACTTGTAACCAAATTTTTAGCTACCACAGAATTGGTTATGTGCATTGGCTTATTTCTTAGCTAGTTTTTTTGGAATTAAATTCTCATAAAAGAAAAATATATGCCCATCCATTTTTCTAATAGTCCAAGGTAAGTTGCATGTAATTATCAAAAACGAAGATGATATAGGTAGGGGTTAACCGAACCGTGGGGCTTTTTTTAGGATCGAACTGGTACTACCGGTTTTCCAAAAACCGGTAATCAAAACTGAACCAAAACCAGTCGGTTAACTGGTTGACTGGTTCGGTTAACCATCGGTTTGGTTTGTCGGTTTTTCAAATTTTTATAATAAAAAATTATAAATATATATAAAGTATTATATTTTAATTAATAAATAATATATCATATATTATAAATATATATATATATATTTATATATACAATGCATATTTATTAATTTATAATATATAAAAATATAAAAAATATATGTAATATACATAAATATATAAAATATATAGAATATATGTATACCGGTTGGTTCGGTTAACCGCCAGTTTTTTATATTGTTTAACCGAAACTGAACCAATACCTTTGGTTTTTTAAAAACACCGAACTGAAATCGAACCGGTCGGTTCGGTTAACCGATTTTTCGGTTCGGTTTTGGTCGGTTTGGTTTTTCGGTATTTTTTGCTCACCGCTAGATATAGGTATGGAAGCAAGGAGAGAAACCATGGAAGAAGCAGGGTGATTACAATTTTGGTATTTTTTGAGTTTTTCAAATTTAATTTCTAGTTTTTTATTGTTGTATGACTAAAGTTAGTCATTTTAAAGGGCCAACTTATTTTGCAGTCTTATTAAAGAGTTTTTAAAATTTTGAAAAGTTAAAGATGCAATCATATTATTTTTCTTTCACCTTATTTTTAGGGGTCAAAACTTGTACTTTCTCATGATTTTGTTGCCATCAGATAGGTGATTGAGTTATCTATCCAACAAGGTTAAGATCTTGTAAACTTAACATGCCTTGAGTAGTTATGATTATTTTATTCATAGTGTCAGTCTATGATGGGAGTTGGGTCCTATTTCTTTAGGCCACTCTTGGAGTTGTTTTTGGTTTTAAGTTGTTGAAGGACTAGTAAGTCATATTAGAGTTATTTTAGGAGTTAGAGTGCTTATTTGTGCATCTCAATGGGTTACCTAGATTCATATTAGATTTTCTTTATGGTAGTAAAAAGAAAAATTTTATTAATAAAATAAAAAGTAGACACATAAGTAACAAGGTATGACCAATGCCAAAACCCACCATATGACCAAACCTCATACCCTAGATACCACACATGATCCTTAGAGTAGGGAAAAACTCAAAACAAAAAAGCCGACTCCCAACCCCTATCCCCAAGCACATTACAATGTAAAAAACTACCCCCACCCCAACCCAAGAAACATAAATTGTTTCTTAATAACATCTGACACCCAATAGTATCCCCCCTAATCCAATCCATTAAAATTATTTTATTCATAAGATGCTCATTAAACCTCACAGTTGTAGACCCAAAACACCTCTTTCTACTTACATTCAGATGAAGGAAAATGTTTTCTTACAAGAATAGAGAGAGGGAAGAGAGAGGAGAGAAGAGAAGGGGGGGGGAGATGTGTGAGAGTCAAAAGATTAGGCTAGTGGTGCCCAACTTCTCTTTTATATTAATATGATGTAAAAATATAAAAAAAGAAAATTACAAGTAGGTCCCTAGCGGCCACCCTAAACATAAAACTTAAGTAAAGAAAAGAACATGCTGACAACAGTCTACGCTGACAACAATCTAACAATAAGAATAGACACTCAATCCAACAACACTCCCCCTCAAGTTGGGCAGAATATATCTATCATGCGCAACTTGTCACATAGTTCATTGTGCCTCAAGTATGGAAGCCCTTTTGTGAGAACATCAGCAAGTTGTTCCTTGTATTTGACATAAGGAGTACAAATTTCTCCCTTTTCCAATTTTTCTCTTATGAAGTGCTTGTCTACTTCAATGTGTTTGGTCCTATCATGTAGGACAAGATTGCTAGCAATGTTAATAGCTACCTTATTGTTACAGTAGAGGGACATAGGATTGTGAACAATAACCCCAAGTTCCTCTAACAGGGTTCTTCAGCCACCCCATGCGCCATAGCCCTATACTCCGCCCGCTTCAGCACTTGACCTTGCAACTACACTTTGTTTCTTACTTCTCCATGTCACTAGATTTCCTTCTACAAAAGTACAGTACCCACTTATGGATTTTCTATCATTCACAACACCTACCCAATCAACATCTGTATAGGCTTCCACTCTCAAATGATTATGTTTGCTGAATAGCAATCTTATTCTTGGATACTTCTTCAAATACCTAAGAATCCTCTCTACTGCCTCCATGTGTGGTCTCTTGGGGGAATGCATGAATTGGCTCAGGACCCCAACTGAATAAGCAATGTCTAGATGTGTCATGGACAAATAAAACAACCTTCCCACTAACCTTTGAAACTGTTTTACATCTTCCAGTGGTTCACCATCACAATCTCCTAGTTTATGATCAACATCACATCCATTAGGGGTATCTGCTGGTTTTGCACCTAACTTGCCTGTGTCCTGTAACAGATCAAGGATATACTTCCTTTGAGAAATGAAGATGCCCCTTTTTAAGCGTGCAACTTCAATTCATAGAAAGTACTTTAGGGGACCCAGGTCTTTTACTTCAAATTGAGAGGCAAGGAATTCCTTCAACTTTTGCATTTCTGTGCTTCGGTTTCCTATAATGATGATATCATCCACGTACACTATCAACACAATCACTTGTTCCCGACATCTCTTCATAAAGAGAGTGTAATCAGACTGACATTGTTTGAACCCTACTTGCTAAACTGCCATATGAAATTTATTGAACCATGCTCTAGGAGATTGCTTTAAACCATAGAGAGACTATCTTAGCTTGCATTGCCTTATTTTCACTTCCTTTGGCATAGAAACCTAGGGGTTGAACCATGTAGACCTCCTCTTCTAGATCACCATTTAAAAAGGCATTCTTTATATCCAATTGATGCAATTCCTAGTCAAGGTTTGCAGCTAATGATAAAAGAACTCGAATTGAGTTCATCTTAGCTACTGGAGCAAACATTTCATCATAGTCAACACCATATACTTGAGTGTACCCTTTAGCTACCAGCCTTGCTTTGTACCTTTCAATTGTCCCGTCTGCCTTGTGTTTCATTGTAAACACTCACTTACACCCCCATTGGGTCTTTCCCTTTTGGAAGATCCACCAACTCCCATGTTTGATTCTTATGGAGGGCATTAATTTCCTCCTTCATTGCATCTGTCCATTCAGGGTATTTTAAAGCCTCTGCTACATTTCTGGGCATGGGGATGCTATCAATTGCAGATAGGAAGGCATAGTGAGAAGGGGAAATGTGATAATAGGAAACATACTAGGTAATGGGGTGTTTGGTAGTGCATGACTTGACTCCCTTTCTGTGAGCAATAGGAATGTCAAGGTCATCCACAACCGGAATGTGAGCTAGGGTATCAACAGGTGAAATAGAAGGTGCTGGAATCTGACATTGTTAGTTGCTCAGTGTTTGGTGGTTCCACATCTTTCACATTGCTAATCTCTATGGCGTTTACGTTGAAAGACACGAAAGGGAGCAGGATCTGAAATAGAAGGCAGGGAGACTTGACGGACCTTATCATGTGTATGTCTTGAACGTCGGCAATGGGTACAGAATAACTTGTCCTTATCATCAACTTTTCTGGAGTCATTTTTCTTTCCCATATTATTATCACCCATTGCAACTAATGCTATCTGTTGCTTCCCCTCAGTTGTAATCATCACACTCCACCTACTTTCCTCGGACTGAACAAGGGCATATACTTCTTGGAGTGAAAGCAGCTCTTTACTTCCTAAGATCTGAACTCTAAGTGGTTCATGTACGGGGTTTAGTCCCAACAAGAAGGCAAAAACCCGCTGCTGAGAAACGAGCTTCTTATAAGCTTTAGCATCATTGTCATATTTCCATTCTATAGCCTTATAGTGATTCAATTCCTTCCATACTGAAGTAAGGGCTGAATAATAGGTTGATAAGCTACGGTTCTCCTGTTTACAGGTTGAGGATTTAGCTTGTAGCTGGTAGATCTTGGCATAGTGCTTTTGCTCAGAATAGGTGGTTTTGGCCTGTTCCAAAATCTCACTTGCAGTGTCTGCCCACATAAAGTTCTTCTTCACATCAGATTCCATGGCTGCAAGAAGCCAGGACATCACCATACTGTTTTCTTGGTCCCACCGATCATGTTCAGCAGTCCCACTCTTGGGTTCTTTCACCCTTCCATTTATGTAACCAGCTTTTCCCCTCGCTGTTACATAGAGTTTTACACCTTTAGCCCACTTCAGGTAGTTCAGGCTGTTTAAAGGGGTGATTGGCATAGGGAACATCATACCTTCAACCCCCATACCAGCCATACTACGGGTTGATGTAACTCCAGATGAGGCAGAATCATCATTCGCCATTGGCAAAAAACAGGTCACAAGTCAAAAGACAAGGGCTGCAGGTAACAAGACCAGTCCTCACACAAGGACTACCTCTCACAGTCACACTTCTGAGGTCTACTGGCAGCAACTAAACAGTCCAAAAAACTAGTCCAGAAATAGTTCAGATATAAAGAGAACACTGCTGTAATCTACTACCAGTCCAAACGAATTGAAAAATTGTCACTATTGGACTACACACTTCACACACCAATCAGTCACAGCCCATACCTGTCACAAAGGGAATCTCACACCCCTGTACAGCACCTGTACGAAGGTGCAAAAAAGAACACGACTAAGCCTTAACAGCATCAGCCAACAAGGAGAAAAAAAAGGCTTCACAGCATCGGCCTCCTCCTACTAGGGTTACCTTGGTGCTCCGACCAAGGAAGAACCCCCCCAAAAAAAAGAGAAGAGATAGTTCTGATCAGACGATTATGGTTTCTTGTCCTTACTGTTCAGAAGATCAGAAATCTGAGTTGAAGAAAAAGCGACTCCTATTGCCCAGGTTTGCGCTCTGATATCATGTTTTCTTACAAGAATAGATAGAGAGAAGAGAGAAGAGAAGGGGGAGAAAGATGTGTGAGAGTCAAAAGATTAGGCTGGCGGCGCCCAGCTTCTCTTTTATATTAATATGATGTAACAATATAAAAAAAGAAAATTACAAGTGGGTCCCTGGTGGCCCACCCTAAACATGAAACTTAAGTAAAGAAAAGAACATGCTGACAGCAATCTAACATCAAGAATACACTCAATCCAACAACAGAAAACAACTCTTTTCCTTCTCTCCTCTAATTCCAAGAGGATTTTTCTTGCATATTCCTCACCTCCCAAGAAGAATGCTCGTAATTTCTTGCATGCCTCAACTTCTTTTTAACCATAGTACTAATATCATTTCTCTTATCAATCTTATGCACTTAATCCATTGGAAGTATTTGAATATATAAAAAAATTGTCATTTTTATTCATTCTTCCCATTGTATCACTATTTCAGTCCTTGAAGCAATGATTCATTTCTTTTTTGCTTCAGTTTCTAGCTAATTTTGCATGGTGGGCTTAAGATGCCATGATGTGCTACTGTTTAAAATGCTGCATTTTTTTTCTTGTACAACTTTGCATCTCTGAATGTTTATTGTAATCCAGGTACAATGATATAGCTAAGCATGCTTTTGTTGCAATGGGGAAGCATCATTCTGCCATAGCAGAGCTATCTATTGAGACATTACCAAATTCACAGGATTCATTACATGTAGATAAATGTCCTGGCCTTGGGGGGTAACTATCGTAACCTCATCAGTGGTTATTATTTTATAGAACAGAGCCTTTAGTGCTTCATCCCTTGTGACGATTTCCATACAGTGAAACATTAGATTCTTAATATATGCTCAATACATGTTCTTTCTTTTGTTAAGACAGGGTAATAATTGGAATTGGAGAACAGATCTATTCAGTTCTTCTGTTGAGTTTCTTCTTCCTAGAGGTGCATTATTTTTATATAGGTTCATTCATTGTTTTTTGATGTGTGTGTTGTATTTTTTTTTTTATATCATGGATTCATTTTCATTTAGTGGTATGAATAGGTAACAAATGTACTGAGGTTTTATAAGAAGGCATGATGTAAATGTGAATGAACTCATCATAAAACAATTGTTGTTGTACAAATACTGCCTTTGATGGTATTTGGGTATTATAATGCAGGTTTTTGCTGCAGGGTTGATACCCTACATTGGGAAAGTTCTCAACTTTCTTCTTCTTTCCTGGATGTATGCCTATTACTGTTTCGAGTATGTGGAGAACTTTCATATTCTGTTGCATGTCACCTTTATGCTTTCCTAGGTGACAAGTTTTTTTCTCTTTTACTGCTTAGGTACAAATGGAATCTTGCTGATGTTGCTTTGGATAAAAGGCTTGACTTCTTTGAATCAAACTGGGCCTTTTTTGCGGGTTTTGGTAATAAAAATATCTTCTCTGGAATTGACTCCATGATAATCATAAGCTATAAGTTTAGCAAAGTATTGTTTTCTGAAATGCTCTAGTTCTCTTTGCATGGAATTAGGTTATAAAACCCCAAGTACTTTCTACAAAATCTCCTAGGGTAGGGACAAAAATATTAACATTACTTATAAATGCTAAAGGACCCCTCCCAAGCTATCTTGAACCAATATGGGTAATGGATTTTTACAAGTATAAAACTGCACAGTTTGCTTTCAGTTTAAACACTAGGATAAGCAACCAAGAAACTTGTTCTTTATTGTGGTTCTTAAGCCTCAGCAGTTTTAATCTTGTAGTTGATAATCAAAAGTTAAAGTTATTTTATGGGATCTAGAAGGATTTATTTCAGAGTTATCGGATATCCTTTTGAATGTTTATAATTATTATTTATTTATTTTCTAGAAGATACCGGCTTTTAATATTAGTTCATTATTTCTTTGTTAGATTTTTTTTTCTTTCAAGAAAGACATATTTTAGTTGCTTTAAAGAGTAGTCTTGTAATGACTTATGCATACCTCTTCTAGTCCATTTTTCTTAATGAATATCTGAGTTCATTCTGCTATTCTTATAAGTTTATACTCTTATGTGGTAGTGAGGTTCCATCTTCCTGTTGTCCTTGGCTGGTGAGACTTCAATAGATATTTGGTTTCATGGGAAGATTCTTATCAATAATTCCTGCTGTAAGCCTATATATTTGTTTTTTACCAGTAACAGATCAATGAGAATTTTATTACTGAGAAAAAGAAGTAAAAGAGAATACATAAAACTTGCTAAGCCAATATAGCTAGCAACAAGTATAAATGTGCTCGCCCCTATGTAAGGACTCCAGTAAGAGTCAGCTTTGTTGGTTTCTCCCCTAGCTAGGAAAATTAGCAAAGGAATTGGTCAATCTGAATACCAAAGGCCTAGGTTCCCTTATGTGGCAAAGATATAATCAAGGCACCATCTTTTTATTAATCATCACTTGTTAGCCTATTTATTCCTTTTTCTCTTCCTTTTGCTGTTTTAGCATTTCATCAAAATATGCACCCTGTAAACTAACTGGAATACCCAGTAATCTACTGCTCTTGGGATGCATCCAAACAATCAATCTACCAACTATTTAACTTCTTTTATGTGGTGAAGATACAACCAAGGAACAGATCCATCCCCTCTTAATAGCCAGCCATCAACCTATTTGTTCCATTTTCTTTTCTTTTTTATTTTTCTATTTTAGTGTTTCATTAAAATTTCAGCCTGTGCCCAACTGGAATATCCTGTAATCTGTGTCTCTTGCAGTTCAACCAAATGAGGTGTTCAATCTGGATGTCAAAGACATAACTATCCATATGTGGTGAAGATACAGCCAAGGAGCAGATCTGTCCCCTCTTAGCTACCACCCATCAGCCTATTTATTTCTTTTTCTTTTTGCTGTTTTAGTGTTTCATCAAATCTGCAGCCTCTACCCAGTGATAGCAAATAATGTAAGTCCATTTGCAAGATAACAGTACCTAGTTGCCTAGGTGATAACGATTTTATAAAATAAAAAACTAAATTTCAGCTAGTTCCCTAGTTTTATATACCACTCAGCATGCATATTAATTGAAAAAGAAAATAGCAATTCCTTTTAAGAACATTAAATTTCCTCTCAAAACTGGTGAATTATCATATCTAAGACAATAGTATTTTAAATATTTTAAGTTCAATATTTCAAAAATAATATTAATATAATAAGAATTTAGTAAAACAATTTCATATCAAATTAGCAACCAAAGAAGGCTATAATTTTATATGATAAAATTTTCAGATAGAGAGTAAGTAAAAGAGAAAAAGAAAAAGGTGGAGAGAGAGAGAGAGAGAGAGGGATGAAGGACGGGGAGGGGTCCTACCAACTTAGGATCTGGTGGTGGGCTTTGTGGGGTGAATGAGGAGCTGTGGGTGCTGAGAGGGAGGGAGGGAGTGGATCTGGTGCTGGGCTTTGTGGGGTGAATGAGGGGCTGTGGGTGGTTAGAGGTGAAGGATATGAATGGAGAAACAATTAGAATGCTTGCTGTTACCAAAGAATGAGACAGAAATTAGAAAGAGAACTCTTGCTGTTGGGAAAGAGACAGATTGCTTAAAAGAAGAAATAAGGGGGGGGGGAGAGAGAGAGAGAGAGAGAGAGGATCTGGTGGTGGGCTTTGTGGGGTGAATGAGGTGAGGGGCTGTGACTGGTTAGAGATGAAGGATATGAATGGAGAAACAATTAGAATGCTTGCTCTTACCAAAGAATGAGAAAGAAATTAGAAGAAAGAGGAGAACTCTTGCTATTAGGGTAAACAACAAAGAGAAAGATTGCTTAAAAGTAGAAATAAGAGAGGGGGGGGGAGAAAAAACTTCTGGTAACAACCAGAATTCACTAAACCAATCTTTATTTCATCAAATCACTCTCCTTTTAACTCCAATTACAATGACTCTATTTATAGACTCAACTTACGGATGTCCCTTTTCAAAATCTAGTTTGGACTAGGAAATTGACCTAACACAACTCCTAATTGCTTTAGAACTAAGGCAAATCCATAACTAACCCATTAGAAAACTTAAAATAAGGACTCAAGCTTCTAAAAACTCAAAGTGACACTTTTCTAATCCGACTAAAACTACTTTAATTTAAAGACATCAGAAATTACTAAAACTAATAAATGATGAGCTTATTAAAAATAGTAATTATGAGAATTACTATAAATATTATCCCCAGAGTTACCATAAATAGTAATTTTGAATTAGCAATAAAAATCTAAAAAACAGAACTCTATTCTTAACCCACAACTAGAAAATAGAAAGCAGAAACAACACCAATATCCAATAACCCAAAAATAAAATTGGTTTGTTTCCCCATGAATTCTTTCCTTTCTTCTGCATATGCATTAGAGAGAGAGAAAAAAACTCTTTATACTTCTATTTTTTTTTTCTTTATCTCTTCTCAAAACCCTTGGGTATTTTAAATTTTGATAGTCAAACTTTAAAACAAAGTATAATTACACATATTAGTAAGATCTAGCAATATTAATGATATTATAATATGTTGCCCACTTTGTGATTTTTTGTCACCTAGGATTAATGTTTTAAAAGCGCAAGGTGCAAGGCGAGGCACGCACCTTTTTAAGAAAGGCGCAAAATTACAAAAAAAAAGGCTAAAAAATAAAAAATATTAAACATAAGAAAAGCGCAAAATTACAAAAAAATGCAAAAATTTCAAAAAATATTAAACATAATGTTAATAAAAATATAAACTTAAATTTTAAAATAAATGATTTAAAAAACCTATTATCTAAAATTAAAATACATAAACATAACATGTAAAGTGTATTCAAATGAAAATTTAAAAATAAAAGCAAACATATAAAGCATTTTCAAGCATGTAAAACCCATAATCTCTTTTTTTCCTTAATTGCATTGCTTCAACTAGTTAATGATGTAAAACATATTGCATTCTTGATTCTATGAGTCACCTTTGTACCACGCCCTTCGAGGCAGCCGTTAGACTAAAAAAGAAAGCAAAAATCCCAAAATTTTAAAAAGGCGCACACCTGGGCTGAGGCGCATCAGGCGCACCAGGCACGCACCTTTTGAAAGGGGTGCACCTAGTACCTGGGCGAGGTGCATACCCCAAAATGCGCCAAGGTGTGCCTGAATACTATGTTTATTTTTATCAATAACAGAAAAATATCAAAGAAGTAAGTACCTTATTTCTGTAAGTCAAGGTATCCAGGCAAGGTGCCCCACCAAGGGCACCAAGTCACCTAGGCAATGCCTTGAATACTACGTTTATTTTTATCAATAACAGAAACAGAATTCATTAATTATCAAAGAAGTAAGTACAAACAAATGAAAGGGAGAGATAAACTCTCTTATCTCTCCCTAAAAAGGAAATAGAATTACAACCATGCCCAAAATAATCAATTCCTTCCCACCTCTTATTTAGCCAGAGAATCAGCAAAAGAATTAGCATCTCTTTTAACCCATTTTAGAGTAACATCCATGTCTTGCATCAGCCGCTTAATTCTTCTCTTCTCATAGATGAACCCTCACCAACCCACTTCCCCTTCCTTTTACCACCATCTAATGACTAGTTTTGAGTCTCTCTCAATTGATAACCCCAAATATTCAACTCCTTTGCTTTTTGAATGCCCTCCAAGACGGCCAATATTTCAGTTCTCAAAGCATCTCTCACTCCAATAGGACCCGAGAAAGGAGCAATAACTTTCCTTTCCTCGTTCCTAAAAACTCCAATGCCTGAAGGACCTGGGTTTCCTTCACTTCTACCATCAAAGTTCAACTTAATGAAACTACTGGAAGGCGGAGACCAAAACAAGCCTTGAACGTTCCTTAGGAGGAGTGGAATCAGCAATTTCCTTCCACTTTCTCATCAAATCACCAGCTGGAATATCTTTAAACAGCTTCAAAGTCTTTACCCAATGAACCACTCTGATAGAAATGGCTTCAATTACAGCCTCCCTCTTCCTTTCCTTATCTAAAAAAGTTCTTTGATTTCTTTCTTCCTAGAGTGTCCAGCATACAATGGCCCTTGTGCATCTCCGGAGAGTTCTTCCCCTCTTCTTTTGCCCTCCAACAAAGGTATAGGAGAACGAGCTTTGAACAGAAGAAGGGGGGGTTCCACCTCACCCAAACAAAGAGAAACCATTCCCAAATTGCAGAAGCAAAGGGGCAGGGTATTAATAAGTGGTAGCAAGACTCACCGTTGACTTTACAAAGAGAGCACCAGGAGGGGGAAAGACACCAATTAGGTCTTTTTCTTTGCAGTAAATCACATGTGCTAATTCTCTCCAAGTACACTTCCCAGCAGAAGCCACCAACTCTAGGCGGAATAGGATTACTAAACCTCCTTTACTGAAAAAGACCCAACCATACTAACACTTGGCTGTATTAAATGCAAAAAGAATGATGCATAGGTAAAGGAACCAGAGGCTGAAGGGATCCAAATTCTATTGTCCCTTCATGAGGGATCCAACACCACTCTCTCAAGGTCTTGAAGCAAGGCCATGACACTATTTATTTCAATCTCAGGGATGCCTCTTCTAAAACCCAAATCCCAGTTCAGACCAAAGCTAGAACTGGAAGGAGCCAAGAAAGAAGAGAAATCAGCTTCTCTCTATGGATGGATAGGGCAAAAAAGAAGGATATTGTTCCTTTAAAGGTGAATTGCTCAGCCAAGAGTGCTCCCAAAATTTAACCAAATTACCGGAACAAGGATTATACTTGATGAGAGGCAGGAAGAAGGAAGGATGGCATGAATGGATTTCCAAGGAGAAGCTCTTGTAGACCTTGCTGAGATTCCAGAGTCCCACCCACCAGCTGCAAGCCCATGAATACTAATGACCACTTTTTCCCACAATTTACCTCTATCCAATAGCAACCTCCACATCCACTTCCCTAACAATGCAGTGTTCCTCTCTCGAATATTACCAAAACCTAGGGGTGGCCACAAGCCGAGCTTCTCACGAGCTATTCGAGCTCAGCTCGTGAAAGCTCGGCTCGGTTTAAACTGAGCTTTAAGTCGAGCTCGAGCCCGATATATAGGCTCATTTGCTAATCGAGACGAGCTCGAGCCTAGTGAAGCTCAGCTCGTGAAGCTCGCGAGCCTAATTGAGCCTAATCAATTTTTCAATCCTTCTGGTAACCCCCATTGGGATCCTAAAAATAGAGAAAATAGATAGGCAGATTTGGAAGAGTTGACCTAATTAAAGTCATCCTACTGCCCAGGGAAAGATAGTTTTTCTTCCAAGAAGCCAATCTTTTTTGTAAATCTCTCAATCACAGGGTTACAAAAATTGCTAGCTCTCAAATTGTCCCCCAAAGGTAGTCCCAAATAGGTCATAGGCCACTTGGAAATCATACAACCTAAAGCTTCTGCACCCTCTAAAATCTCCCTCTCCTCTATATTCAGCCTCACAATACAGCTTTTATCCAGACTGATCCTCAGATTGAACATTTGCTCAAAGATTTTCACAATTTTGGTTTGGTCAAATGATTTTATCTTTATTGCAGAGCTAATACAAACATGCCTCTATTGCTGTAACCAGAAGTGCATGTGATATTGTTGTGTTTGCATTTTTGTCTGAGTGATTGTTCTTAACACCCTCCCAAAAAAGATTTCTGTTTTTGTTTTTATTTTTTTGGGGTGGGGGTGGGGGTGGGGCAGACACCTTATGGTGATGTCAAATGGAGGTTTCCATTACAAGCATATACTTAACCATGATCCTTTTCCTTTTGGAATGACAAGGTGATAATTTTAATATTTATACCTTATGGCTCATTACCTTTTCAGGAGGCCCTTGTGTTCTGGCAATTTTCTTTTTCCCTCCTCTTGTGAGCTATGGAGTTATGGCTATTCTGTTTCCACTGGTATGTTCTAAGCCTTGTGTTACCGCTTACATTACAGTTGCAAAAGATGGCTGTTCTTTCTATTTTTCCTATTCCTGCATCTATGTACTTGTTCTTAAATGACTCTATGCTTATTAGGGTATCCATGAATAGGTTATGTTATTTCAACAATATGTCATTTCCCATGTGAAAGTTTGAAGCTTATTTATATTCTAGTTTAGGTAATAATTATCTGTTAAGTAGCAATTCTTAATAATTATATAGTGATCCAACCTCTCTATTTGAATGGTATTGCTATCCAAATATCTAACTCTTAAATAATCAGAATTCATGCTTGATCTGTGCACTATAACAAGCCAAACCATGAAGCCAAATTCCTGGGTAAGTGTTTCCCAGGAAAATGATTTCCTGAAACGTGAACTAGGCCTTACTAGTAAATGTGCATGTGCATTGAACGTGGCAATTTAAGTAATTGAGGTATGGTGTAGTGGTGCATTTGTTGCCTTTCAACCTAAAGGTCCAGCTTCAAATCTTCTTACACAGTTTATATCAATATTTTCAACCTATGGTTGAACTAGACTATTGGACTGATTGACCTGTTAGCTAGCCAGGTTTCTAGTTCTTCTTCTTCCAAACCACCTTATTGTGAAAAAAAAGACTTGGTCAAGAACCTGATAACCTGACCAATTGACCACTAACCCATTTAACTTGATCAACAGGTCATAGGTTAAATATTAATTCTATTTTTCTGTTTTTTCTTTTTTGTATTTTTAGACATTTCCATCATTGATAACAATCATAAGTTGAGTGGTTTACTTGTTTGACCTGGATGGTTAAACTGCTGAGCTACCACCCAGAAGGTAATGCAATTGGTCTTTAAAACTTTGGTTTCTTGTCAGTTTTTTCAACCCATTGTCGTATTGGCTTGTCAGACCAGTCAGCCAATCATCTCACCTGGAATCCAAGTCCATTTCATTACCAAACTGCTTTCCTGGAAAAAACAGTTGACTCAGTCAACAACCTGATGACCCAGTTGATTGAATAATTGAATCATTCAACTCAGTCAATGGGGTAACCTGTTAGATATTAATTTTTTTTTTTGTGTGTGTTCTTGTATTCCATTTCCATCATTAATAGAAATAATTCTTATTTATCTCTCTTGTTTTGGTTTAGCATGATGAGTATAAAATATTAGAGATGTGCCCAAAACATGCCCTAAATATAAGAACTAATGAGAGAGAATAGGATGGACAGAAAAGTAGAAATTCAAAACACACTTTCTATCTTCACAATAGAGGGGCCAAATTCAGAAATGGGTATTTTAATCAAGGAAAAGTCCAGAAACACTCAAGGTCCATTCAGTGATTTAAAAGATGCACCTAGGCACACAGGGCACATTTCACAGTATGCCTTGCCCACGCTCAGGTGCAGCCCCTTTGAAAAGGCACACATCTAGTGTACCTAGGCATGCACCCGATGTGCCTTGTGCCAGCCCAGTTGTGCACTTTTTCAAGCACAGTGGTGAACTGGTGATGCCCCCCCCCCTTTTGTTGGTGTTTCCACATCCTTCTTAATACAAGAAATTCTTCATCAATTAACATTTGATTCCTAACCCTAAAATCATAAAACATCTCTTTATATATGAGGCAAAAATTTAGGACCCTTGCGTGGATTTGCTTGGGCTTGCCTCAAGGGGCGTTATGGAGGTAGAGGGCCAATTTCATTGATTTAGGAATACAAGATGCTTAACATCACATTAGCTACCTGAAGTAATGCAATTGGGACTTGGGAGAGACAAAAAAGATTGAAAGTTTAACATGCGTGAATTGTGGAGTGCTTTAATATGTTTTGTTTGATTTTATTTCTACACTCTGACTTTGAATATGTTTTCTATGTTATGTTTATGTATTATAATTTGATCCAATAGGTTTTTTTAAAATGCTTGTTTTCTTTTAAAATTCAAGTTTGCATTTTTCTGAATTAATATTTTTTTTTAATTTTGTTCACTTTTTTGAATGGCTTAAAATTCTGCACCTTGCTTCAAAAAGGCGTGCACCTTGCCCTTTTAAAACATGGGGTCCATTTCCACTTTTTATAAAAATTATAGATATATGACATTATATAATATAATTATATATTATATACATTTTGTATGGCATTATATATATTATGTGATATTTTATATTATATTAAGTGTAAATATATTTTAAATATTTAAACTTTGTAGGTCCATAGGTTTGGTCTATCCCTAACTGTGCCTTGGCTAAGCCCATTATAGCAGTGCTAAGTCCAGCCTGGTCCCGCCCAGCCCATGATCAAAGGTCACCCCAATTATGACCCTAAGAATTTATCTTTTGTGCCACAATCCTCCATGGTGATTTCTCACTACCACTCCAATTTCTGTATCCCCATTCTTTCCCAAAGAAGGATCACAAGTGATTTTAATTTTATATGGCATAGAGTCTTCCATCAAACCATTTTGATACATTTCTTCCTCCAACTCACATCATGAATCAACATATTGGTGCTGAGATAGTTTGTGAACATGTTAAATGCCATTTCCAATATTCTTTGAGGTCTAGGCTCTTTCCCTCTGAAGATAAATTCATTTGAGACAATTTTCTGATAAAAGCAAGGCTATCTTCTCCTGATCGCCATCATAGTTGTCAAGGTGACACCTAGGCGGGTGCCTAGGTGGCGCCTAGGCGAGGCGTTCTTGGAGGGTTGCCTCGCCCAAATGCCTACGTATTTATTCATATTGTGGGTTTATAGTATTAATATTGTTATTCTTATACTAGTTTCTTTTTGTCATTTTCTTATTTGTTTGGGTTCAATGAACCCTTTAGGACTTTAAAACCTGAATTGACAAGTAAAAAATAACTTGACGATTTTATCCAATTGACACACAAGAACAATCAATAGGACTTCTGCTTCTTAGGACCAAAACAAGGGCTCAACCCTTATGTTTTGTTTGTTTTTTTTTCCTTTCTTATTTTACTACTCATAAATATGTTCACTTTCTATCTATTGATATGGGGTTTATACTTATTTCATGAGAATTATGGTTAAAGATCACTACTTATTACTATGAAACCTAGGGATCTACCCTAGGATTTATATTTTTTATTTTAAAGAACTCTTCGCCTAGGTGACTAGCTGACAAGGTGCTCCTCTATTGCCTAGCTTCGCCCTGGTGCCTTGAAAACTAAGATCACCATCCTTTCTATGGTTCCGAGTCTTCTAACTAATTCTGCTTGTTACAGAATAGGAAGTAAATACTAGGGAGATATGATGTTATAGAATAAGAAGTAAATACTAGGGAGATATGATTTACCTTGATTGTAGGACTGATTTGTAGGAATTTAATTAGTCTTCTTTCCTAACATAGAATTTGTAACTTGTATATATACATACGAGATTGATGAATACATATAACAAATTCTTTTTCTTCCTCCGTTTACTCTTGTTTTACATGGTATCAGAGCATCTAGTCTCTGCCTGCCCTTTTGTTTTTTTTCCTAAGTAAAGAGTAGGTAGAGGAAAATTTTTGGGTGTTTCGGGTCACCTCCTTGGAGCAGTTTTTACTCTCACCGCCCATCCAGGAAGAAGCGCGCGCCTGCCGATCGGAGGTTTTGCAAAGTCCGGCAGTCAGCAGCCCTGCGCGTGTGTCTCACGCGCCGCCTGAAGATTCTGCCACAGTCACACGCGCCGGCGCGTGGAGGCGCATCTGTCGCCGGAAAATTTTTCGGTCATTGTCTTTTGGCTCGCCTCATCCTGTATAGCACATATTTGTGCTTTGTTACGTGCATATCCATTCCGGTGTTTTCAACAGGTGTGCTCCGTTGATTTTCGGTGTTCAAAATATTCTGTTTATTTGAATTTTGAGATTATGGCGGACAAGAAATCAGTAGTTATGTCGGATGTTGTTCCAGTGATGTCAAAAATAATTGAGCATAAGCTTAATGGCTCTAATTATCTGGATTGGAGTAAAACTGTTCAACTATATTTGCTGAGTATTGCTATGGATAACCATTTGACTGATGACCCTCCTAATGATGACTCGAGAAAGTCTTGGTTGAGGGAGGATGCTCGTTTGTTCTTGCAGATACGCAATTCCATTGAAAGTGAGGTGGTTGGTTTAGTCACTCACTGTGGATTTGTTAAGGAATTAATGAACTATCTAGAGTTCTTGTACTCCAGAAAGGGGAATATTTCCCGCATTTATGATGTGTGCAAAGCCTTTTACAGGGTGGACAAAGGCGATAGATCTCTTACAAGCTATTTCATGGATTTCAAGAAAACATACGAAGAACTTAATATGTTGCTTCCGTTTAGTACTGATGTGACTGTTCAACAAGCTCAGCGAGAAAAGATGGCTGTTATGAGTTTTTTAGCTGGCCTACCTTCTGAATTTGAGACTGCTAAATCTCAGATTCTTTCCAGTTCAGAGATCTCTTCTCTACAAGATGCTTTTAGTAAGGTCCTTCGTACAGAAAGTTCTCCACCTGTTCAGCCTAGTAGTGCCCTTGTCAGTCGCAATAATACATCTGAATCAGGGAGACAACAATACAAGAGTGGTAGTGGTAGAGGATCCAACAATTATGACAGGTCAAGTAACTATGACAGGAATACTAATACTCGTGGACAGGAGTCAGGAGAGATAGTGTGTCATTACTGTCATAAGCCAGGACATATGAAGCGGGATTGCAGGAAGTTGCAGAATAAGAAAACTCAGTCTGCCCATATTGCATCCACCACGGATACTTTTGAGAAGCCCGTTATGAAATCTGCAGATGAATATGCCAAATTTGCTTAGTACCAAGAATCATTGAAACCTCAATCTACTCCTGTTACTGCCATCGTCGAGTCAGGTAAACCCAATACATGTCTTGTTTCCTCCTCTTCCAAATGGGTCATTGATTCAGGAGCTACATATCATATGATAGGTAATTCAAGCCTGTTTTCTACCTTTCAGTCACATAAATCTACCTCTCCTGTTACTTTAGCAGATGGGTCAACATCTTGTGTTATTGGGTCTGGCACAATTAGTCCAACACCATCACTTCCTTTGTCATATGTTCTTAGTTTATCTCAGTTATCATTTAATTTAATTTTTGTTAGCAAACTCACTCGTACCCTTAATTGTTGTGTCTCATTTTTTTCTGATTAGTGTTTATTTCAGGATCTTACGACGAAGAAGATTATTGGTAAGGGACATGAGTTTGGAGGTCTCTACGTCCTTGATACACAAGTTCCAAGATCCATAGCCTGTTCTGGAGTTGTAACCCCTTTTGAAGCACATTGTCGGTTGGGCCACCCCTCTCTCCATGTGTTAAAGCAAATTTGTCCTCAATTTCAGAGTTTGTCGTCATTAAATTGTGAGTCTTGTCAGTTTGCTAAACACCATCATCTTAGTTCGAGTCCTAGAGTCAATAAACGAGCTAGTGCTCCTTTTGAGTTAGTCCATTCAGATGTTTGGGGTCCGTGTCCAGTTGAGTCCAAAACTGGGTTTAAGTATTTTGTTACTTTTGTTGATGATTACTCTCGTATGACATGGTTATATTTAATGAAAAATCGTTCTGAGGTCTTTTCTCATTTTTCTGCTTTCTGTGCTGAAGTTAAAACTCAATTTAATGTTTCTGTACAAATATTGAGAAGTGATAATGCTAAGGAGTACTTGTCAGAATCCCTTTCAAACTTACATGCTTCAGCATGGCATTTTTCATCAAACTTCTTGTGTAGATACACCATCTCAAAATGGGGTTGCTGAACGGAAAAATAGACACCTTCTTGAAACTGCAAGAACTTTGTTATTTCAAATGAAGGTTCCTAAACCTTTCTGGGCTGATGTAGTTTCCACAACATGTTTTTTGATTAACCGTATGTCTTCGTCTGTTCTTCAGGGTAAGACTCCTTATCATGTTCTGTTTCCAAATAAAACACTGTTTCCTATTGAGCCTAGGGTATTTGGGTGTACATGCTTTGTTTAGGATGTTCGTCCTCAGGTTACCAAACTAGATCCAAAATCTTTGAAGTGTGTTTTTCTTGGGTATTCTCGTGTTCAAAAAGGGTATAGATGTTATTGTCCTACTCTTCACAGATATCTTGTGTCAGCCGATGTTAATTTTCTAGAAGATACACCTTTCTTTCCATCTACTCCTCATTCAAGTCAGGGGGAGGATGATGATTTGTTAATCTATATTGTCACATCATCTGTTTCACATTCTATTAAATCTGCTGCTGCCAGGCCTAAGCCACCTACAGTAAGGTTTATTCTCAGCAACGAACCCCTCCAGATCCATGTCTTGTACCAGCTCCTTCGTCGGAAGATCCAGTCTCAACTGATCCTGTTCCTTCGTCGTTAGAACCAGTCTCTAATGATGATCTTCCTATTGCTCTTCGTAAAGGTAAGCATAAGTGTACTTATCCAGTATCTTCATTTGTGTCTTATAACCATTTGTCGCCCTCTTCTTGTTCTTTTATTGCATCTCTTGATTCTATCTCTGTTCCTAAGACTGTTAAAGAAGCCCTTTCTCACCCTGGATGGTGTAATGCTATGATTGAGGAGATGAATGCTTTAGAGGACAATGACACTTGGACCTTGGTAAATTTACCTGCAAATAAGAAGGCTATTGGGTGTAAATGGGTGTTTACAGTTAAAATCAATCCTAATGGGTCCATTGCCCGATTGAAAGCCCGTCTTGTTGCTAAAGGAGTGGATTATTCTGATACCTTTTCTCCTGTTGCTAAACTTACTTCTGTCAGGTTTTTTGTTTCTATGGCAGCTACTTATAATTGGCCCCTTCATCAGTTAGACATCAAGAATGCTTTTCTTCATGGGGATCTTCAGGAGGAAGTTTATATGGAGCAACCGCCTGGCTTTGTTGCTCAGGGGGAGTATGGGAAAGTTTGCTATCTTCATAAGTCTCTGTACGGGTTGAAGCAGAGTCCTCGCACCTGGTTTGGAAAGTTTAGTCAGGCAGCCGAGAATTTTGGTATGAAGAAAAGTAAATCTAATCATTCTGTTTTCTTCAAGCACTCTGCTGCCGGCATCATTTTGTTAGTTGTGTATGTGGATGATATTGTCATTACTGGGAGTGATACTACAGGGATTTCATCCCTTAAATCCTTTCTCCACACTCAGTTTCATACCAAAGATTTGGAAATGTTGAAATACTTCTTGGGTGTTGAGGTAACAAGAAGCAAGAAGGGAATATTCTTATCTCAAAGGAAATATGTACTTGACTTGTTGTCTGAGACAGGAAAGTTGGGAGCTAAGCCATGTAGCACTCCAATGGTTCCTAACTTGCAGCTCACAAAAGATGGTGAATTATTTGAAGATCCTGAGAGATATAGAAGATTGGTTGGAAAGTTGAATTATCTTACTATAACTCGTTCGGATATTGCGTATTCAGTTAGTGTGGTGAGTCGGTACATGTCCTCTCCAACAGTTAATCACTGGACAGTTGTAGAACAAATTTTGTGCTACTTAAAAGGAGCACCTGGGCGAGGAATTTTGTATGGCAATCATGGTCATTCTAGAATTGAATGTTTTTCAGATGCTGACTGGGCATGATCCAAGGAAGATCGAAGGTCTACTTCAGGCTATTGTGTATTTGTTGGAGGGAATCTGGTTTCATGGAAAAGCAAGAAGCAGAATGTTGTTTCACGTTCGAGTGCAGAATCGGAATATAGAGCTATGGCCAAGTCTGTGTGTGAAATAATGTGGATATATCAGCTTCTGACTGAAGTAGGTCTTAAAACTTCAGTACCAGCCAAGTTATGGTGTGATAACCAAGCTGCTCTTCACATTGCATCTAATCCTGTTTTTCATGAACGAACTAAGCATATCGAGATTGATTGCCATTTCGTTCGTGAAAAGATTAAGCAAGGTTTGATTTCTATAGGTTATGTGAAAACAGGAAAACAATTGGGAGATATCTTCACGAAGGCTCTTAATGGGGTCCGGGTTGATTATCTTTGTAACAAGCTGGGCATGATTAATATCTATGCTCCAGCTTGAGGGGGAGTTTTATAGAATAGGAAGTAAATACTAGGGAGATATGATGTTACAGAATAGGAAGTAAATACTAGGGAGATATGATTTACCTTGATTGTAGGACTGATTTGTAGGAATTTAATTAGTCTTATTTCCTAACATAGAATTTGTAACTTGTATATATACATACGAGATTGATGAATACATATAACAAATTCTTCTTCTTCCTCTGTTTACTCTTGTTTTACACTGCTCTACTACCCAATTAGTGAATAGTGATGGGTCTTGTTTCGAATGTTTTGAGTGGTCTTTGCTTGTGAGGTTCCATATTTGGATGGTCAAGTTGCATTTCATAAAGATGTGATCAATGGTCTCTAACTCTTCACCACACTTACATAAGCTTTAAGATCTCAAATAAACTCCATTTGTTCATTCCTACTAGAACTTGGAAAAATGAAAATTGTAGAACTGCCTCCATTGTAAGAAAACTCAATAACTCCTAATCTACCCAATGAATGATCAGAAATTTTAAGCATAGTTAAACTATGAATAGAAAAAATAAACTCTTGGGTTAGACCCATAAGTAAGTTTTGAAATGACCAAAATTTCCTATGAAGAGGTTTTGGCTATTTGTGTAGTTATTTGAGTCAGGAATTAGAAGCTAGTCAATCTTGTGAATTCTTTGCTAAGATTTAAGTTGATTTAGGATTAGAATTTTCTTTTCCAAAGAAAATGATTAGAATTTTTTGTTTTTCCTTTTATAACTAAGCATACGACTTAAATCCTTCATGTTTATAGTTGACAGTTCTTTTATCTTTCAGATTAATTTTCTTGGACTTTTTGGTCCTTTTACTTGGTCCCCTACAAATAGAATTCCTTCTTGTTGATTTCTCTCTGCACTCTGTAGTTATTTAATTAGGTCGGACCCATAGTTGCAATTGACAGAAGAATTTGGAGTTGTATTAATCAAGGTTCAAAGAATTGATACTCTTGATATGCCTTTTTTGTGTATCAAGAGTTTCTTTTGATGGAAACTATTTTTTGTTTTTTTACTTTTTGGTTTGATAGTATGACAGGGGGCCTGTCAGTCTGTCAAATCAATAAGTAATGTTTGAAATCATTCAAAGAATCCAACTCCTTTTACCCCGAGTATTGGTGACCCTGAAATCCAATACAATGCACCCCGTTTTGGATGCATCATATTGATACTTTGAACCTTGGTGTTAATTAGTCTTGTTAAAGCTTGATACCTGCTTTGTTCATTATGGGAAAACTGTGCCCATACAATGTTATTATGGTATTCTATTTGTTACTTTGCGATATTAGCTTATCTCTGCAGAAATCTGTGCCCATACAATGTTATTTAAAGATATGCCGAGATGTATATATGGTATTTCATGACTTTGCTTTTCTTTCTCAGAGCATAATAGAATGTGAAAAGTATTTCCATTATTTTCCATGTAACGCTTTGGTTGAAGCATACGACTGCTTGGACTTTGTGTGTGGTTTACATTTTAAGCTGATTTATTTATTGCAAAACAAATATTATGCTTTACTGTAGCTAGTGTAAGGGCATTATATAAGTTGACATAATATAATCAAATTTAACTTCTATGGCCTGCACCAAAACCAAGGCAAGTATCTGCTTTATAATAGTTTAGATATTTTAATTCACTATGTCATGTTCGTTAAAGTATCAAGAAATTATTTTGTCCATACATTATTGTCATGGATTTCTAGGCAGTTTTTCCTTGCATTGTTATTATGGTTGTTTTGCTCTCTTCATACCTCTACAGTTTTGTCATCTCAGAGAAAGTTGTCATACAGTACTGTATTTTGTTGAATATATTGTGGTAATATTGGGCAATGCGATATTGCAGTTTGTTGTGACAGCAACAGGCTCTGAGGCAGAGAAGGTTATCAATTCGAAAAGAACAACATGGCGATGTGCAGGATTAGGGAGGCTTCCAATATTTTATGCGGCAGATACTTTATCGTAAGTTGCTATTTGGTTTTTTAAACTTATTTGCTAGTGTAATTCTTTGCGAACAGTCATAACCATTATATAGAAATAAAAGGTCTACTAACAGGCAGTATGCAACTTCCCTACACAACCTACCCTAGTTCGGTTGGGCCAATCAAAACCGTCCACTGACTAGGGGTAGGGGACCCTGTGGATCAACCACTGTTTAATCCTCAGCCATGCATCAACCCTACACCCCACCTTGTATTGGAATTCGCATTGGCTCCCTGCATGCCCCATAGCACATCCCGATTGTGCATTGGGAACATCTCCTGTACTTGTCATGGGGAGATGTTCTCAATGCATGGTCAGATGTGCTGTGGTATGCATGTAGGGTGTTGGGGGAAGCCAATCCCAACTCCTTGTATTGGTGGTTTGCCCAACTAATATTAACCATCCGTGGTTAATTAATTAATATAAAATCTATCCATAAAAAGGGATGCTTTTGAATATGGAAAGGATCATAGTTGTCAAGGTGACGAGGAACTGTGTTTTCGTCTGTTGCCATTGTCTGAGATCGTGAGAGGGTGAGAGGGTGAAGCAAAGAGAGGGTTGCTGAGAGGGTGAGAGGGTGAGGAACTGAGATGGGAGATTTTGTGGAGGTAGGCCGTTGGAAAAAAGCTTTGAAGATTGAATCTAAGGAGCTCCTTTTTGAGGAACTGAGATTAAATGGTCAGCTGAGCTTGAAAATCAGGGAAGCAAAGAGAGGGATGGTGCTGTTAGAAGGGGTGGGGGTAATTGAAGGGCTCAAGGAGTTTGTGGAAGGTGCAAGTAACAAAGGCAAGCAAAATAGTTGGAAAGAGCTTTTCTCAGAAACTGGAAGAAGGTTTGTTGTAGAGTGTAAGAGAAACCTTAAAGGTTTTTTTATCTCCTTGACAGAATTTTTTGGCAAGGGTAGAAAGCAGATGATCTGCTTTCCAGAAGGAAGGAAGAGTCAGGGATGGAAGGCAGTTCATGGCGCCTTATGTGAACTGCTGAAACGCCTGAGTGTTAAAAGAGAAGCAATAGTGAAAAGGAAGATAAGCAGTTCTAGCAGTATGGTGAACAATGTTAAGCAAGAGACTCTTTTAGTGTTAGCGGGGGCAGGTAAATACAGAATGGGAGTAAACATACAGAGAGGTGATTGGGAAAGTAAACTGATAGTTAAAGCTTCAGCTCCCATTCTTGACTGGAGGAAAGTTGCAGATCTGTTAACAGCAAGTTTAAAGTTGAAGAGCACATTTATTTTTACACATTTTGAGAAGGACAAGGCTTTGCTGGATCTGCTTGAGAACAGAGTAGAAGTTGAGGCTTTAAATATCCAAGCTAAACTTGGAAATTTCACAGTATCAAGATGTTGTGCGGGATCAAACTCCAAAGATTTCTTTGTTGAAGATGGAGTGTTGGTGCGTCTTTTAGGTCTTCCCTTTCACTTTTGGAAGCAAGAAACTGCTGAAGCCATTGCTTTGATGTGTGGAGGATCACTAGGAGGTGCCTTTTGGGGAGACCTTCGTTCAGCTTCCATTTTATTGAATGGAGTAAAACCTGAGGAGATTCCTTGGAAGTTAGAGGTGTTAGTCGAAGGGCATTGCTACTCTGTGTGGCTGGCTTCATCCACTGAATCGATGCTCTGGAAAGAGGCTCGTAGGGAGGGAGATGAGAAGGTTGAAGATGAAGAGCTGCGTGGCAAGAAAGGGTTGGAGGATTCAAACAAGAAAAGCACTTTCACTAAAATGGAAAAACTTTTGCTGGAGAAACAAAAGGGTAGCAGGCAGGGGGTGGGATTTTCGCGTGTGGAAGCAGTGAACTGTCTGGAGGGTGGCAGGTCCTTTGCACAGGTTGTAACCGGTGCCAAGACTTTTTTGAACAAGGAAAAGGGGTTGGTCCAAGGAGGAACCGAACATAGACCTGTTAAAACCAAACCGGGGCCGGGGTTGGACGTGCGTGACCTTCTTAAAAGTCATGTGAGCTCACGGGTGTTTAAGAATGGGCCAAAGCAAAAGCCCATGTGGGCTGCTAATGGTATTTGTAAAGGCCCAAACAGGTCAGCGGGCCCGACTCAGCTTGTTAAAAAGGCGTGTGAGCCTTTAGTGAAACACGTGACTGGGGTTTCGACTATGATAGACATCGGTTACGGTCTATCATCGTCCCCAGCCGCGAGCCAAAAGGGGGATTGTGCGCAGCGCCGGAAACCAGAAAAGAAGAGGGCGTTACAGTGGGTCTCCCGACGAAGTTTGAAGGAGCTTAGCCCCGTGCGAGGCTCCTCAGAGAGGCTGAAGCCAAGTTTCACTAGGGGAAGAACTGAAGAGAAGTTTGAAGGTTGGGTGCAGTGCGGTGAAGGCGATGATGAATCGGAGGACCTTTCTGTTGATGGCTCGAGTGTGGGCAGTGTAAATGATGAAGGCAGCTGTGCTGGAGGTGATTTGGAAGGGTGGAATATTGCAAGATTATTCCAGGGTGAAGACTGCAATTGGCTTATCTCACTCCCAAGACCATAGAGTGCGCATGGTTTATCAAAAGGGGAAAACCGGGAGAACCGGAAGCAGAGCAGGAATACGCCATCTAGGGGTGACCCAGGGGTAGAGTGGAAAGATCACCAGGTTGACCAAAGGACAGAAGTACTTCCCAACCAACTCAGGAAGATAATTGTTTACCAACCTCCGGAACAAGAGGAGGCCGGGAGCAGTCCTATTCTAGCTTGTCCATCAGTCCCAGGTAACCATGTGTTTTTGGTTTGTGCTACTAATGTGTCTCCTGTGTCTTTGGTTCCAGATTCCGTTCCTGTATCATGTTCTGTAGCCCTTGAATATGCAGCCGAGCTAGTAGGCGGGCTTTCTGAGGAGGGGGAGAGGGGAAGGAAGGATTGTGGGAAGGTGTGGGAAGAAAGGTATAGGAGTGGAAAAGTGTGGGAAATCATTGAAAGAGTGTTTAAGGATGTGGAAGGGAAGCTGATTTGGAGGAGGGAAGGGGAGGAAGGAAGAGAGGAGGGGTTAGTGGAGAGGAGGGAAAGGAATGAGGGTAGAGATGGAGAGGATTGCGGGGAGAAAGCAGGGAAGGAGGGAGGTAACATTAAGGGGAGGAAGGTTGGAGAGGAAAGAATTGAGGTGGGACTAGAGGAGAGGAAGAAAAGGCAGGTGGACAGAGATGAAGGGGATTCTGTAGGAAGGGTAGGGGTGGTGGAATCGGGGAGAGAAGACACGATAGCAGAATTTGTAGGGAAGTTAGGCTGTAGGCTAGAAGATTTGAACGAGTTGAAAGAAAGTTTACAGAAGAGGAAGATGCAGATCATAACAAAGAAGAGGAGGTTGAATGAAGTAGAGAGATTAAAGAGAGATGTAGAAGGAGACAAGAAGCTCGAGGTAAAAGGAGATAGAAGGAAAGGGGGAAAGTAGTGGGTAGGTGGCAAGGGGCTTGTAAAAAGAAGCAGAATGAAGATTCTTAGTTGGAATTTGAGGTCTTCTTCGGAGTGCGAAGAAGAGAGCAACAATAAAAGAGGTAATAAGACGGTATGACCCAGACATTGTGCTGCTGCAAGAGTCTAAGAGAATGGAGTTTAATGACAAATGGGCAAGGAGTGTATGGAAAGCCAGGGGGATTAGCTGGGTGGCGGCTCCATCGTGGGGTGCTTCCGGGGGGATTGTAACAATGTGGAAGAGGGATGTGGTTGAAGGTATGGAGGAGTTGATCGGAAAGTACTCGGTTTCCATGAAGTTTAAGCAGCAAGAGGATGATTATATGTGGGTGCTCACAAATGTTTACGGACCGAATGACTACAGAGAGAGAAAGGAGCTGTGGGAGGAACTGGCTGATGTTAGAGGGTTGTGGGATGGGCCTTGGTGCATGGGTGGGGATTTCAATGTGACTAGATTCTCGGAAGAGTCCAACAAGGTTAACTAGAGGGTGACAAAAAGCATGAGGAAGTTTAATAGTTTTGTGGATGCCTTTGAGCTTAAAGAGATTCCCCTAGCACATAAGGCATTTACATGGTCAGATCTCCAATCTAGACCCATTTGCTCTAAGCTGGATAGATTCCTGTTGTCTTTGGATTGGGAAGAACATTGGGGAACCTTGGATGCTAGAGCTCTCCCAAGGGTGACCACGGATCACTGGCCCATAGTGTTATGTAAGGAGGAAAGAAGGTGTGGAGGTCCTACCCCCTTTAGATTTGAAAATATGTAGTTACTTCATCCAGGGTTTCCTAACAAAGTGAGGGAGTGGTGGCATGAGTGTAACCCGTTGGTGGAGTGGGAGGGGATGAGATTCCATAAGAAACTACAATTCTTGAAAGCAAGAATCAAGGAGTGGAATTTGATGGAGTTAGGGAGGACAGAAGAAAGAAAGGGAGACTTGATGAAGAAGATTGAAAGCCTTGACTTTAAAGAGGAAAGGGGAGAATTTGGAGAGGATGACAATAACCTCAGGAGAGAACTGAGAAGACAGTTAGAGGACTGCCTGCACAAGGAGGAAATTAGCTGGAGGCAAAAATCTCGGTGTAAATGGTTGCAAGAGGGAGATAGAAACACTAGGTATTTCCACTCTCTAGCAGATGGCAGGAGAAGGAAGAACTTTATCTCCAAATTGGTAGTAGATGGAGTTGAGTTAGTACAGCAAGAGGAGATTGCCAGGGCCTGTGTGGAGCACTTCAAATCTATTCTAAGAAGGCCTGTGAGTAGAAGGGTGTGGGTAGAAGGTTTGGATTGGCCAGATGTAGGGGTGGAGAACAGGAGAAGGATGGAAAGAAGCTTTAATATAGAAGAGATCAAGGAGGCTGTGTTTTCTATGGATAGAACAAAAGCTCCAGGGCCGGATGGGTTTACAATGGCTTTTTATCAGGATTGTTGGGATATCTTGAAAGATGATCTCTTGCGGGTGTTTGAGGAGTTTTTTAGGAGAGGAATTGTCAATCCGGGTGTGAACTCTACATTTATAGCCTTAATTCCAAAAAAGAAAGATGCATCCCACCCGAAGGATTTTAGACCAATAAGTTTGGTTAATAGCTTGTATAAGATCATTGCAAAAGTGTTGTCTTTGAGGCTGAAGAAGGTACTGCCAGATATCATTGCACACTATCAAGGAGCTTTTGTGAGTGGAAGACAAATTACAGATCAGATTTTAATTGCTAATGAGAGTGTGGAGAACTTTAAGAGGGATAAGAAGAAGGGAGTGGTCTGTAAGCTGGACTTGGAAAAGGCTTATGACTTGGTGGACTGGGAGTTCTTGAGGAAAGTCTTAACTAAATTCGGGTTTGGGGCTAGATGGTGTAAGTGGATCATGGGCTGTGTCCGGAATTGTCATTATTCAGTGCTAGTGAATGGGACAATGGTAGATTTCTTTCCAGCCAGTAGGGGTATAAGACAAGGGGACCCCCTTTCTCCTTTCTTGTTCATTTTAATTGCGGAGGTTTTGGGGAAACTGATTCATAGAGCAGATTCTAGGGGGCTCATTAGAGGCTGGAGGGTTGGGAGGGTGGAAACCCCCCTCACTCACTTACAGTTTGCTGATGACACGATTCTGTTTTGTGAAGGTGGTAATGTGAGGTTTATTAGGAACTTAAAGTCGGTGATACAACTGTTTGAGCAAATGTCCAATTTGAAGGTTAACCTTGGGAAAAGCTGTGTAGTGGGGGTGAATTTGGAGGAGGGAGAGATCAGGGAGAGTGCTGAAGTGCTGGGGTGTGAAGTTTCGGGGTGGCCTCTGAACTACTTAGGATTACCATTAGGTGATAATCCCAAGAGAGAGAGTTTCTGGAACCCGATGATGGAAAGGTTTGAAAAAAGATTGGTATCCTAGAAAAAGAACTACCTCTCTCTTGGTGGGAGAATTACATTAATTAAGGCCACGCTTGCTAACTTACCCATCTTTTTCATGTCGGTGTTTAAAATCCCAGTGATTTTTGCTAACAGATTAGAGAAGTTAATGGGAGATTTCCTGTGAGAGCCGGGAGAAGAGAAGAGGGATCATAGAGTTAGCTGGGAGATAGTGTGTAGGAGTAAGTCGTGTGGTGGTTTGGGGCTTGGGAGTATTAGGAGAAGGAATATGACTCTGCTGGGGAAGTGGTTGTGGAGGTTTCCTATGGAGAAGGAGAAGCTATGGGCTAGAATAGTGGCTGGAGCACAATGGATGGGATGTTGGAATCAGAGCTAGGATCACAAGCAATTCTCCTTGGAAAGCCATTCATGACCTGCTACCAGTCTTCATTCCTAATATCAGGTATGACTTGAATTCCGGTAACTCCATAAAATTTTGGGAACAAACCTGGGTGGGGAGCGCCCCTCTAAAGGATCAGTTTCCATCTTTGTATGCTCTTTCTGATTTGAAAAATGAGCCGATCTCGTCTTTCACCACCCCGTCGTCTTCCACTTCTGGGATTGGGTGGAACTTGGGTCTAAGAAGGGATTTGAGGGACTCAGACTTCGACTGTATTTCGAGCCTTCTTGCACTTCTTGATAACGTTGTCTTAGACCCCACTAGGGCGGATTCTAGAATTTGGACACCTACCCCCAATGGCATTTTCTCTTGTGCTTTGTTCTTCAAAGTCTTAAGTCAGTCCACCAGTCCTACCTTGTCCCCTTTCCCTATTGGTGAGGTTTGGTGCAGAGCTATACCTCCTAGGGTTGGTAGTTTTTGTTGGGAAGCCTATCTGGAAAGAATCAACACTGGTGATCTACTCCAAAAGAAGAGACCCAATACTTGCTTGTCACCTCAGTGGTGTGTTCTGTGTAAAGCAGATGGGGAGACTGGTTTTCACCTAATGGTGTCTTGCCACTTCGCAAGGTCATTGTGGGATTGGGCTTTCTCCTTATTTGGGTGCAGCTGGAATCCCCCATCAGACATGCAGGGCCTTTTCTCACCTTCCTTTTTCAGGTGGCGGTTAAAAAGGGGAAGGACAAGGTGGAGAGGACTAAGGGCTGCAGTATGTTGGACACTGTGGGAAGAATGAAACTCCAGGATCTTCTCAGAAACTCAGAGAGGAACAAAAGATCTGAGGGCTATCATACATTTTAGGGCGGTACAGTGGCTGAAATCTTTGGAAATATTCACAGATTACATTGTGGATGACATGTTGAGGAAGTGGGGTGAAATTGCAAATTGCACGCAGACCAAGTCAGTAGCGAGTGTGGCTTGGACCCCCCCACCTAGTGGATTCTTGAAATTAAACTTTGATGGATGCAGTAGGGGAAACCCGGGACAATCGGGGATCAGGGGTGTTTTTAGAGATGAAAATGGGGTCATCTCTGCTATGTTCTCAGGCCTAATTGGAGTGGGTGACTCCCTTAGAGCTGAGATATGTGCAGTTATGGAAGGAGCCCGAAAAGCCAAGGAATTGAACATCAAGAAACTTATAATTGAAGGGGATTCAGAGGTGGTGATAGGGTGGCTGACTAAAGATCAAAATGATTTATGGAAGTATAATAATGAGAAGAGGAAATTCAAATGGCTGGTGCGGGAGATGGAAGTTAAGACATGTTGGATTAGAAGATCAGCTAATTCCCTAGCTGACGGTTTAGCAAAACAAGGGGCAGAAAGGGATTCTTTGTTTTGGGCTAAGCTGTAACGTTTGTGTATTTGTATCTTTGTTTTTTCTTTTTTCATTTCTTGATGTTCTTTGTGATTCTTGGAAGATAAGTGTGTTTGTCTTCCACTTGTAAATTTTCTACTGATGAATTAATGAAAGTGTTATTGATCAAAAAAAAAAAAAATAGTTGTCAAGGTGACGCCTAGGCGGGCGCCTAGGTGACAAGGCACCCTTTGAGGCTCGCCTCACCTAATTGCCAAGCAGTTTTGTACTATGTATTATAAAATACTTTTTTATTCTTTATTTTTTGACATTATAATTATAAAATAGACACTATTAAACTAAAATATTCATTTTGTGTGTTTATATACTAATTTCTTTTTTTTATTTTCTTATTTGTTAGGATTTAATCAATATAAACATTGCTAAATGCCGAATTGAATCCTCAAAGACTTCAAAACCTGAACCAATAAGTAAGGAAGAACTTAAAATTTTGTCCAATCAACATGTTTTCTTTTCTACTTCTACTACTACTACTACTACTACTACTACTACTACTACTATTTTCTTTTCTTCTTTTCCTATAAAAAAAAATAAGGGTTCAGCCCCTATATTTTTTGAATTTTCTTTTCCTCCTTTTTCTTCTCATGAGTATGTTGATTTTCTATACTTAACATGAACTCTATACTTTTCTTATGAAAATTATGAATAATTATTAAGGAAATATGGTTATGGTACCTAGGGAATTACCTTAGGATCTATGTTTTCTACGTAAAAAAATCCATCACCTAGGCGACAAGGTGCCCCCCTGTCGCCTAGCCTCACCTTGGCGCCTTGAAAGCCATGGAAAGAATTTTGTTGGTTAAAATTTGTTCCACACTTCCATTATATAGTGTAGGAAGAGGAATGCAAGGAATCCTTTCTGATGTCCAAAACAATTTGCCACATGGAAGATTCCTGGGTCAATTAGGAGGTGTTCGCCAATATGCATGTGTTTTGGCCTATTTGCATGATGCCTTACTGAGAAATAAATCCATCAACAACCATTTATTTTTCATCAACTATCAACAACTTGCGTCTGGTAGCATTTCTCTGGAAATTCTGAATGTAATATTCTCTTTTGTACTGATGAATTCAGAACTTTAACCAACAAAATGAATCAGTATCAAGATTCACCTTCTGGTGTCATGAAACAGGATGCGAGTCTTGTCACTGTTAGACGGGAAGGTACTCTGAGGAATTTCAAATATTGTGGCAATCAGAATAGGTACGAGTTCATGGTCAATCCAGCTCTATGCAGTCATTCCTCACAAAAGACGCTACAAATTGGGGCTCTCTAACAACCACCAGCTGCCCCTGCCCATTCTGTATATTTGTGTGTAAAAGTAATTTAACTACCATTTATGTGTAAAGCAATTTGTTAGAGAAAACAGTATGTACAGGTTTCCTATGATCAGTGTGAAATGTCAACGAATCATAACCCAATAACCTGTCTCTTTACAAATGCCACGCATGTTAGCATGTAGCTGGACGTTGAGAATCCCGTTAGCAAACGAACCCAATCCAGGTTGGAATGGGCCACAAGTTTTGACCAACGGGCTGGAAATTCTAGGCCCATATTGTAAATCATCCAGGGTTGGGCCTGTCCCGGTAGGTCCAATGGACCGTTATTAGCCCAAAGTTTGTCATGTATTGAGTATGTGTGAAGTACTGGGTTTTGCATGAAGATCTGAGCAGCCTGAAGCATGTTTAGCAGAAGTGCGTTTTTTATGCGTTATTCCACGAGAATAAACCGTGAAAGACGCAAAAAGCTTCATTTGGAGCTTTCCAAAATCAGCCTAAAATGGGTTTTTTCGTGTCTTTTCGGTATTTCGGCTTTTGGCAGTTAGATCTTTTATGTGCTAAACGAAAATAGACTGAAAATTTGACTATTTGAATTATAAACAACCAAAAGATCATATGAAAAGATGTGTCAAACGTAATTTTAGTTTAATGTTATAAAGGGATAGACTGCGTATATCTGTAAATAGGGATAAGGTTGCATACATCTATCCCTCCTCAGACCAGACTCATGCACTGGCCTGCGTTTTTACGGGTAGCCTTGTTAAGACCGGTTAAGATATATAGTATCGATACACCTAATCCGTCGTATTAAGGTGTACAAACATTTTTGAACCCTTCAATCTGGTCTGAGTTTAAAATTGCTTTACGATTTTTCTTAGAAGTTGTTAACTCTTTTTTTCTTTACTTTCTGATAAAGACAAGTGTCTAATAGTAACGTAGGTCCTATCTAAAGGAAAGGATGATTAAATCACCGCTGAAGAATGGAGATGAGTTCTAATGCTCTTTCTCATGCCAAAAGGAAAAAAGAAAAGTAAGTTGAAAACATTTTTAATTTGATTTGGAAAAGCCTTATTCTTTGCTCTGAAAGTCTGAAACTAATGTTTTCAACCCGTGTTAAACCTGCTGGTTAGACTGGTCAGCAGGTCATGAGCCAGATATTTATTAACTTTTTTTTGGTCAATAATTTTCATTCGTCACACTTAAGGCCATATATGGGAGTGCTTATGTAAACAATAAGTACTTAAAAACTAGTGCTTATTCGAATAAATACTTGTTTGTATTTGGCATCCAACTTTTTCAAGTGCTTATTTAAAAAAAAAAAGTACTTATTTCATATTGGGCACTTGGTAGTCTTTTTCTCCGATAAGCTAAGCATTTGTGACTATTTTGTCCTTCATTTTTTTTTTCAAAATATACTTTTATGAAAGTACTTTTATAAAAGCACTTTTATGAAAACACTTTTACAAAAGTACTTTAATAAAAGCATTTTTATGAAAGTGCTTTTATAAAAGTATTTTTATGAAAATATTTTTACACAAAAGCACTTTAATAAAAACACTATTACGGAAGTATTTTTATAAAATTCAACTGGGGATAATTATACAAGTGGTATTTTAAAATTCATCTAGGGATAATTTTGGAAGAAAAAAATTGAATAAGTGCTTATTGTATAAGCACTTAAAAAAACTGGAAATTTGGGCTTAAAAAATAAGTCATTATTTTTAAAATAAACACTTATTTCGGGCTTATTTCCCAAACACCCATAAGTGCCTAATGGTGCAACCCCTGCCCAAATAAGCACTCCCAAACATGGCCTTACTTTTGTTTAGTGCAATAAAACATTTAAGGCATTTCTAATTTAATTTTTGACTTTTTTTTGTAATTTTTATTTATATTTTTTATTTAATTTATGACATCATAAGTTGATATATTTGATCTAGACATCCTCTTAAAGCAGTACTGCTTCTAGGTTGGTTTTAAAAATATTTCTTCAAACAAACAAAATACTTTCAAAAGCAAAATTATGCTTTCATCTTTAGGCTGATGTGGACCATGCACTTTGTTGCGTCTAGAATGAAGAATCTCCTATAAACCGTCTTACAAGCACTGTTGTAAAATTCATAGTTTCTACAGATCATATAAACCTACATTTTAAAAAAAATGATCCAAAGTACAAATAAAAATGAAAAGAAATAAAATAAAGAAAGATGAACTGAGCCCTATCAATCCACTGCAAGAAATCATGTTCTTGAAACGAGAAATTAAAAAACACGTTTAAAGATGAAATAAAGCGCACACAAAAAAAAAAAAAAAACAAAAGAAAAAAACCAAGAACATAGTTGATGTGCTCTTTTGTTTTGAAAAAATAGTGTGTTTTCAATTTTCAAACCAATGGTACAACCAAGTTTTCTTAAAATCATAACATAGAAAACGATCAAGTGCAGCTTGGAGTTTCCATAACGTGCGGTTTAAAAGTTGCAATGGATCAGTCCCATTTAACAGTGTGTACCCACATGAAAAATCAGTATGACCAATTAACTTTTTTAAACATCTCAATTCTGCATTGTTTCACAGTTTTCTTATCTAGGAAGTGAAAACATACAACTGAGATGATGCCTCTAGTAATTTTCTGCATCATGGGACGCACCGCGATGATCCATCCTGATCCTCTAATGGAGTTGTGGTTTATCGTGCCATACACTTTCATGGGCCAGAGTCAAGCTTTTATTCGGTTTTCAGCATCAAGATTGAAACAAAATCCATCCTGGGTAAAATTATTAAGTGCCCATTTGGGAGGACTTTCCCATGGCAGCTTTTGGCTTTGTGAGAGCCACACCTGGACGGCATATAAGCAAAGTAAGGTGAAAATAGGTGAACAAGCTTCTTTGGAATTTGGAAAAGCTACTAGCAGTTTTTTGGAGTCTGTTTCTGTTGGAACCCAAACACTCCCTCTGTACCCAACTATGGGAGTGGAGCAGACCACCACCAATCAGTATTTCACTAGAAGGCAGAAAGGGTAGTGTGACACGCGGTAGAGCCCCCAGAGTTAGTTACACTCAGAGCCTTTCAGAGTTAGTTACACTGCCACCAGAAGATATTCTCTCCATGATTGCACACATGTAGGCCAGCTATATAAGGCCATGATCATGTAATAAGCAGTGTGAATGAATATCTCTTTTATCTCTCTTTCTCTCTCTGTCATTTTCTTCCTACCCTTCCCTCTCTTCTCTCCTTCATCTTCTGTTTCAAGAGGTTAAGCCACCCTCGAAGGGGCTTCCGACGTGAGAGGTAACTCATCAATTGGTATTAGAGCCAGGCTATCCAGATCACAGGCTTCACGATGCCACTGACACGTTCCTCTACCATGGATGATAGGGTCGACCAACTTGAGGTTGGATTCCACCAGGTGTTGAATGAACTCAGGGAACTCAAAGTGGTCGTTTCAAGCTTTGCCTCTCAGCAACAATCCGGCAAGACCAGTGACCCAGCAGGAGCGGAAGCCTCTGCTTTCAGCAGCCAAAGGACAGGGTATTACCCCACCGGAAAAGTCACTAAGATCAACTTTCCCAACTATTCCAGTGGAGATCCCATTCCTTGAATCTTCAAAGCAGAAAGATTTTTCGAATACCACGAAACTCCCGCACACCAGCGTGTCTCCATCGCTTCCATTCATCTAGAAGGAGACACGATTCTATGGCTCTAGTGGTATTGCCAAAATCATCCCCAGGTAACTTGGGCGGAGTTCACTAAAGCTCTGTGCATCCGTTTTGGGCTGATGGCGTTCGTGAACTACGACGAGCTTATCACTCGATTGAAGCAAACTGGAACGGTAGCAAAGTACCAGCTCGAGTTCGAGCGAATGGCGACCAGGGTACACCGACTAGCCGGAGAAAGCCTTAGTAGGATGTTTTGTGGGAGGCCTCAGAGAGGATATCCGTCTGGAGGTGAGGGCTCTCCGTTCGGCGACTGTCATGGCTGCGGTGGGATTGGCTCGCCTGCAAGAAGAAAAAATTGACAACCTACGCAGAGCCAACAGACCGACCTACCCGAATGTGAGGACTCCTCTACGGGTCGATCAGTAGCCCATGAAACAGGTTGGGGATCATCAGAAGCCCATCTTGCCCCGACCCACTATGCCCTTCAAACGTCTCTCATGGGCTGAGATGCAGGCCCAACGCGAGAAAGGCCTTTGTTATAACTGTGACGATAAGTTTGGACCGAGCCATAAATGTGGGTCCAGCGGGTGTTTCTCCTACAGACAGAAGAAGAACCGGAAGAGACAGAACTAGAGCACTTAAATGACTGTGAACTGATTTCAGACGGACCAGAACCTAACGGGGCCGAGATCTCCTTACACGCCCTCATGGGCCTCAACTCTCTTCAGTCCATGCGAGTAGAAGGACGATTGGTTGGCCAGACCGTGATGATTTTGATTGACAGTGGCTCTACCCTGAATTTCATCACTTGTCGTTTGGCAAAGCAACTAGGTATGACTATACAACCCACTCCTCTCTTTTCGATCCATGTGGCTAATGGGAGTCAGATGTCATGTAATGGTGTATGTAAGAAGGAAAAAATCCTCATACAGGGCCATAATTTCGTGGTGGATCTCCACCCATTGGATTTCTTGGGGGCTGATATTATTTTGGGATTCATTGGTTGCGTGGCCTGGGCCCTGCTCTATGTGATTGGGCCAAAATGACTATGGATTTTCACCAAGATGGCCAGACTTGTCATTTACAAGGGGTGCGGCCCCCTAGTCCCCAAGGTGACACTTTAGCCTCCATGATACGGGCCTCCAAGGATGCTGGACAACCCTTATTTATGCACTTAGGCATCCGGCCCACAATCCCAATTCTGGACAACTAGGGTTGTGTCCACCCCACAGGAGCCCAACACGAGGCCTTACGATCGATACTCAATCAGTTTGGCGATGTATTCAAGGAGCCGAACCAATTACCTCCACCCCGGGCTCATGATCATCAGATACCTCTCTTACCAAGTTCTAAACCGGCCAATGTGAGGCCATATAGATACCCTTACTTCCAGAAGCTGGAAATTGAGAAAGCAGTGAGAGAACTATTGGAAAAAGGGCATATACAGACCAGCACTAACCCTTTTTCATCCCCTGTACTCCTAGTGAAGAAGAAGGATGGTAGTTGGTGTTTTTGCGTAGATTACTGGGCCTTGAAACAGATTACAGTGAAGGACAAGTTTCCTATACCCCTCATTGATGAACTGCTGGACGAGTTAGGAGAGGCACGAGTGTTCTTCAAATTAGACATACGGTCTAGGTATCATTAGATTCGGGTCCACCAGGCTGACATCCACAAGACAACCTTTAGGACCCACGATGGCCATTATGAGTTTTTGGTTATGCCTTT
Source organism: Nelumbo nucifera (assembly GCF_055504915.1). Classification (NCBI taxonomy): domain Eukaryota; kingdom Viridiplantae; phylum Streptophyta; class Magnoliopsida; order Proteales; family Nelumbonaceae; genus Nelumbo; species Nelumbo nucifera. The sequence continues at coordinate 56,240,484 of NC_142653.1, forward strand.
TGGACTCACCAACGCCCCCTCCACCTTTCAGGCCCTCATGAATGACATCTTCAGGCCATTCCTAAGGTGACGATTTATTCTGGTGTTTTTCGATGATATTCTGGTATACAACAGGGGTTGGGACACACATATGGAACATCTGAAACTCACCCTCACAACTCTAAGGGGGCACCAGTTACATGCCAAAATGACAAAGTGCTCATTTGGACAAGGACAAATTCAATACTTAGGCCATGTGGTTGCAGTAGGACGGGTCATGGCAGACCCAAAAAAGATAGATGCCATCCAGAAGTGGCCCAAGCCCACTACTGTAAAGGCTCTAAGGGGCTTTCTTGGGCTTACCGGATATTATAGGTGCTTCATTAGGGGGTATGGGCTTATGGCCGCTCCTCTAATGCGTTTATTAAAGAAGGATTCCTTCGATTGGGCTGATAATGCCCAATGGGATTTTGAAGACTTGAAGATAGTAGTTTCTAGCCCTCCAGTCCTCACTCTTCCAGACTTCTCTCATCCCTTTGAAATAAAATGTGATGCATCAGGTGTAGGAGTAGGGGCCGTCTTGATGCAGAAAAGGAAGCCCATTGCTTATTTCAGTAAGGCTCTCTCCGCAACTCAACAAAGTCAGTCCACTTATGTCAAAGAAATGATGATTGTGGTAATGGCAGTGCAAAAGTGGCGTGCATAACTATTGGGATGCCAATTTGTGATAAGGACAGACCAATGAGGTTTGAAGTACATAGTAGAGCAAAGGGTGCACACCTCGAAGTAGCAAAAATGGCTTAGTAAACTGATGGGCTTTGACTACCTCATAGAATATAAGTAAAATGATGACTTTGGTAACCAGTAGCTGATGCCTTGTCACGAGTGGAAGAGTTAGCCCATCTGACCTGTTCTCAGCCCAGTTTTCCTTTGTTTGAAGCTATACGGCAAGAAGCCAGGTCTGATCCACAACTGTAGGATATTAGAGATAAGTGGAGTCGAGACCCTTCCCAAGTTGTTGGTTACCAAATTGTGGGGCCTGATCTTTTCTTTAGGGGCCGGTTTGTTGTTTCCCAGAATTCAGCCCACAAAGCTGAACTGCTAAGGTTGTTTCATGACTCTGCCTTGGAGGGACACTCAGGGGTGCTACGGACCCTAAATAGGCTCAACAACCACTATCATTGGGTAGGAATGCGTAAGGATGTATTGCACTATGTATCTGAATGCCAAACCTGACAACAGTAGAAATACTCCGCATAGTCTCCCACTGGCCTTCTACAACCCCTCAAGATTCTAGAGCAAGTGTGGGAAGAGCTCTCCATGGACTTCATCACGGGTCTTCCTCGTTCTGTAGGAAAGGAGGTTATCAGGGTAGTGGTTGACCGTCTCACCAAGTACAACCATTTCTCTGCATTACCTCACCCTTACTCCGTAGCAATGGTGGCTGACATCTTCATATGGGACGTCGCCAAGCTACATGGAACCCCAAGATCCATTGTCTCAGATTGGGACCTTGCCTTCCTGAGTTCATTCTGGAAGGAATATTTTCAATTACAAGGAACCCAACTGCACCCCTCCATGAGTTATCACCCACAGACTGATGGACAGACTGAAGTTCTTAATCGATGCTTGGAAGCCTACCTTAGATGCTTCACAGGGGCGAAGCCTCGACAATGGGCTCACTAGCTTCCGTGGGCAGAATACTGGTACAATTTGACTTATCAGTCGGCTACTGGAATGACACCCTTCAAAGCTCTATATGGCAGAGAACCCCCTCCCATATTACCTTATGAATATGGGTCATCCAAGGTGGCAGAAGTAGAGACCCGTCTACTTGCGAGAGACGAGATTCTTAGATTGCTTAAGTCCAACTTGACAAAAGCCCAACAACGAATGAAGGCCCGCTATGACTCTCACCACCGTCCACTAGAATTTCAGGTGGGTGACTTCATTTACCTTAAGCTCCAACCTTACCGCCAAACCTCGGTAGTAAGATGGGCTTGGCACAAGTTAGCACCCAGGTATTACGGGTCTTATAAGGTTCTGGAGAGAGTGGGCCTTGTTTCTTACTGGTTGGACCTCCCTGTAACTTCAAAGTTTCATCCAGTGTTTCACATCTCACTTCTTAAGAAGACGGTGGGAAATCATACTTGATGTAACCGTTTTTGGTCACGTACCATTTTTTGGGATGTGTAAAATTTTTTGGCTAAGTACCTCGTGTTTGACCTGGTGGTGACGTGCCTTGGTGATGAGCTACTTGGTGGCGAACTTCCCGGGGGAGAACTACCTGGTGATGCTCCCTGGTGGTGAACTGCCCGGTGGCGAACTGCCCGGTGGTGAACTGCCCGGTGGCGAACTGCCTGATGGCGCACAGCCTGGTGGCGACTGCCTGATGGCGAACTGCCTGGTGGTGCTACCTGATGGCGAACTGCCTGGTGACGAACTGCCTGATGGCGAACTGCCTGGTGGCGAACTGCCTGATGGCGAATAGCCTGGTGGCGAACTGCCTGGTGACGAACTGCCTGATGGCGAACTGCCCGGCAGTGCTCCCTGGTGGCGAACTGCCTGGTGGCGAACTCGTCACTTGACTTGCTCCTAGGCGGTCTACAACTCAGAGGATGGTGGAGCTCCCTGGTGTAGCGCTACCCGATTACCCCCTGCGTGAGGTGATTTTCTCTCCTTTGTAGACGGCGGGAGCTGAGGGACCTGCGGGAACTGAATCAGAGGACCCGGGGGTATTTTCCCGGCGGGGACTCTCCGATGCCTAAGTTAGCATTCTGATTACAGAGGGCTTGGAGAGAAATGAGAGAGCTAGAGAGCGGGGGTTACCATACTCCTTTTCCTTCTCTCCTTTGGCTTAGGGGGTCGGAGTCCTTATATAGTGGTGCCCTCGCGGGTTAGGTGGGTAAAAAGCCTTCAAATGGTAAGACGTCATATCTCGTCAGAACCGGGGTACGGTGATGAACTCCTCGAGGTTGTCAGGTCGGCGCCTGTCAGTCGACGGGTCGGTGTCCGGGCCAGGTTGCCAGGCCGGCGCCTGTGTCAGGGTCAGGTCATCAGGTCGGCGCCTATGTCCGGGTCATGTTGTCAGGTCGGCGCCTGTGTCCGGGCCAGATCGCCAGGTTGGCGCCTGTGTCAGTCGGCGGGTCGGTGTCCGGGCCAGGTTGCCAGGTCGGCGCCTGTGTCAGTTGGCGGGTCGGTGTCCGGCCAGGTTGCCAGGTCGGCGCCTGTGTCAGTTGGCGGGTCGGTGTCCGACCAGGTTGCTAGGTCGGCGCCTGTGTCAGTCGGCGGGTCGGTGTCCGGCCAGGTTGCCAGGTCGGCGCCTGTGTCCGGGTCAGGTCATCAGGTCGGCGCCTGCGTTCGGGCCAGATTGCCAGGTCGACGCATGTGGCAGGCTGATCCGGCCAGGTCGCGCGCAGGCTGCGCCAGGTCGCGCCAGGCCAGCCAAACCGGTGCCCGGGGGTGGACCAACTTGGTAAGTTGTTGCCTGGGGGCTTGCCTAGTTGTCACGAGGTGCCACGTGTCGCAACTTCACTGGAGGGCCAAATCTGCCCTCATCAATTGCCCCCCACTCCCGAGCTGAGAGTAACTCAGCGAAGGGAGTAGATTTCTTTTGGCCCATAAGTCGACGAGTTAGTAAGTTTTGATCCAATTCCTTAGGCTTTGGGAGCTGCCTGTATGTGGCGAGCTGCCAGTAAGACATGGGGGTCTCCGCCGGTTTCAGTAGTGTAGCCCTTAGGCTCTGGGGCAACTTATAGTTCACTTTTGTTGATTTTGTTCCTGCTGAGAAAGCGATTGGATATTTAGCAACAGTGTGGTCCGCAGGCTTTGGGAGTGACTCATAGTCTACTCTTTTTGATTTTCGCCCGTGCCGGAGAGGCGACCGGGTCTTAAGCAGTAATGTGGCCTGTAGGCTTTTGGGAGTGACTCGTAGTCTACTCTTTTTTGACTTTTGCCCGTGCCGGAGGGGCGACCGGGTCTTAAGCAGTAATGTGGCCCGTAGGCTTTTGGGAGTGACTCGTAGTCTACTCTTTTTTGACTTTTGCCCGTGTCGGAGGGGCGACCGGGTCTTAAGCAGTAATGTGGCCCGTAGGCTTTTGGGAGTGACTCGTGGTCTACTCTTTTTTGACTTTGCCCGTGCTGGAGAGGCGACCGGGTATTAAGCAGTAATGTGGCCCGTAGGCTTTGCCTGTGAGGTGTCGAGCTATGATTGTGCTGCATCAGCTTCGTAATGCCGGTCACCCACTCCTACAAGAAGCTGCTAGGGGCTCGACCTTCGGGGGCAGCACTACTAACTTTAGGTTGCCAGCTCACACGGGAGCCTTGGAAGGCTCGACCGGTAAGGGCGCCTATGTAGTCTGTTGGCCGTCAACTCCCGCGGAAGCCACGAAGAGCTCATCTTTGTAGGGGGACCTTGCGGAGAGGACTGATGAGGCATCATCTGAATCGAAAGTAAGGTTGGTAGAGCTACTTAGTCTGTTAGCCCCCTGCATAGTTTTTGAGTTCATAAAAAATGTAAACTATAAAGTGATATCTTCAAAAAAGTGAGGACTTAGCTTTGGTAGGATGAGAACTTAGCTTTTGTAGGATGAGAACTTAGCTTTTCGTAGCGTATTCCCACAGACGGCGCCAATTGATGTAACCGTTTTTGGTCACGTACCATTTTTTGGGATGTGTAAAATTTTTTGGCTAAGTACCTCGTGTTTGACCTGGTGGTGACATGCCTTGGTGATGAGCTACTTGGTGGCGAACTTCCCGGGGGAGAACTGCCTGGTGGCGACTGCCTGATGGCGAACTGCCTGGTGGCGCTACTTGATGGCGAACTGCCTGGTGACGAACTGCCTGATGGCGAACTGCCTGGTGGCGAACTGCCTGATGGCGAACTACCTGATGGCGAACTGCCTGGTGGCGAACTGCCTGGTGGCGAATTGCCTGATGGTGAACTGCCTGGTGGCGCTACCTGATGGCGAACTGCCTGGTGGCGCTACCTGATGGCGAACTGCCCGGCAGTGCTCCTTGGTGGCGAACTGCCTGGTGGCAAACTCGTCACTTGACTTGCTCCTAGGCGGTCTGCAACTCAGAGGATGGTGGAGCTCCCTGGTGTAGCGCTACCCGATTACCCCCTGTGTGAGGTGATTTTCTCTCCTTTGTAGACGGCGGGAGCTGAGGGACCTGTGGGAACTGAATCAAAGGACCCGGGGGTATTTTCCCGGCGGGGACTCTCCGATGCCTAAGTTAGCATTCTGATTACAGAGGGCTTGGAGAGAAATGAGAGAGCTAGAGAGCGGGAGTTACCATACTCCTTTTCCTTCTCTCCTTTGGCTTAGGGGGTCGGAGTCCTTATATAGTGGTGCCCTCGTGGGTTAGGTGGGTAAAAAGCCTTCAAATGGTAAGACGTCATATCCCGTCAGAACCGGGGTACGGTGATGAACTCCTCGAGGTTGTCAGGTCGGCGCCTGTCAGTCGACGGGTCGATGTCCGGGCCAGGTTGCCAGGCCGGTGCTTGTGTCAGGGTCAGGTCATCAGGTTGGCGCCTGTGTCCGGGTCATGTTGTCAGGTCGGCGCCTGTGTCCGGGCCAGATCGCCAGGTCGGCTCCTGTGTCAGTCGACGGGTCGGTGTCCGGGCCAGGTTGCCAGGTTGGCGCCTGTGTCAGTCGGCGGGTCGGTGTCTGGCCAGGTTGCCAGGTCGGCGCCTGTGTCAATTGGCGGGTCGGTGTCCGGCCAGGTTGCTAGGTCGGCGCCTGTGTCAGTCGGCGGGTCGGTGTCCGGCCAGGTTGCCAGGTCGGCGCCTGTGTCCGGGTCAGGTCATCAGGTCGGCGCATGTGGCAGGCTGATCTGGCCAGGTCGCGCAGGTCGCGCGCAGGCCGCGCCAGGTCGCGCTAGGCTTGCCAGACCGGTGCCCGGGGGGGACCAACTTGGTAAGTTGTTGCCTGGGGGCTTGCCTAGTTGTCACGAGGTGCCATGTGTCGCAACTTCACTGGAGGGCCAAATCTGCCCTCATCAATACTCCTGTCTCATCCAATTTGCCCCAATTCACTGAAGAATGGGACATTGACACAGAGCCTATCAGAATTGTGGATTTCCGTTGGGTTCGACGAGGTGGTCAGGTTGTGCCAGAAGCCAAGGTAGAATGGGCTAGGCTTCCTCCAAATGACACCACTTGGGAACCTTATCTAAGTCTGAACGAGAGGTTTCCGAACCTAGACCTTGAGGGCAAGGTCAATGCTAGGGGGGAAGAATTATTGGAACCCAAACACTCCCTTTGAACCCAACTATGGGAATAGAGCAGGCCACCACCAATCAACATTTCACTAGAAGACAGAAAGGGTAGTGTGACACGCGACAGAACCCCCAGAGTCAGTTACACTCAGAACCTTCCAGATCCATGATTGCACACATGTAGGCCAGCTATGTAAGGCCCTGATCATGTAATAAGTAGTGTGAATGAACATCTCTTTTATCTCTCTCTCGGAGTCATTTTCTTCCTACCCTTCTCTCTCTTCTCTCCTTCATCTTCTGTTTCAAGAGGTTAAGCCACCCTGGAAGGGGCTTCCGAGATGAGCAGTAACTCGTCAGTTTCTGTTTGGGAGGGCAGTTCAACCAAAACTTCAGCCCTCCCAAATGAGTCCGAAGGATAGAGCTTTGGGTTAAGTATTAAGGCCTTTCAAGCTTTAGGAGTAGCTTTTAAGCCTAAAAGAGCTTTGGGATAAATATTAGTAGCTTTTAAACCAAGGCTAGCTTTGGTTGATATCTAAGTGTATCCATATCTTTCCACCATACCATGGACATAAGATGAAAAGTATGAAAAACAACTCCCCAATGGCTTTACTAACTTGCCAAAACAAGCCATGTCAAAATAAATTGTCCAGCTGCCAACGCAAACTAAATACAAATTTCTACATTTTGCAATGGAACTCCATTTACAATAATCTAGAAAATCATAAACCGCCATAAGCCACCTATGAGTCCAGTGTAACAGCTGGTGAATCTTGATAACCAGTGATCCCCGTTATCCTTATCCGTGTAATTGGCTGCAAAAGTACTTCTGTAAGTCTGCTTTCTCATAAATTGGAATACAAGAACAATAATAAAAATGAGAATAACAAAAACAATACAAGGTGGAATTAGAAGATTAACAAAGTTTTTCCATCACGGAATATGAATCGTCCATATAACTTTACATATCTTTGATAGCCTAAAAATAGTTTCTCCCAACAAAAGGGTCAACTTATATTTGTATTTGGGCAATACAACCCATTCTAATAGCATTTTCATGAAAGCTTCAAAAGAAATACGTAACATTAATGAATTGTTGATCATTTTGTTGCTCAATCTCCTTGAGAGTCTATGAGCTTCAATTATGGAAGCGGGCTGAAGGACTAAGATTTATGATGTATGTGATTTGCTGTCTTTGTTGGAAAATGTTTTCTTGGTTCCCTTACCCTTTGGATTTTATTCTTGTTCCTCCTATGAGGAGGGTGTTAAGAGTACCAATCCAACCTAAAATTAGGGCTTCTTTTGGGAGGTCTAAGCACAACACTATGCAGAGGAGACAAACTAATTGGTGCATTTCTCCATATATCTGTTTCTTTTGTTTTGCTAATGGAGAAGCTATTTACCACTTGTTAATCTCTTGCCCCTTTGTAACAAGTTTATGGGGATGTTTTTTTCCTCTCTTTTTTAGTATAGATGGAGTCCTACTGATTTGGATAGTCTTTTCAAACCATCATTCTTCACTCATCTAAAGAAAAGAGGGAGGACATTGTAGAGATGCATGAGGGCACCCACTTTATGGACAGTGTGGAAGGAGAGGAGTGAAAGAATTTTAAGGGGAAGATAAGATCTAGGCGTGCAATCATTAAAAGCATCACAACCATGGTGATCCATTGGGTGAAAACATTGATAATCTTCGACAACATACCTATGGGTGACAATACTGACATCTCTAGCAGATGGCAATAGATAGTAGACTCCACTAGCTTTAAAGTTTGCATTCCATCAAAACAGAACCCTCCAACCACAAATCAGATTAAGTTAAATTTTGATGGCAGTATTTTGGGTAACCCAGGCCCCTCTGGCATAGGAGCCTAGGAGGGGTTTGCAGAGATGGCAATGGCTCAATTAAAGCCTTATACCCTGGATAGATCAGCATTGAGGACTCTACTAGAGCAGAATTAACAGCTCTATTTTCAGGGTTAATAATAGCAAAATCTTTGAATCTCAACAACTTAAAAGTGGAAGGAGGCTCAAAAGTAGAGTTACATGGGGACATTGAAATGTCATGAGGGAACTACAAGAGTTAGGAAGGTGAGGAATTAGCAACTGTAGTTAGGTCCATAGATCAGCCAATTGTCTGGGTGATGCATTATCAAGGTTAAGGTTAAGACAAGGGGTCAATGGATCTAAGTTGTTTTGGAGACAGCTAAGGGACAATCTGTTGTTACAGAGCAATATAGGGGGGGGGGGGGATAAGATAGCAGGGGCTATCCTAATATTGAGGGGCTAAAGGCATTGTATAAACTACATTATTTTTCACTTGTAATAAAATTTTAGTTATCCATAAAAAAATATATGTAATAATAGCAATAATGAAAATCCCTGTAATACCTGTCTGTGACCAATATTCCTCCGATAGTTCTTTCTTTTCTTGTACTTGAACACAATAACTTTACGATCCAGCGTCTGCATGATAAGGGCAGAACACATGAGGCTGCAAAGAAGTAAGTAAAATGATGCAACTCAGGCAGGTATCAAGTGCCTACCTGTTCTTCAACTACAGCATGGACAGCAGCATTCAGTACAACTGGTTTTCCAATGTAGGTGCTCGTTTTGGTTCCTACCAGTAACACTTTGTTCAGAATAATCTGCATCAAAAGGATTTGTGTCATATTTAAGGATCTCAGTTTTATGCCAGGACAAAGGGAAAAGGAAGGGAAAATGAGAGAATAAAAAAGAACTGCAAGATTAGTACCAAATAAAGAACTGCAAGATTGGCACAAATTGCATATTGTTTTAGACAAAGACAATAATGAAGCAACTCAAATCCATACAATCTTTTAACTTAATGCAAAAGGTTTTAAAATACAGTAATAGTATGGAGGCCAAGGACATGGGAACTAGGTAATATGCACAGAAACCATTTAATCATATCTCACTAAATAGAACCAGGCATATGAAGAAAACAACCTTTGAGGAAGTACCAAAAAAAAAAAAAAGCAAGCAACCTTTGAGGTAACATTCTTACACCAAATTAACAGGAAGTGCTGGTTCTTTAGAATTTGTTAGATAATTGCAGAAGGATTTAATGATAAAATATCCTGAATTTTCCCATTCCCACACTCTTCTATCAGCTCTTCCAACCCACTCCCAATCATTCAAGTTTTTCCTAAACTGAGGAACCCAAACTACATTCCCATCCTGTAACAGCATACAATCCATGATCCAAACCTCTTTATCTGTAGCCAGGTCAAAAGAATTGGAAATGCATCCATCAAAGGCTTGCTTCTAAACCACACATCCCTCCAAAACATCACCTGATTTCCATTCCCTACTTTAAAACTCACATCCTTTATGAGAATAGAGCTTAGGCTTTTTCATCTCCCTTCCAAACAGAAGAGCCATGAGAATGATTGGAGATTCCTGGGTCTCAACCAAAATTCGACCCTTTGAACATTCTCTATTTCTCAATCCATAGTTGTCAAGGTGAGGCCTAGGCGATAAGACACTCTTGGAGGATTGTCTTGCCCAATGCTTAAACATTTATATGCTCTTGCATATGTTATATTTTTCTTTTATGTTATTAATAGTAGTACAACAGATATCATTAGACTAAATAATTCATATTGTGGGTTTATAGTACTAATATCATTATTCTTATACTAGTTTGACATAGGGGCCGTTTGATAACGACTGAAGTTGCTGAACTGAAAGGCTCATTGCTTTGCCTTTTAGTTGATAAAATAAATAAATAGTAAAACTTTCAAGGGTATAGTGATCAATCCAATTCCAGCTTCAGCCATTAATGAACCCAAGACCTCCTTAAAAACTTGTCACTAAAAGACAAAGCAATAATCTTTTCAGTTTAGCATCTTCAACTGTTACCAGACAGCCCCATAGTCTTGAGCCCTTTAAGACTTTAAAATCTGAGTTGATAAGTAAAAAGCAACTTTAAGTTTTTATGCAATTGGCACACAAGAATAATCAATAGGACTTCATCATCACCATCATCATCGGTTAGGACCAAAACAAGGGCTCAGCTCTTATGTTTTTATGCTTTCTTTCCTTCTTAGTTTTCTTCTAATAAATATGTTGATTTCCTGTCATTTGAGATAGGGTTTATACTTTATACATATTTCACGAGGACTATGGTAATTATTAGTTAATGATTACTGCTTATCACTATGAAACCTAGGGAACTACCCTAGGATTTATATGTTTTTTTTTTTATTTAAAAAACTCATCACCAAGGTGACTAGGTGACAAGGCATTCCCTTATTTTCTTCTCAATACAGATTTGAATAATCATGTTGTCGATGAACAAGCTTCCTTTCTTGTGTTTCATGTTTTTACCTTGTTCTTCTCATCCTTCTAGGAGACTTACACATCTTCTCAATGAAATTATCTACCTGGAATATTTCTTAAAGCCTTCAGAGTAAGTCCATTCATGAATAGATAACATGGACCCATAAGTACATGGTCAAAGTTGTGTTTTGATGGTCATTGGCCAGCTAAAATGGCCCTTGGTTGGCTAGGATGAACAGCTTATTCAGATAAGTGGTTAAATCAGATAATGATTCTTTTTTTTTTTTATTTTGATAATCATCAGGTAATGATTCATCTTGCTTACTCTCTTCCTAGGGGAGGGAATAATAGAGATTGTCTTGAGCAGAGGCTCTGGGTCTAAGATTTGGCAGAAGGACATTAGGACTGTTCCGACTGTAGTGTATCTAATAGTCTAAATTTTCTGTACCTCAGGTGCAGCAGTAGTCTACATTCTCCAGCCTACTTGACAAGTTCCTGCAGGCTATTATTGGGTCTCTCTCTATCCATTTTATGCTTCACTAACTTCTAAGAGAAAACTTTGTCTCGAAAATCATCTTACTATCATTTCCCTTCCAATAATACTTTTACTTCGCTTCTAACAAAATATCTATTGACATAGATAGTTTCAACAATTTCGGCCTTCCCACCTTGTTTAAGTGTCTAATCCGCAAATGCATAAGATAACTACAACTACGTTCCTGAAATGGTGAAGATACTTTCCCAGTTTCCTGTAAATTTTCAGCACCTATAGTTACTTATTCTCCAGCAACTATACTTACTTTATATAAGATAAGCAACTAATCAAACAACGATAAAAATTCTATTTTGTTTTTCACTTTCTTTGTGATTTCCATAGAAAATGTATCAACCTGCCAAATTGAGGCTTTGAATTTATTCTTAGTTCAAATAGTTAGAAGCTCCTTCAATTCCCTCATATTGGACCATTGTACAACACACACACGATGCAAGAAAACAACAATTTTATATTCTAATGAACCAGTCATAATCCGATAACTTATCCTGTGATTGTAGAACTAAGAAGATACAAAATTAAAAAGAACAGAAACAAATGTCAAATGGCATACCTTATCATTCACATTAGCACCTTTAAGCCTTTGTGTATAGATGTACCGTCCCGGGAAAACAATATATTGACGACCTCCAACCTAAAAATCGAAGAAACGGCGCAAACCCAGATCACGAAACACAAAAATAATTGAAGATATCATTTGGGTACTGACAGATTACACGAAATTTCTGCTTAACTCACCATGACAACAGCAAAAACCTCTTCACGTTTTGAGACATCTTTCGTGTTCTCGACAAGTTGAGTCGGCTCAGAATCTGGTTCAGATTCGACGACGGGTGCATCAGTTTCAGAGAATTTGGGAATGGAAGACAATGTGGACTTACGGTAGACGATTGGAGAAGGCGAACAGGGAAAAAAGGTGAGTCTGTTGGAAGCAAGAGAAGAAGTAGAAGGGAAGAAATTGAGGCTGGTTTTGGAAAGAAGGAGAGTCGTTGGGCTTTGCTTCTGCATAGCAACTGTTGGTGCCCATGACGAGGAGGATGAGAAGAAACCAAGTGTGGTGGACGCCATTTTTGCTACCTTCAGAGCTATCTGCTCTCTTGCTCTTCCCTTCTTATAGTAATTAAGACCCGTTTGCAGTTTGCGCCTTTGGGGTAACTTTATCCTATCCATTCCATTTATTCTGAATGACTCATATGCCCATGTTCTTATTGGGTAAATTATATAAACCCCCTGTACCAGGGGTTAGTGACAATTATCCCCTTAACTTTCATTTGCCACAATTAGGGGTGGCAATTTTTCAACCCAACCCTCTCAAATTTCACTTTTACTTTGGACAAATACATCTGGCCGTTACATCATATGATATAATGTATTAAATTACCAGATATCCATCCGAACTTTTCTTATTTTCTTTTTGACCTCATCCATTTTCTTTTAAACCTTAATTGACCCAAAAATACCTCCATTTTCTTTCAACGAAACCATTCAAAATAAGACTCCGGATCTCCTGTCCACAATAACTTTGCCCATGCCTACCCACAACACACTACCCCCGAGCATTGGGAACATCTCCCTGTGCAGAATATCATATAGGAAGATGAGATGTTCTCCATGTGTGACTGCGATGATATATGAGTAGATGTGGGCAAGAGATCCGGACTCCAAAAATAATAAGAACATTTGACTAATATAGAAGTACAAGTTTCTTTAAATTCTTGACTGCTAATCCATTTGTATTTTGAGAGAAGGGGTGGGGTGTAAAATAAACACCAAAAAAATGGGAAATTGTGGTATAATTATGTAGAACTATAACATTATTTTCAAGAGACAAGATCTTTATTTTTCAAAAAGAAAATTTCTTTTTAGATCTATGGAGAAAATTACTACAAGAATGCCACTATATAGTTTGAAAAATGCCCTTTAAATACATTCATCCACTAAAATCCTTAGAAACTCAAGTTCATTTCATTAAACTACACAATAATTTTGGTCTAGAGTTCATTATAATTAAAAAGTCCAATAAAAAAATCCACTCAAATGAATCTCTCTTCATCTTAAAATAAAGAAACTTTGCACTCCTTTCTCAAATAAACCAAGAAAAACCAAATGGAACCTTATATTTCTATAAGAAAAAAACCTCTACCATTTCATCTGAATATTAAATGCAACCAGAAATCTGTAAGGATCTATTAGAGCAATCAAGAGGACTTCAATTTATACTTAGAAAATTGATCAAATCATAAATCATCTAAATAAATAAGAAAAGGGTAGTTTGGACTTTGGAGATATAAAAATATTTAAATAGTTGAATAAGAGTGTTTTTTGAAGTTAAGTGATGAAACTCTAAGAGAGGATATTTGTTGTAAAGTGAAAGTTGGGGGGGTAATTGTCATTGACCCCATAGTATAGGGGGATCTTTTTGACTTATTGTTCTTTATTTGTTTGGACTAATATGTTTTCTTTAGCTTTTGTTAAAGGTGTAAAACAGGTTGTGCCATTTATGGGCATGCACATCCCGCCAACTACAATAAAATAGTAGATATTATACTATTTAATTTCAATTTTATTGTATTTCTTAATTTCATGTTATTATTTCATATATAAACAATGGTATACATCAAAACCCATATAGAATAAAATTTTAAGACTTTTTTTTTTAATTTATTGTCTATCTTATTAATTTATTTTAATTTTCATTTTCTTTCAAATTTTCTCAAAAGATCATGTTAGCCTGTGGCCCGTTTAAGCTCGGGCCTTAGGACATGTTGGACTTCCCTCTTAAGGAATTCATGTTAGGAAAGCATGGCCTGCTACAAATGCGAGTGGCTTGCAAAAGTGGGTCATGCCAGCCTAGCTCGACCCACAAGACACCTCTAATTAGCCATTGATAGGAATGGCTTGAATGGGCCCAAGGACCAGTTGAGGTGAGTTATTGGATCAGCCATTCATGATTCAATCCAGATTCCTAGGTTGTGACTATCAAGTTCAACTCGCTAGTAAATTATGAGACTCGAACTTGAGCTCATGCTCGATTCAAGCTAGAGACTTGAGCTCAAATTCAGCTTGAGTCAAAAGCTTGTAAGTTCAAGCTCAACTTGAGCTCAACTATGAGCAAAGAGTTTTATAAAAATAAAAAATTATACATATAAAAATATTTTTTATTTGACATATAAAAAACTAAGAATTATAAAACTAGTTATTATTATATATATAAAAATATAAATATTATATATATAACATTTTTATGTTATATATGTTTATATATATATTATTTTTTTACATATAATATACATACATATATATGTATATATGTAATGGAGATCAATTAGGCTCGTGAGTCGAGCTTGAATAGCTTGTGGCCACCCCTAGTGGTAATTATAAATAACAAATAAAAAATAATAACAAATAAAAACAACATTAAAAAAGTACTTGTTTTATTAGAAAGCTTTCAACTATCATATTGGAATTAGAATGAGTTTTGCAACATTGTATGATTGGTAAAGGTCTTACCTAGGGATGGCAATTTCTACAACCTGTATAGGTACGGGTAGGGTATGGTATTAGGCTAAACCAGACCCTCCCCAACCCATACATTATTGGAAAGCATATAAACTTTATACATTAGGTGTTTAATTTAATAATATTTTGAATTTTATGTGAAGGATAATTAAGAGTTTGTGTTTTTTACATGTTTTAATCAAATAATTGGAAAATTTGTTGATTGTTTGTGTTATTTTACTTGTTTAGTGCTTATATATAACAAGAAATAATAGGAAATTAGATGTGGGTTCTAAACCCAACCCACCTTATCCTTGAATGTAGGGAGGGTAGTGTTAGGGATGTGGTTTTGCATTTTCATGTGCAATGAGAGTTTGGATTCTCAAAATCCAACCCCGCTACGAGTTTTGGGGTGGGTATTGGTTGAGAGGTTTAGAGAGGCGGATAAGGTCTAGAATTTACAAAACCCTCCCTGAACCTGCCCCTAGCCATCCCTAGTACTACCATCATCTATCATCATCTAAGTTTTGTCCCAAGTATATATTGGGTTGGTTACATGAAGCCTGTTTCATAATTCCATTCTATTTATTGTCATATCCTTTGTTAAATTATGGGTATTTAAATTATTACTTGTTATTTTCACCCAAGTCCTTTTGATATGCCTATAGCTAATTAATTCTCATTCAATTTGTAATAAATCACATTTTTTTTTTATAAATGTTGTCATTGGTTTTCTATACACATGACAGAATCATCTCAATTTATTCTCATTTTATCACCTACTGGAATTACTCTTAGATTCCTTTGTATGACCATATTTCTATTCCTATCTTTACCACTCAAAATCTATGCTGCATGAATTACACCGTGAAGTAAAAACATGAATCTGTGATAAAACATGCCACAATTGACATCTTTAATGTTGTAAAAGTTTTGATGGTAGGTATATCTTGTGACACATGAATGAAGGAAAAGTAGACAATGTGATGTCTTTAACATGATTGTCTTAAATCTTTATTTAACATGCAACAAATATTTGTAAATGCATTATAGTTGGACTCATCAAGTAACAATCAAATTTCATAATATATTCCTATCAATGTCTAGAAAATAAGGATAAAGCCAATATGAATCAAAATTTTACTTAATTGTTGAAGAGCTCTGTATAAATAGATTCTTGGTTATCAAAATAAACAATGTATTAGGCCTTGTTCGTTTATCAATAACACTTCCCTGAGTAAATACACTTACGCATTTTCTTTTTGTCATAATTTTTTCTCTGTTATCATTTTTTCCTTGCCTCAACCCATGTTCTTTTTGTAGGGGCATTTTAGTCTAATTCTTTCCCTCATAATGAGAAAGGGAGAAGGCTAAATCTTTCCTTGGTAAGTGACCAAAAAACTTACCATGGGAAGTTTATTTGTGATGGGACCCACATGATCCAAATGAACGTGAGGAAGTTGGTCCAATTGCCCCGTCCAAATTGTCAATAAACAAACAAAGCCTAAGTATCACAACAATTAAAATTCTAAAGTATGTGTTATTTCTCCACTATGTATATTTTTGACAATTATAATATTAGCTTATTGTATAAGATAAATTAATCAAAATAGTAAGTATAATGTAATTTTATAGGTAAAAATTGAAATATTGTTTTAATATTAAATTCGATTTAAATTCTTCTAACATACCAAAATGAGAAATTGTAACATATTACATAACATTTTCTCTTATAACTAATATAAATTATTTTCCACATGCAAACCATGAAGATATTAGCTAGTATTTTAAAATTATGTGAGGTTCACATATCTCTATGTTTTTTCGAGTTAAGGTTTTAAAAAATATATACTTATAATCGATGCATTATTAGATGAAGCATACATCTATTACTATATAATGCCAACATTTGCGGATATGCCCAATACCCTTAAGTGGGTATTGATGTGTATTGATATGATTAATACCCCCTATTTTTTTTTTTTACTTTTTTTTTTATTTTGTAAGTATTAGAGGGTCCCACCCAGTATTTTTTAAAGTTTTAAGTATTTAAAAAATTTTTACATCTGATGTATCCATGCATATTTGGATGCATCAATATGGATATGATATGTCCGATATGGGGCATATTATATCGATATTTTTATCCTTGATCACATCATATATGGTTATCCTTTTATCTTTTCTTACACAATGCCCTTAAACTAATTATATAAAAAATATAATATGAAAGCATGAAACCATGAAAAGAGACATTACTATTACTATTATTATTGTTGTTGTTGATATTTTTATTGTAAGGCGGTGGAGATGTGGTCTATGCCTGATAGTCTAAATTAGGAAGAGGAAAAAGGAGAGAAGATATGGTTAAACCCTCGGGCAAGCTGCCTACATATCATCCAATAAGGGATCTATCCTCTATAGCTTATTAGAGATGGAATTTCAATGAAGGGGAGATGGAGGAAATGAGTTGATGACTATAGGAGAGGGCAAAGGTAATGGAAGAAGAGGAGAGAGAGAGAGAGAGAATGGCTCTCCCATGATTAATTGGTTGAAAGAGTCCCCCAAAGTGGGTATGAAGCTCCTATTTATAAAAGTTTGGGTTCCCATATTCTAGATTATTCTTAGATCTTTATATTTACTATTTTACTCTTGAGTATTTTGGAATGTCCCTTAACTATTTGAGTAAATATTTATTTTAACTAATGTTACTCTAGAATATTCTATTTTTTAAATAGTGCACATGCTCTCAATTGTCATTTTAGAATGTTCTAATCATAAATACTCTCTTAATTAATGTTTTGAAATATTCCAACACTTAGTGCACCTTATGTGTCATGAAAACATACCGATCTGACTTGGATTTGAGTAGGGTTGATTGGATTAATATTCTTTCATGACACTATGATCTTATTAGTTGTGTTGTTGTGATTTTAAAACACAAGATGCTTGAATATAATTTTGTTTTTTACAAGCATGATATTCACTTTTTTATGCTAATTTTGTTGTGTAGCAAGCTTGTGACTTGTGAATTTGGAACAAGGAAACAAATTTGCATATTTCATGAATTTTTAGATTAATGAGTCCAGATTGCCTTTGAAATGACATTTGCATTTTGAAGTGATGTTTATATTTTACTAATTTAGTAGTCATTAGACCTAAAGCCAAGAGGAATTTTACAAGTGATTAGCCTCCAAAATTCGAAGGAAAGTTACAAGTATTGGTCTATACATTTTGTAAAATTTTTAACAAAACAAACCCCTAAATTTTTTAAAAACTTTAAGTGAACCAACCTCAAATGTTTTGAAAATTTCAAGTGAAATCAGCCTTAATTTTTTTTGAAAAATTTCAAGTGAATTAGCCCCCAGTGGTTTTGGGAAAGGTTAGCCCCTAGTTGTTTGGAAGGGGTCAGTGGTGTGGTAACATTAAGTAGTACAAGATTATGAGTGTCAAATTAAATCACTATGTTTATATAGGTACCAATTAAACATATAGAGCTCAACATGATCAAATGGTTTTAGCATTTACCAATATAGCTTTAGAATGTTGATTCATTCTACATAAATACAATAAAAAATAAAATAAAATACTAGATTTAATAATTCTTCTTGTTAATGTTTTATAAGAGAGTAATAAAAAATTATATTAAAAGTCCAACTACAATGCAAAAGTAGCACAATAAATCAAAAAGGTAACCAATTACATCAAGAAGCCAATTCCCAAACTCCCAATTAGATATGTCTATGGGTCAAGTCACGTAGTAAATTGCATTGTAGGATAACAAGCGTCAAGTCTAACAAGTAACATACATAAAAATAAAGTGAAAGGATAATAAAATAACAATATAAAAATTTCTTAACAAACTCAATGGTTTGAAGTCGTTCTTATGTACCCATAATCAACAAAAAATGAGTCAAATTTATTGCACCATTGCCTAAGAGTTTGTTTTAGCACATTAGTTCATACTTCTAGTCAATTCCAATACAATACAAATTGATAACATTTTTATACTAGGGGAAAATGTTTCATCAAAATTAACACTCTTTTTCTACCCAAAAACTCGTACAACTAATATTATCTTATATCTTGGCCTATTATGAATTATTGTCTTCGGATTTCAATCTAAACAACCACTTCTTCTTAAGTACTCTCTTGCATTTAGGTAATTCACCAAATCATGTGTGGTTATCAACCAAGAAGTTCATCTCTTCTTACTAGATAGTATTTTTTATAATTTTTTACCTCTCCTTTATTTGTAAGCATAAAGAATTCTTCAAGTAGGTACTTCTTTGATGGTTGTTTCTCTCTAATGACTCTTATTGGTGACTTTTGAGGGGGTTGTACTCTATTCATCATCTTGTATCTGATGAGCATTATCATCTTTATTTTCTTAATTTTCATTTTCTTCCTTTATATCACCATGCACTACTTAAGAAGTGATTGGATCCAATTCAATTAGACCATTTATGCAAAGTTGTTGATGCTCAACTTTTTTAACATTTTTAATTGTTTTGTCTTAAAAAAAGACCACATCTCAGCTTCTAACAATCTTTTCTCAATAAGATTCCATAACTTGTAACCAATTTTTTCATTTACATATCACAAAAAAATACACGGCTTTATCATCAAGCTTGGATCTATCTTTTTTTTTGAAACATGCACAACTGTCTTACATCCAAACAATCTCAAATGTTTATAAGAAATATTCTTTCTTGTTCATTAACGGTGTTGATGGAGATGGATTAATCAAATAATGTAAAGTATACATTGCCTTTCTCTAAATACCTTTTAGTAATTTTGCATTTGATAGCATACATCAAATTCTTTCCAAAATACTGGGATTCATTCTTTTATCCGTACCATTTTGTTGTGGTATTTTGAGAATGAACTATTTATGTATAATGGTATGATTTCTATAATAATTTTCAAATGAGCTAACATGTATTTCCCACCATTGTCAATGCGAATGCATTTAAGAGATCATTTTTGTCACCTTTCAACCTTAACATGCATTTACTTAAATATCTCTAAGACATCATTTTATACTTCATAACATATACCCATATTTTTCTAGATGCATCATCTATGAAAATAACAAAATAAGAGGCACCATCAAGAGTTTTAACTTTCATAGAAACATATACATCAAAATGAATTAATTTTAATACATCAGTTTTTTTGTAAGATCGAAGTTTTCTAAAATGGAACATTATATATGTTTCTTGCCAACTAAATAACAAACAAATTGAGTTAAAAATGTACCTATCTTACTAGAGAGAAGTTGCGTTTTTGTAAGAATTTGTAGACCTAAAATATTTTATATCATAAATTTAATTTTTAAATTTTATTTTTTAATAATGCCACTATAATTTTTTAAATTTAAATTTAATTTTTTAAGTTTAAATATTTTGAACCAACCAACCAAATCGAAAAAATGACCCAAACTAATACAACCCAAATTGTCTGGTTTTACTAATGATCAATCAACTTTGGGTGACCAACTTTCCAACCTAACTAGGTTGATTTGATTGGCCAAATAGCCTACAACCAAACAGAACCAACCCATGAACATTCCTAATTTCAGCTAAATTAATAGTTTAATATGTCTCTAATAAATAATAATAGTTTAATCTCCGATAACTATTGAAAATTTATTTAAAAATACACAATTGTTGAAAATATATTGATAATGAAAATACAATAATTACAAAAATACATATAGTTTAATCTCTAATAAATATTAATCAATAAATTATAACAAAAATACAATAAGTGCAATAAATTAAACTTAAAAAGTTAAACAATAGTAGTTTAATCTCTAATAATTATTGAAAGAATTCTGTTAAATAAAAAACAAAAATAGATCTATACATAATTATTGAAAATATATTTATCACAAAAAACAATAAATAATTAATTAAAATACAATAAATATTAATTTTAGTATATATTAAAATAAAACAAATATAGATTATGATTTTAAAATTATTATTAATAAATATTAATTTTTTTGAAATATATTTTCTAGAATTCTTAATTAATATAAGTGAAATTAGTTATTTAAAATATTATTTAGTTATTTAAATAATCGTATCATTTAAATTTTAGAATATTAATAATCCATAAAGTTATAATTTATAATATTATTACATAATTTTGTAAAATATTAAATTATTAATAATTTGAATATTATGTTATAGTTACTTTTCTAGTTTTAAGAAATTTTTTAAGTTTATTACATAATTTCATTATTTTAATTGTTCAAAATCTAGTTGTGTTATATTTTGTTAGTTAAAATACTTAGTTATTTAAATATATAAAATATTTAAAAATTTCGTTATTTGAACTTTATTTCTATTAAAGTTATTACATAATATTAAATATTTTTTTATTTAAGTTATTTAGTTCTTGAAGTATTTAAATAATATTTTACTTCTTACTGTTAAATTTTTATTATTTGAATAGCATTTAAATTGAATAATCCGGAAAACCCTAATTTATATTGTTAGTACATAATTCCGTGATGCATTTTGTAAAAATATAAAATTATTAATAATATAAATATTATTTATTCGATTATAATTATTCTTTGTATTTTTAATAAATATTTAAAGTTATTATATATAACTTTTTAGAATATTTAAATAATTTTTAAGTTTTTTAATTCAAACTTTCTATAGATAGATATAGATAAAAGGGGGGGGGGGGGAGAGGATAAATTGGAATTAGAGATAATTTAGGAGAAAGTGGGGGATAATGGGGGAGGTATTTTAGGAGAAATTTTAGGAGATGATATTATTTAGATTATTGGGAGGGTGGGTGTGTGCGGGAGAGAGAGAAAATCTCATTGGTTGTTTTTAAAAAATGACATGGAATAAAAAATAAAAGAAAAAAAGAGAAAAGGAGAAAATTTCTAAACCGCTGTGTGTATGTATATATATATATATATATATATATATATATATATATATATATATTATATATATCACCACTACAAAAGTGAGCTTGGGTCTTGTAGAAATTACACTACTTTCCTCTTATCACCACAAGAGAGCATTGGGAAAATTTTTAACAACCATTACCAAAATGACTTAAGTACCCTTCATCTATTCTTTTCATTGAAATTATGTTATGTCAAAGATTTGGAACATGCCTCGCATCTTTGAAATCAATTTGCATCTAACATTTGTCTTCACATGTACATGACCTTTTCTCATAATTTTTAAAGTTCCATTTTGTCCCATATTCACCACACCAAAGTCATCGGATTTGTAAGAAGTAAAGAATTCTTTCCTTGAGGTAGCATGGTAGAATGCACTGGTATCAACCACCCAATTTATATATGAAAAGTGAGATTAATGCAAGATTCCTCACACCTTGAAAAATGATTGCCTCTCTGTCAAAACCAACTACAATGGTTTATTTTTCTTCTTTTTCTTCATATTTTTCTTTTTGTTCTTTCTTGAATTTTCTGCATTCCTTCTTTACATGCTTAGCTTCTTGCAATAATAGCATGAAATCTCTCTCTCTCTCTCTCTCTCTCTCTCTACTTAGACCTTCTTTTAAATTTGTCATGGCATCGTGGATTTCTAGCTTTGCTTCTCCCTTAGTTTTTTTATAATAAGTGCATCTCCTTAATATAAATTAGATGTTTTTGATCTTCTTGCTTTTTCATTTAACAAACTAGTTATAACTTGACTCAGTGTGAGAGCTTTATTGGGTGCGGAGTTACTTAGATACACAGAACTAAATAACAAGACTTGAAATTTATCAATGTAAAACCATTTTCATAGAGGAAAGGTGATTCACAATGCTTTGTATTTTATTCAAATTCTCCATAATTGAAGTGTCATTCTTGAACATTAAGTTCACAAGCTTCTTAAACAAAAAACTTTGTTTTCCACTATTTTTCTTTCATTTACTTTCAAACTTCTTCCAAAGAGTGTACCAAAGTTTTTATAAAAACATAGTAGAAGATGCTATTTTCAATCCATTGCTTAGGCTGCATGTGGACGAGGTGTAAAACGTCATTGATGACATTTTACACTGAACCGTATATATAATGGCCGTTGCATTTTGAAAATTGATGTAAAAAATGTAAAGTTTTACATCGATAAAATCGATGTAGTTTTTACATCGATTATTGATGTAAAACTTTGAAGGTGGTGAGGTTTTACATATATTATCGACATAAAACTACACTCCATCCAAACGCACGCAAAACTGAACTGGAGTGTAGTTTTACATTGATAATAATTACACTATTTTACCAAATGCATACAAAAGCGAACCGGTGTAAATTTTACATCGGTTCTTGATTTACATCGCATCCAAATGAAGCCTTAATGACATCTATAGATTTTTGGTTAAGTTTCTTTTATTTTTCAATGGACATCCCTTCTAATTAGACTTTTTCTCCTTCAATTGATTCATATAAGCCCCTACAAAACAATAAATCTTTTATTATTGACTTACAAATAGTCAATTTTCT
Source organism: Nelumbo nucifera (assembly GCF_055504915.1). Lineage (NCBI taxonomy): Eukaryota > Viridiplantae > Streptophyta > Magnoliopsida > Proteales > Nelumbonaceae > Nelumbo > Nelumbo nucifera. Next base: position 56,263,526 of record NC_142653.1, read on the forward strand.
TTTATTCAACATAACCATATGATTTGTACTAGCATCCATGATTTATCCACACAAAATGCTTCAACCATGGCTTTAATATCACTTTGTTGGGGTTAAAATCCCTTATAACAATGTGCAAATCAACCATGTAAAATGAAAAGGAGAAACAATAAATGGTGTTCACCGAGGCAAATAATTAGGCACAATAAGAACAAAGATGCATCAAAACATTTAATGTGAAAACCCCTTGGTGTAAGGGTAAAAACCACAAGGTCGTAGTTCAAGAAACTTCTACTATCAACAAAAATAATGGAATTACAACTTCTCTAGTTTCAACTTCAAAAGAAAAGAACCTCTGTTTGATATACAAAAACAATAATCAAATATAATGTATTTCAACAAACAAAATATGAGAAAGACCTCAGCAAACAAGACTATTAAAACCCTCTCCAAAACCACTGTTGAAGATCCAAAAAACCCACACTAACTTGATGGACACAAAGTAATAACCAAAATGTTGATTGGTATATTGCAAGAAAGATGAAAACCCTTTTTCACTTGCAAAGAGGATATCCAACACATAAGTTTTGGATGTCAAGAGAGTCAACTTTAACACAAATGAGGCTTGTAGAGAAAACCAAAAAATAATAGAGAATAGGTCCCACCATCCACTAGTAGCCAAAACAAGACAAGTTTGTCTCTTTCTCACTAAGAGAGAATGCCAATAGCCACTTGACTTTGTCTTTCTAAACTTCTTCTTAGACATTCATGTGTTGGACAAAATACCCCCACATATGCACATTTTGCATGATTAACACACAACTCACACACTTTTTCACATAATTTACATGATTTTACATAATTTTGTAAATGTTTGGCACAATTACAACCCTGTAATTTAGCATTTTGAATAAGTTTGCATGACTCATGCATTTTATGTGAATCCTACATGTTATAGGGCCAATTTGGATTTTAAAGTGGTAAGCCGTGTTTAACCTTCTAGACCTGATCCATGACTATTAAATTTGGAGTCATGATACCAAGGAATTGTAATTTTGGGGCCTAGGAGGAAATAGGACCTATGTGAGTGTTGATACTTCAACTGCCATAACTTTGAATTAAGTATCCATTTTCGATGACAATACATCAAAACAAACAGCTAGAAAAGATCTACAAGTTGGTTCTAGTCAGCAACCAATCAGCTATGCAGTTGATCGAAGGTTCAAAGTACTGATAGAGTCTAATTCATCAGAAGGGGGCATATCAGACTTTGTAACATCATACATTTTTTTAGTTTTTTTAACCCATTTAGAGGGGGTCGATATAAGGACTGTCTACCCCCTGAAATAGGGTAAACCTCGAAACAAGGATTTTGTATATCCGTGACCCTTTCAATTTGGTTTTATTTATTATTTATATTATAATGTATTATATATATTTTCAGTATTTTTATTATATATTTCTATATTTATTTATAATATATATTATAAATATCAAAAAACCAAAAAACTGACAAACCAAACTAATCAACTAGATAACCAATTGGCTTCAGTACATGATTTTCCAAAATCCGGTGGTATCAGTTCAGCTTAGAAAATAGGGTCACGATTTGGTTAACCGAACCATGAGCACCCCAATGGAAAAACTCACTAGAAATAGGAAAAGAAATTTTGGGGATTAAACCATCAAAAAATTCACCGAATAATCTGATTATACAATTTGTAGGCAACTATCTAATTTTCTCAAAAGCTTCAATTCTAGCTAGCCTGAAGGTTAAAGATACCTTAAAAAATTATGCTAAAGCATCTAATCAATGCTCTAATTTCCAAAAATCAAGTATGTTTTTTTTTCAAAAAAAAATCCAGCTAAATTGTAAAATATTTGGCAAAAATAACTAAAATCCCAAAGAGATTATGGCCCAGAATCTAAAAGAAATGTATGGTTTGCAAAAAACAAAAAAAGTGGGAAAATAAAAAAAGTAAAAACCCTTTGTTTTTAGACAAATGGAACAAGGTTTGTATGCTCAAGGCAAACAGTGGTCTTGGTATTATAAAAATGGACCTTATAAACAAGGCAAATCTAATGAAATTAAGCTGAAAATTTTTGAAAAGAGAAAATAACCTATGGGTCCAAACTCCAAACAATAAAATACCTAGAAAATAAAAATTTCCTTAATGCAAAAATTCCAAAATATTCTCTTGGGCATGGAGAGGAATTTGTAAACAAAGAACTTTGATTAAAAAACAAAGAAGAAAAGGTTTAGTATGGAAAATCGGAAATGGGAATTCTTGCAGTTTTTGGACTATTAATTGGATCAGTCATGAACCTGGTCTCACCTTCAAATGGAACCCTACAAGGGGAGAATTGCAAAGTTAAAGAAGCCATAAACTCCAATACAAAGGAATGGAGAATTGAAACCCTAAGGAATTATTTTAGAAAACTGTATCCATTCACATCCCTTCTGAAAACAAAGATGAGGAAAATGGTTTGTATTTAGAAACAAAATTTAAAGGATTCAACTGTGATCCGAAGCGTCAGTTTTGTGGTGAAATGGAAGATGCAAATCATATTTTTACAAAGTGCCAATTAGCCGTCCAAGTCTGGTCACTGGTGAATGATCAAATCTCGGATCCAAATGAAATGAATATGGATACCAGACAATGATGTAATAGTGGTTAGGCATCATAAGAATAGATCTTTTGAGCATGACTGTACGGCACGCTAAAAGAAGTGATGGCATGTCAAATGTGCTCCTTTGGATGAGAGGTGTAAAGCGCGCCGGGCTGGGCCCATGAGTAGCCCGCACAAAGTGCAGGCCGTGCCGTGTTAGCCCGTGGGCCATAACAGGCCGTGCCGCCCTTCCGGTGAAAAAATTTGGGATTGGGCCAGGTCGGGCCAACGCTATTTATTTAAAAAAAATTGACAAAAAACTTAAAATTTTAATTTTATATGAATTTTGTGTATACAATTGCTTATATATACAATAATTAAATAAATTAGTATAATAAAATTAAAAAAATATATATTTATTTTACTAATATATTATATCCTATTTATTATTATATAATTATAATTTATATAATATTATATAAAAAATGCTATTCGGGGGGAAAATCAATGATCACCATTCATTGAGACTCACAAACTCCCGTCTTTCTTTCAGCACTACAACATTATAATTGAAGGGGATTCAATCAATGATCACCATTCATGCTCTTCAGGGGGAAAATCAACACTTCTTAGAGCTAGAGGTGCAGCTCGATGGATTACAAAAAAAAAAAAGAATGCAAGTCTATTACTGAAGGTTGAAGGTTTAAATCTTCTTAGCGTGTCTTTAAGTCAGCTCAAAGGGAGTCTGATTGGGGTTTAGATTATATACTGTTAGCTGACCTTGAGTAGTTATTTTCCTAGATTGCCCTCATTTATATCTCTTATAAAAAAAAAACAAAATAAAGGAAAAATAAAACATTCAAAGGAGTGATATTCATGGATACAATTTGTCCAAGGTATCAAGCTTTGAACAAGGTTATATCTGGGAAGGGTATTAACCAATAAACATGATTTCGGTGACCTTCAAAACCGATGGTACCAATACTTTGAAGAACCATGTTTGAATGCCAAATGGGTCTGGCTCTAAAATCTAAACAATCGTAAGGGTTTCTAAAACTGCTGATGCTAACAACTACAAGATTTTTTTTTGTCACGCGTGCACACTCTTCTAGTCAGAACTCAGAAGCATGAAAAATGCTGTATGTGAGAGTAAACCAATGTAGGTGTAGCTGCAATATCTTTGTAAATGTTGAAAACTTTGCCTTCGACGTTTCATCATCTTTGATTCAGCTGTAAAAGAAAACCAGTTATTAATCTGCGTGGTTGCACACGGTTGGATGATAGAAGATAAAAGAAACTTCACACTCAAAAGATAAATGGACTGATGAGTTCAATTAAGCTTCAAATATAAACATTCTGATAGGCAAGACAACGAAAAAAAGAAGATAGTAGCAAAACAAATCAAGGAAAGGAAGAAAAAGATTTAGCAATTTCATTCATTCTACCAAGTATTGCCTAATTATACAAAAGATTTCTTACAGTTCATTGCTTTGGTCAGCCTGTTACGGTACATTAATTCTCATTTACTCTCAAGGCATCACCCAAGTTAAAATTTAAATTGCCTCTCATTGTCCTCCTCCCTATTCCCCCATTGCCTTTTCTCATCATTGCGGCGAATTCCCCGTAATCTATCTGCCCATCCTACAAAATAAAAAAACCAGATATGATTTTAAGCATGAAAATGGAAAGGGAAGAAGTAATAAAAAAATGAGAAGAAGATTTGCGGTCTACAAAAAAAAAATGTATGAGAATGTGAATGGTGAATATATGATTTTAAAAGCATGACATATGAGAAAAGGCTCACATTGTCTTGATCAATTTCTTTGATCATTTCATCAAGATGAAGATCACTGAGACCAAACTCTTTGCAAGCTTGTTGAAGCTCATCTATGGTTATATAACCACTACCATCTTTATCGAAAAAAGAAAAGGCTTTTATTAAGTTCTCTTCTCTTTCCATCTTGTTCAAATGGATAGTAGCTGCAAGGAATTCTCCGTAGTCTATTGTTCCACTATTATCGATGTCAGCCTGCAAGTTCGCCCATGCAAACATTTCATATTGGTTATTCATATCAATCACAAAATTTACAGAAAGACAAAGCAAAAAGATTTCCCAAGCATTTCAGTCCTATTGATTCAAAATACAGTTCCCATACCATAGATCTCATGGTAAATGAATTACAGTTACCATAACTTTTAGCTAAAAAATTTGCCAAAAATTGCTTACAGCATCCATGAGGTCCTTGATCTCGGATTCCATGAGCTCAGAACCTACTCTCTTCAAACCTTCTTTTAGTTCATCAAATGTTATTGTTCCACTGTTGTCCGTGTCTATCATTTTGAACAACTCTTTCAAACCACCAATTTCCTCTTCTGATAGCCTTTCTGCTATGACCTGCAAAAGGATTTTGTCAAGTCTAATAATTAGCGAACTACACGCAAACCCCTGGAATGGAACACAACAATTAGGTTTAGCCCTCTTGGAAACATAAATATACAATAATTAAGTGCAAGGCAGTACACTCATGCAAGTGACTTTTATCAAATGCATCTCATGAATCTCTTTGTTCAGTTAGCAGACATTAAAGTGGTCCAATGTCAGCCACAATTCAAGCTAGGCGCATCAAAATCAATACACTCAGGTGGCGTTTGATAACGATGAATTTGGGACCTGAAGTCTGAAAAACTTGCTTTTCAGACTTCCGGCCCATTTGAGATGCCACCTATCCCCATTTTCCCAATGTTAATTTTTTTAGGTAGCCAAATATCATGTTTATGTTGCTCATTTAAACATGTTTCTTGCCATTAAAACTCCATTGCTTCCACTGTTGAATTTCTTTGTTATGTGACTGAAATAGTATATCTGTGTTGCTCATTTGAACATGTATCCTACCATTGGAACTCCATTCTTCCTACTATTGAATATTTTTTATGTGATTGAAATAGTATATCTATGTTACTCATTTAAACATGTATCTTGCCATTGTATCTCCATTCTTCCCATTGTTGATTTTTTTTAATGTGACTGAAATAGTATATCAATGTTGTTCATTTAAACATGCTTCATGCCATTCTTCCCAGTGTTGATTTTTTTCTTTCTTGTTTTTTGTTACCAAATTGAACATTTCCATTCTTTTTTTTTTCATTCTTGTTTAGGAATGTTTTATCATGGGTTTCTTTTATATTGGATGATGTTTAGGGCCCTATTATGTATTAATTGATAAGGATCATTATATATTAAATGGAACTTTTATTTATTGCTTGAATGGGGCAGTTATATATTGCATCTTGACTTTGATTGCAATGAGATTGTTAATGGAATTGTTGTGTAAAATCAGTGCAGGTTTTAGAGCATACCTATGTAAGAGCAGTTTTAGTGTGGTGCTATTTGTTCAAACATCATTTCTACTCTGATAGGAGTGGTTCTCATAATGTCGGAGTTGAGGGATGTTTGAACAAATAAAATCAAACCAAATATTGATGGGTGTTTCGATGGTGAACCTACTATCTGTTGGAATATATTTAAATACTTGAATGGTGTATTATGTTTGGCTTGAATACTTGTCTCTTATGATGCTTTGATGGGTAAATGGTTGGACATTTTTTTGTGTATAACAGTACGAGAATGGTTGGATTTGATGCACTTTGCTAACATAGCTGACCCTATTATGATTCTTTGTGTTGTTTTTTGGCAGGTCATATACACCCACCCTTGCAACCTTCTATACTTTCAGGTATAATTCCTACCTCAACATATATTTGGTGTATACAAACATATATAACCCACTGTAGACACATTCATAGACTTGTTACCCTACCCCCAAACAATAAACATACTTCACTGTGATATTTGTGTTCATTATTTTTCTTATTTATAGAGGTGCCAATGGCTTCTGATGACAATAGTGATAGGACAAATTGGAAGGATCCAGAACTACAAAAATGTTTTCTTGATTCATGTCTTGAAGAAATAGCATCTCATGGAAAGCAGGGTGGATCTCTAAGGAATCTTCGTTACATATTAGTGACAAGGTCTTTATTAGGGCCTGTTCGTTTGCTCTGAAGTCTCACATCTGAAAGTGCAATAATTACATTAAGAGGTATATTGGTATTGGTGAACTTTTCTTTCCTCTGAACTCTGAATGCAGAGAATGTTCTGAATTCTGAAAATTATCAAATATCCATTTTGACCCCATATATAAGAGCTTTTGTTTGTCTTTCTGGGGGTATCATTGGAAAACAAAAAGTTGTATGATTGCACTTTAAGAAATAAGAGATAAGAGGAAACGAACACCCATTTTTCTCTTAAAGTTAAAAGATTCCTCTTAAGAGATAAGAATTAAGGGGAAACGAACAGGCCCTTAGTTTCAAGAGGAGGTTTTCCTAGAAACAGTTGAAGAATGGGAATAACTAACTTAAGAGAAAATATAAATTGTGGACAGCGCATATCAATAAGACTAGAAATGGGTACAATCCAGTGACTGAGACTGTTGATGGACAAACGAGCTGTGGGATTCTCTCTTAAAGATATTATTGACACTTTTAGGCTTAGCATCTGTGTTTGTGCATGGGTTCTCATAGGATAGTTTCTTTGATTGGAAACAGGACTACCCAAAAGCATCTGTGTTTAGGCATGTTGGATTGGTGATGGGATCTGCTCCTCACAAATGGGCGCCTCACAGGCACATCCACTGTGCATTGGGAACATCTCCCATGAATTATAACTAATAAGTACGGGAGATGTTCCCAATGCATGATAGGATGTGCATCTGAGGCGCCTGTGAGGCACCAGGTGTGAGGAGCAGATCCAGTCTCGTTGGATTGCCATTTGCTGATGAGTGTCAGCCTTTGTTTGATGGGGCATGTGCTACTGGGAAGGTTGGATGGTATTCTAGCACAAGGCCAAGACCAGTGATAGGTTCTTCACCAACACCATTTGACAAGGAAACACAAGAGACTAGTCCCATTGAACTGGATGATATTGATGACACACCTATCACTCATCCTCAGCACCAAAATATGGGGAGTCTCAAGTCTTAAGTGACCGGTCCTCAAAGAAGTTGAAGAAATATCAAAATGATGTGGAGTTGTGGACAACAAGATGGAACAGCTCCTTGACATACTAATTTCTGATGAAAGAGGGCCTAATGTGGGCTTCTTGGCCATGGATGGTGATTTTCGTGCCGACAAGGAGATGGAAGAAAGTTCTGAAGGTTGAGGTAAAGATGTTCATCTTGGAAGAAGTGGACCAGAAGATGGCTTTCTTAAAGATGGTTGAACTGCAAAAAGCATCTTTGATCCTTGAAGTAAATGCAGTGCCCTAGTTTCAAGGTGTTATTGATGGAACTAAGAGGGCAGTGCAAACAAGAGAGTGGAAGTGCTGCCTTGTGGAAGACGGACAAAAAATATGTTGCTAAAAGAAAGGAAAACAGCAAAGGTAGGTTCGTTGGAATCCATGGATACTATGGAGGAAGGGCTGAAGCAATTTACCCGCTTCCCTGAAGGAAGGGAAGCCTTGGGTTGGGATAAGTTAGCACAAGCAATAAAGGAGTTCTTGGTGGTAGTCAATGAAAAAAAGTGTGGTCCAAAAAATGATCAAGATATTAAGAAACAATCTGAAGAGAGGTTGGTAGAAGTAGAGAGAGGTTTCAGAAGAGGTTGAAGCTGATACAGAAGGTGATATGCAAATTCATCCAAGGTTAGGTTTGATGAGAATGTGGGTAAACAAACCAAAGAAGACTGGGAGAATAAACTTGTACTCTAGGTAAATAAGAAAGTTATAGACTGCAAGAGTTTGGGAGAAGAGATTCAACTGATTTTGAAGACTACAGAGATGTTGCAGATTTCCCCCTTTGATGAACAAAAGTCTGTGGCATCTATACAGAAGCTTGCACCAGATTTTGCAGTTGTGTCAGTAGTCTCAACAGTAATAAAACAAGGCTTGATGTTTGTAGAGATGTAGAGCAATACTTAGTGCTGTTATATTGCTCAGTTACTTTATTTATTGTGGTCCGCACTACAGCTGTTAGTTATTTCCTGCTTTATGTTTCCAGTTAGATTGATGTTAGCAATGTTAGTTTTGTTAGTTATTTGCTTATGTAAGGAGGAGCATTAGTGTAATTGCAGTCTTATATTTTAATGTTAATGTAAATAGTTGAGTGGGGCAGCAACTCAAGTCAACCCACACTCTTTCTCTCATCTCTCTTCTCTCTATTCTCTCTTCCTTCTTCTTTTCTGTTTTTTCTCATTGAATTTACATCAAAAATTGGACTGATTACAGTCCTGATTTGCCAACTGTGTTGATAGAAAAATGGTCACCAATTTGTAATGAAAGACTAGTAGAACCCACAGCTTGTATCGAGCTGAAAGTTCTAGGGTTGTCGTTTCATCTCTACTCGGCTGAGGTGTTCAAGAGAATTGCAAAGTGTGTGGAGGAGACTTGATATTCTTTGATGTGTCGGATCTGAGTGTGGTGCTAATCAGAATGGTTGAAGCAAAGCCAAAGCTCATCCCAAGATCTTTAGAAGTATTTTCAGATGGTCAAGAAATATAGAGCTTAGCTTGCTACCTCCATTGAAGCACTGTGGTGGAAGGTTGGGCAGGTTGGATAAGAAGATGATGACATGACTAATTAGTCTCAAGGTAACCTTGGAGAGAAGAAATTACAGAGACAAACAAAAAGTTTCAAGTTTAAGGAAACTGCAGAGGCTGGTAGAAGGAAAGGTGTGACCTAGATTCCCTCTTTTATTGGTAAATGAAAACCACAAACCAAAAATCCAACGGCTCAGGTTAGGACTTATACTCAGGCAGTAACATATCCTAATATTGAAGGTGTGGTAGTTACAAGTTCAAATTCAAACAAAGGTCTAGGTGTGGGGACAGATGGAGGTAATTTGGAGGAATTTCTTGTTGGACAATCAGAGAGGCTAGCCCAACCCCATAACCAGTCAGTAAAACATGGGTCTTCGGGTGAGATGTGGGGTGTTGGTGGGCCTGGTCATTTAGGTTTTCCCCCATCAGGCGTTGGACCTAAAAGTGGAACACGTGACCACTTAAATGGTCATGTGAGTTCTGCTAAGGTTCGAACGTTAGGGGACATTTCTTTTGGTGCATCATCATCCCTTTCAAAAGATGTGGCTGGTTCGAAAGAAAAGACGAGGATTGTTGTGGCTGGTTCTAAAGAAAAGACGAGGTCTGGTATGGTGTTTGCTTTGGTGCCAAGACTTGTATCATGCTTTACCAGTCCAGATAAACCTAACATGGGGTATAATCGTGTACAATCGTAGGAAGAAAAGCAAAGAGATTACAGATTTGGGTTGGTTAAGCATAGATCGGTAGATGAAGAAAGCACTGAAGTTGAGAAGATTTCTGAGGAGTCCAACTATGGTAGCATTCAGAGTAAGTGTCAATTAAGGCTCAGGGAGGAAGAAGATCCTGGGTTGAGGCCAAGGTTCAAAATTTCGATACGATTGTATCTTTGGGGTTCCGATACACTTGTTTACAGGTGTTTCTGGACCCCTCTCCTTTTTAATAAAAAATATGCATAAATAAATCCCCAAAAACCAAATTTTGAAAAAAAAAACTAAAAAAGAATATAAAAGCGTGTGTTTCTAAGTACCGATACGCCTCTGCCGATACACAGGGGCGTATCAATACTTTGAACCTTGGTCGAGGCTACATTTTGATGAAGAGCTTTCTACTACACAAGATAGAGTGTCAATTCAGGCCTGTAAGGATGCGGGAAGAAGAGCTACCTGTTAGGGTGAGGTGAATATGTAGACAAAGTTTAGGGGAGAACTAGTATCAATTCAAGACCAAACACAAGGTGTCCATAGACTGTATATGGCAACCCAGAGCTTGTTAGCAGAGTTACAGCATGCCCATATTCCCTGGCAAACTGTCCAGGGATTGGTTTTAAAGGCCCTACCTCCAGTTTTAGCCCAATCATGGGGGTTCTGACTATTTCAACACCTCCTAACTGTTCTTCCCCTCCCCAAGGTACTGATCTTGTTCAGGTTTTGGTTACTACTAATGTTTCCTCTAGTCCTTTGTGTTGTGCCTACAGGTGAGACCAACCCAACTTTGAAGTCTGCCAATTCATGTGATTCAATGCGAGAGATAAGAGGTGGGGGGTGAGTTGACTTTTGAAGAGGATAGAGAGCTGGAGGATAGAATTTGGGAGCTTATTGTGGAGCTGTTTAGAATCTGTGTGGAAGAGGATTTAAATGGTCAGAAGATAAGGGATGAGGAGGGTGACACTCCAAGTCCTAGACTTGAGAAAAGTGGAAAGACAAAGACCTCTTCAAAAAAAGGACAAAGGAAAAAGAAGAAGGAATGAAGGAGGAAAGAAGTGGGGAAGGAAAAGCTGGAAGAGTCTAGCAAGAAGGTGGGTGGGTTATCTAAGAAGAGAAAGAAGAAGTTAAGTGCGGTGGAGAGGCTGAAATGTGAAGTGGTTTATGATAAAGGGAGTGTAGGTAGGAAGGACAGGAAAAAGTGGTAAAGGGGGTGGTGTTGAACAAGGGTGACCTTTTAAGTGCTGTTCATGAAGGTAATTAGTTGGAATGTAAGAGGTTTGGAGAGTTCAAGGAAAAGAATAGTGGTCAAGGATGTATTGAGAAGACAAAAGCCAGATATAGTCTTAACCCAAGAATCTAAACTAACTGAGGTGGACAGGAAATGGGTGTCGAGTAGATGGTCAGAAAGGGACCTAATTTGGGCCTTTGCACAATCTTGGGGAGCATTAGGGGGAATTATTACTTTGTCGAAAAATGTAGACTTGAAGTGTGTTGAGGAGATAATTGGGAATTACTCAGTGTCCATTAACTTAAAGAGAAAGGAAGATGGTTGGGAATGGGTATTAACCAACTCCAACCTCTCATAGGGAAAAGGGAAGGACTTTGGGAAGAACTAGCAGCTATTAGAGGGTTATGGAATGGCCCTTGGTGTCTGGGTGGGGACTTCAATGTAATTAGATTCTTGAGTGAAACAAATAATCCAGGCCATAGGATTACTTTTAGCATGAGGAAATTTAATCAACTTGTGGAAACCTTTGAGTTGCAGGGCCTTCCTCTTCTACAAGCAAATTGTACTTGGTCAAATTTTTAAGAGATCCCCAATTGTTGCAAGCTAGATAGGTTCCTTTTTACTGCTGATTGGGAAGTGGAATGGAGGGGGTTAGCAGTTACAGCTTCGCTGAGTTCTGTACCAAACCACTGCCCAATTAGGTTGTCCTTAGTAAGATTGGGAGGAGGCCCTTGCCAGTTCAGGTTTGAAAACATATGGTTACTTCACCCTGAGTTCATACCAAAGGTGAAAGAATGGTGGGAGGAGGATCAAGTGCATTACATATAAGGTTTATATATTCTACAAGAAGCTATAGTTGATGAAAGCCAGAATCAAGATTTGGAATAAAGAGGTGCTTGGAAGAGTTAAGGAAAGGAAAGTCGAGATTGCTCGTAGGGTGGAGGAATTAGATGGCATGGAAGCTAAAAGAAGTTTGAGGTCGAAAGATAGAGGTTAAAACAGGAACTGGACGAGTGGCTAAGGAAGGAGGACATGAGATAGGGACAGAAATCTAGATGTAAGTGGCTAAGGGAAGGGGATAGTAAACTAGTTTTTTTTTTTTTTTTTTTTCATATGATGGCAAATGGTAGAAAAAGGAAGAATTCTATCTTGAAGCTAGAGTGGAGTGGATAAATCTTGACAAGGGAAGAGGAAATAGCACAAGCCTTTGTGTACCATTTCAATTTTCAACGCAATTTAAGATTGTCTTGGGAGACTAAGAGAAAGTTTAGAGGATCTAGAGTGGGGGCGGGGAATAAAGAGCTGTTGGACTCTTTGGAAAAGAATTTTGAGGTCCAAGAAGTAAAAAGTGCAGTATTCTCAATGGATCATTCTAAAGCCCCAGGGGCATTCTATCAAGATTGATGGGAGATAACTGGGGTGACTTAATGGAAGTTTTTGAAGAGTTCTTAGAGAGAGGCAAATTTAGTTTGGGAGCAAATGTGACTTTTGATGCTTTGATCGCAACAAAGATGGATGCACTATAACCGAAGGATTTCAGACCTATAAGTCTAGTGTGAAGTGTGTATAAAATCATTTCTTAGGTGTTGGCCCTAAGAATAAACATGGTCCTTCCTTCACTAATCTCTCCAAATCAAGGGGTCTTTGTTTTTGGGAGACAAATAATGGATCAAATACTCATTGCCAATGAATGTGTAGAGTTTAGGAGGAAAAAAAGAAAAGAGGTGGACCTTCTAGCTAGATTTTTGGTGTGTTCTCAAAGAACCATTCAACTTAAAAGCTTAAGCTGTTAGGTGAGGTCCTTGAATAGGTTGATATTCTCTAACACACCCCCTCACAAGAAAGCCCATTGGGCTTGAAGTGTGAACAAGCACAGACCCACCCATACCTTGTGCTGAAACTTAATTAATTATAATGGGTGTAATGAGGATCGAACACTAGACCACTTGGTCAAAGTGGCTCTGATACCATCTCAAAGAACCATTCAACCTAAAAGCTTAAGCTGTTAGGTGAGGTCCTTGAATAGGTTGATATTCTCTAAAGGTGTGAAGTAAGGGATTGGCCACTAAAATATTTAGGACTACCACTGGGAGGAAATCCAAGTGTACATAGCTTTTGTACCCAATGATTGAAAGATTTACTAAGAAGCTTGCAAATTGGAAGAGAAACTACATTTCTTTGGGGGTAGGATAACTTTAATCAAATTAACTTTGTCCAATTTTCCAATTTATTTCCTGTCTAGCTTCAGAGTACTAGTGAAAATGGAAAACCAATTAGAGAAGATTATGACAGATTTCCTATGGGAATTGGGAGACACCAAGAAGGATCACCTAGTGAAGTGGGAGGTGGTTTCTAGGAGTAGGGATGATGGAGGGCTAGGAATCGGTAATATAAGATTAAGGAATACAGCTTTGTTGGGGAAATGGCTATGGAGATTGCCGCTAGAATAGGTCTTACATTCCAACCTCTTACATTACCGAAGCTTTTAAGATTAAGGAATACAGGTTTTTTGGGGAAATGGCTATGGAGATTAATGAATGGACAACATTACATAAGCTTCAAGAATCACCTATTTGGTAATGTTGTCCATTCATTCATCCTTGCAAGGAACTTTCCAACAAATGAGGTTTAGTGTAGCTCACGTACCTTCAAAAGACTTTTTGTTAGGAGATTGTACTCCAAAAAATCAATACCTTGGATCTTTCAAAGAAAAAGGCCAAATCCTTGCCTTTCACCCCATGGTTGTAGTCTCTGATAGGGTTTTACTGAGACAATCACACACCTATTAATCTCCTGTCCTTTTATGTTCTTTATTTGGTCTTGGTCCTCTTCTCTCTTTGGTTGCAAGTGGACCCCTTCCCGGATGTGGTGAGCCTCTTTGACCCAAATTTTTTCAACCAAAGATGCATGGAAGGGTTATGTGGAGAGCTACAAGAGTGGTTATGCTTTGGTCAGTTTAAGAGGAAAGAAACAATATCTTTAAAAGAGTGATTAGATCCAAGGAGGATATTTTATTGAGTAGCCATTAAGGTTATTCATTGGTTGAAAACAATTGATTTGTTTAAAGATTACTCAACTGAAGATATATACAGGGATTGGGATGATGTGGTAGGTACAACTCCTCTTAAGCCTATTGTGCAAGAACTTTGGTCCTTTCCAACACAACAAAGGGTGAATTTGAGCTTTGATGGAAGCTCCATAGGCAATCCAAGCCCATCGGGTATAGGGGTGTTTTCAGAGATGGAGAAGGCAGAATAATTGCTATGTATTTGGGGCCAATAGAAGTGGGAGATTCTTTGAGAGCGGAGGTCATGGTTTTGCTTCAAGGTGTAAGATATGCCAAAGAATTGGGGCTACACCACATTGAGATAGAAGGGAGTCCCAAATTGGTAATTGGGTGGATGCTATCAGGTTGTTTGGGAACCTAGACACAGAAAAAATGATAAGGAAAATTTTTAGTTTAACAAGGGAGGTTGGTATTTGCTTTAAGTGGACAAGAAGATCAACTAATGGTTAGTTGATACCTTAGGAAAACAAGAGACTATTAGGGAGATTATGTTCTGAGCAATGCTGTAATTTAATTTGTTTTTTGGTTCAACACCCTATACTACAGGTTGACAGTTGTACTGTGAAAGATCTTTAATGAAGTTACCATTTTCAATAAAAAAAGGGGGTCTAGTGTGGACAAATGCATGAAAAAGCTGAAAGATCTTGGCTAGACTATGGAGACTCCTCTGTTTGTTGATGCTATAGTCAACTTTACGGCTGATGTGAAGGTGAGGAAAGGATGGATCTGGTTGTATGAGGAAAGTGGGACCAACAGTGGGGGAGGGAGGACCAGATTCCTGCAAGTTTTTGACAAGAGGATGGGATTGACATAGGACAAGTCTGATTTCTTTTGATATGTTGTTTGGACTATCTATCATCAGGGGGGCTGATGATTTGTTTCCTTTTTCTTTTTGTTGAAGATTAATTAGTTTTATGATGTTTTTCTGAGTAGATGTTTTATGTTAGTTGTTAGATAGGAGGTGGGGACCACAGTAGTTATGTGAGTCCAAATTTTATTATGTTTTTTGAGTGTTATATATGCTGTTTTATGTTTTGCCGCCCTATAAGGGCATAGTTGTCTTTGTACTATTCTATTATTTTAGTATAAATAAAAAGTGAAGGGGGCGGCTAGATTATTGCTCTCTTTTCTTTCAACTTCTATTCTTCTCTTCTTCTCTTTCTCTCTTCCTTCTCTCTTCAAGAAACTACTTTCTTTCATATTTTTTAATTCAGCAGATTTCTACTTGGTATCAAAGCATCGGCTAGGGTTTCTTGAAGCATTCTCATGCAGCCCTAAATCAGCTAACTGCATGAAATAGTAAAGGGCTGATCGATCTGCTATAGATTGCCCAGTTCTTGGAGTTTTTGGTGGGATCTAGACATCAGGAAGGTGATCTACTATTCGGCATCAAAATCAGGAAGAATTGGAGTATGGGGAAGAGTCCCAGAAAAGTTGGACTCTTTGTTGTTTATCTGATCTTGGGCGCCCAGGTATTGTTAGTTTTCTTTTGATTTTCTGAAGAGGGCGGTTTGGTTTTTGAAATTTTCTAGGCCTCCTGGAGTGATCGATTCACTTTTCTCCCTGTTGGGAGGCGTGGGGAGGAGAGAGATTTCCCTCCAGCTAGGGTTTTCTTCTTCCGGAAGGGTTGGTTTCTATGTGTGGTATTAAATTATTTTTTGAAGGTCTCCAATCTATTTTTTTCTTACTGTTGAACTGTTTGAAGTAAAATGGAGAATTGGAATACCGAGATGAAATCTACCAGTACTATGGGACTGGGTGTTAGAAGTAGTACTGATATTTTTGGGTCTGGAATCATTACTACAGTAAAACTTGATGGTACAAATTATTTGGAGTGGGCACAATCAGCTAAGATGGCTATTGGTGCCCGTGGAAAATTAGGGTATCTCACTGGGGAGGAGAAGAAACCATATACAAACTCTTCCCGATGGGTGCAAGAGAATTACATGGTAATGTCTTGGTTGTGTAATTCTATGTTACCTCATATTGCAAAAAATTTCCTATGGGCTAATACTGCTAAGGAGATTTGGGATAGAGTGACTGAAACCTACTCTCAAAAGTAAAATGAAACCAGAGCCTATCAGTTAAGAAATTAGGTGATAAGTATGAAACAGGGAGAAAAACCTCTTGTTGTGTATTTCTCTATGCTGAAAATCCTATGGAAGGAAATAGATCACTTAGAAACTGTGGTATGGGAAAATGCAAATGATGCAGCAACTTATCACAAACTGGTAGAGAGGAATAGGGTTTTTGCTAGGCAGCATATTCTTTCCAGGGAGGGTGTGACACTCTCAGGCCTATGCTTTTGTCTCTGGAGAGGAGAGTATGAGGAATGTAATGCTGAGACAACCTAGGATTGACCATATGGTTGGTACAACAAAACCTAAGCCAAATGGAGACAGGGAGAGTAGTGAGATTAGAAGGGAAGATAAGGACTTGGTGTGATTATTGCAAGCCTAAGCATACCAGGGACACTTGTTGGAAGCTTCATCCAAATCTTATGCCTGCTCGGATAAGAAACAATAAGGAAAATGCAAATGTAGCCACTACAGGAGACTCTTCAGCCCCTCTCTCCCAAACTGATTGGGAATCCATTGCAGTAGTAGCAGTGAGAACAGAATTGGAGAGGTTTGGACAGCTTATGAGTAAGAAAGATTCACCCAGCTCTAGCCTTCCAGATGGACAGCAGAATGCAGGAGCCAACTACACCACTTCCTTTGCACAAGCAGGTAGTTCATATGCAACTGCGAATCTTGCATCCATTTCAGGTAAGGAGGGACCTCCCTGGATTATAGACTAATGCCCCTACCATTTTCAGTTCCTATCAGTTGTGCTCTGGTAGAGACAGAGTCTCTACAACAGATGGTTCACATATGCCCATTGCTGGGAAGGGGACAGTTAGAGTGACCAATGATATAACTCTGTCCTATGTTTTACATGTCCCTAGACTTCATACCAACCTATTGTCTGTTAGTTCTTTGACAAAAAATTTGAATTGTTCTATGACCTTTCTTCCTGGTAATTGTATTTTGCAGGACCTGGAGTCAAAGAAGATGATTGGGAGTGGTCGTGAGGTGAATGGAGTCTACCTTCTGGATGAGATTCCGAGACATCAGGGCCATCATGTTAGCAGTAGTAGTAGTAGTGGGTCAGAGTCAATAAACCAGATTATGCTTTGGCACAATCGCTTGGGACATCTTTCTTTTAGTTCTTTGAAATGTCTTTTCCCAAAGTTGTTTGAGTCTGTTCAATTATCTACTTTAGAGTGTGAGAGTTGTTAGTTAGGAAAGCATTGTAGATAGTCTTTTAAACCAAGTAATAAAAGAAGTACTGCTTTTAATATTGTTCACATTGATGTATGGGGGCCATATCAAATCCCTTCCATGGGAGGATTCCGTTACTTTCTCTTGTTTGTGGATGATTATACACGATATTCTTGGATATATTTGATGAGATCATGTGATGAGGTTCCTAACTTAGTACGACAATTCCACCAGATGGTTCTCACACAATTTGGAGTGAGAACTAAGGTTTTTAGATCAGATAATGCCAGAGAGTACTTTGAGAAAGACCTAACCACGTATCTCTTAGAACATGGTGTAGTTCATCAGAGCAGTTGTGCATATACACCGCAACAGAATGGAGTTGCTGAGAGGAAAAACAGACACGTTGTGGAGGTGGCAAGGAGTCTTATGGTGTGTGCTTCAGTTCCTGTGCAGTTCTGGGGAGATGCAATTCTTACAGTCGTACATGTGATTAATCGTGTTCTTTCACGGACTTTGAGGTTTAAGGTGCCATTTAGCCTCCTTTTTCCAGATGGAGAGATATTTCATATACCTCTGAAGGTTTTTGGCTGTGTTTCTTTTGTTTACATTCTTGGCCCTCATCGCAAGAAATTGAATCCTAAGGCCAAGAAATGTGTTTTTCTTGGGTATGCTCAAAACTAAAAGGGGTATTGCTGTTATGACCCAGTGTCGAGGAGCAGATTTGTCACTATGGATGTTACCTTTTTTGAATCCACATTGTTCTTCTCGAGTGGTTCTCCTTAGGGGGAGAGTTTTGGGGAGGAGAACTCACAATCTGTTGCTCTTCCTGTTTCTGTGGTGCCTCCATCAGTTCAGCCACCACCTGCACCATTAGTTCAGCCAGCACCTGCACCATCAGTTCAGCCAGCATTGGTTCAGCCAATACTTGCACCTCTAGTTTCATTACCTGAGCCACTACGAGCAGCCTCACAACAATATCAGCGCTGACAGATGATGGTTAACTCCACACATCCTCGACCCACACCACTCTCTGTCAGTCCTTCTGAAACTCCAGATTCGGCAAATACAGTTCCAGGTATTCCTCTTAAACCAGAGCCTGTTATGTTTTCTGATGATAATGTTTCTGTCCCCAACACCATTGTTGCAGCTGATCCCACTAACCTTGATCTTCCCATTGCATTTCGTAAGGGGAAGAGAAAGTGTACAGCCCACTGCATTTCACACCATCTTTCCTATAGTACCTTATCACCCTGCTACCATGCTTTTCTTTCTTCCCTGGATTTTGTGTCTATACCCAGGAATGTTACTAAGGCTCTCTTCAAACCTGAGTGGAAAACATCCATGCAAGACGAGATGGATGCTTTGGTCAAAAACCAAACTTGGGAAATAGTTGATCTCCCCCCCAGACAAGGAGACAGTCGGATGTCGATGGGTATTCACAGTGAAGTATAAGGCCGATGGCAAGATAGAGAGGTACAAGGCAAGGTTGGTAGCAAAAGGGTATACTCAGACCTATGGTGTTGATTATCTGGAAACCTTTGCACCAGTAGCTAAGATGAGTTCAGTTTGTATCATTTTATCTCTAGTAGTCACCTATTCATGGCCCTTGTTCCAGCTTGATGTCAAAAATGCTTTCCTCAATGGTAACTTACAGGAGGAGGTATATATGGACATTCCAGTAGGCTTTTATGGAAATGTTGGTAAAGGAAAGGTGTGACAGGTTCAGAGGGGCACTCATCCATTTTGGATACACACAGACACAGTATGATCACACCCTCTTTGTGAAGAGGAGAGATGCTTTGGAGTCAATTCTGATTGTCTATGTGGATGATATAGTGGTGACAGGAAATGATCTAGAGGAGATTGATGATTTCAAAAAATCATTGTAGCAAGAATTTGAGATCAAAGATCTTGGTGAGTTCAAATACTTCTTAAGGATTGAAGTTGCAAGATCCAAACATGGGATCTTCATTTCACAGAGAAAGTATGTACTTGACCTAATGCGAGAGACTGGGAAGCTGGGGACCAAACCAGCAAACACTCTTATTGATCCAAATCACAGAATTAATGGTGTGGATGGTGAATTGGTAAAGGATGTGGGGAGATATCAAAGAATGGTGGGCCGACTGTTGTATTTGTGTATGACACAACCAGATATTTTTTATGTTGTCAGTGTTGTGAGTTAGTACATGCATGCACCTCGGATTCAACACTAGGAAGCTATTGAGAGAATACTTGCAGATCTGAAAAAACACCCTGGTAGAGGCTTTCTTTTCTCAAATCATGAGAATCTGAAGCTAGAATCCTATACAGATGTAGACTGGGCAGGATGCTTAGATGACAAGAGGTCTACATTAGGAGTGTGTACCTTTGTAGGTAGAAACTTGATCTCTTGAAAGAGTAAGAAGCAAGCGGTTGTGGCAAGGTCAAGTGCAGAGGCTGAGTATAGATCCATGGCTCATGGTGTCTCAGAACTTCTTTGGGTTAGATCTCTTTTGAGTGAGATTGGGGTGAAAGCAGAGGAACCTATGATGTTATACTGTGACAATCAGGCTACAATCAATATTGCCCACAATCCAATTCAGCATGATAGGACAAAACACATTGAAGTTGATACACTTTATAAGAGAAAGGGTAACAACCGAAGAAGTTTGTTTGCCTTATGTCTCTTCAGAGTTGCAGCTGGCTGATGTTCTCACTAAAGGGGTGGCAAGGAACAAGCTTGAACATGATCTACGCAAGTTGGGAATGTGTGATATTTACTCCAAACTTGAGGGGGAGTGTTGAAGATTAATTAGTTTTATGATGTTTTCTGAGTAGATGTTTTATGTTAGTTGTTAGATAGGAGGTGGGGACCACAGTAGTTATGTGAGTCCAAACTTTATTATGTTTTTTAAGTGTTATATATGCTGTTTTATGTTTTGCTGCCCTATAAGGGCATAGTTGTCTTTGTACTGTTCTATTATTTTAGTATAAATAATAAGTGAAGGGGGCAGCCAGATTATTGCTCTCTTTTCTTTCAACTTCTCTTCTTCTCTTCTTCTCCTTCTCTCTTCCTTCTCTCTTCAAGAAACTACTTTCTTTCATATTTTTTAATTCAGCAGATTTCTATTGTTTTAATTGGATGGGCCCCCATGAACTTGAACTGGGAACTTTTTTTTACTTTGGATGCTTGGACATCTATTGTGCTTACTTTATGAACCTTGGCTTTGATAAATCGAGTATATATTATTTTATTATAATGGTTATGTTTTGAACATATGCATTTGAAGCTTGTTAGATTGGTTTTAATTGATAGTATTTGAACAATAGGTACATACCAAAAAATCAAACATGTTGACACAAAGGATGAGGAAATTTTGTTATTCTCGTCCTATATTGGTATATGAAAAGAACATGGTGGAGGCGCATACAGAGGATGCCACATAACCAATCGTCATTATTTGGCCATGCCTATACCCCATGAGCTATTACAAGGAAGTGACCGGAAAGCCATCAATTTGATGAGAATGTTGGTTGAGGCATATATTAGGATTTGTTGCCATTTTCATCGCCGAGGATGGCTAAAGGATAGCTGTTATATATCAGTGGAAGAGAAGACAGAAATGTTTCTTTTGAGCATAAGCCATAACGAAAGATTCTCTGTTCTGACGAGAAGGTTTCAGCATGCATCCCAGACTGCGCATGCATACTTCCATCAAGTATTACAAGCCATGATGGAGTTTGCAAAGGAATTGATTCAACCTACCACATTTGACCCAAATCCAAACAACCCGGGATACCATAGGAGACTTTAACAGATATTCAAGGTAACTAGCCATTTAATATATAAAAAAATTCCCAAACTGGTAAACTGCATGCATTGATACTAGATTGTTTAATAATATTGAAGGGTGGTGTTGGTGCTTTGGATGGAACTCTTGTCCATGCAATAGTCCCACCAGAGAGGCAATTAGCATATCGAGGATGAGGAGGGAAGGCGTGCTACCAAAATGTGTTGGGTGTATGTAATTTCAATATGGTATCCCTGGTTGGGAAGGTACAGCACATGATGCTAGAGTGTTGTACGATGTTTCATGCAATCTTAACAACTTCCCATACCCCCTGCTAGTAAGGATTTGTTCACACCATTATGACTTTACAATATAGTTGGTTATGTTTTTTTTTTCTTCTAAGAGATGCATGATTGGCACAGATAAGTATTACCTCTATGATGTTGCATACATGCACACATGATACTTCATGGCACCTTACCTGAAAGTGAGATACCAAGCAAAAGACTTCAAATGTGCCTGTGCTCAGACCTTGAGATATCAATCATCATGGTTGATATGGTATCAGAGCTAGCAAGTGGGTTTATGGTGTCAATGCTACTAAGGAGTAGTAAAATCCCAAGCAGCTAACTGTATCAAATCTTGAGTATTCCTATATTTAAGTCATCATCACAAACATAAAAATGTGAATCCCTCAGCTCTTTATTAAGATACATATTGGCTTTTGGGGTCCTCAGCTCTTTATGTTTTATTAAATAGTACACATTCAGAAAAGAGCTATGGGAATATCAAAAAAGAAAAGTAATATACGAAAACTATATCCAAGATATAAAATTAGCTTAGTAGAGTGGTGAACAGGATTAATGCAGCCAATTCCATATAGATGGGTTAAGGTTTAGTTGAGCTGACCATATAACCATTAACTATCTTGAACAGTAAGTGTAACAAAAGGTGTCAATATGGATCACAGGAGTAGGTGACAGATCCATGGATTGGCGTGATTTGGGGAGACTAGGTCAAACTATTCTGGGAACACGTGATAACAATCTATAATGGATGTAACCAACACTTGCAAGTTGCAACACAAGATGGATACCAAAATCCAGTCCAACTTGTCTGAAGACATTATGCAGTTGCAATCCATTGCAATCAACAATCAAGGGGTAACAAAAAACATTTCAGGGATGGCATAATTTACAAATTTGCTAAAAACTTACACGTAAAGCCATCTTCTTTAGTTTGTTCATTGCAGAAAATTGTTTTAAGCGTGATAAAACTGCAGAATCCAGAGGTTTGTCTGGTGCAACTGTGTCATCAACAATCCAAGGATGACCTGTTACAGAAAGCCGCCTCAATTATGGAAGATATATAAAGACCCTTAACCATTATGATCCATGGATAACTTTACAAAATCTGAACTTTGTCTAGCTTTCCATTGCAAATAACTTACACAAAACTTCATGGGCAGATAGTCTTTTCTTTGGATTCCTCTCAAGCATTTTCCGGATCAGATCTTTAGCACTTTCTGAAATGCTAGGCCAGGGTTCAGATTCAAAATCCAGTTTTCCTTGTAAAATCTGCCTGAAGATCCCTGGCTCAGTTTCTGGAAGAAAACAGATTCAAATGCATGAAAATACATGGTAGAGATAGAAACAATGATATTTTTAATATTAGATCTGCATTTCAGAGAAATTAAGTGTATAAACTCATTGATATCAGTACCTGCCCAAAAAGGTGGAACACCACTTAATAAGATGTACAAAATAACTCCAGCACTCCAGACATCTGATTCAGGTCCATACTGTTTGCGCAATACCTCAGGTGCAACATAATAAGGACTTCCAACAACATCAGAAAAAGTATCCCCTAAAAAGAAAGACAAAGAGATGAACAATTAAATATCTGATAAAGCACCATTCACAATAAAAAGAAAAAACACAAAGTACCATGGAATGCAAATCAGTTAGACCTCCCCCAGAAGATCAAGGAGTACAAAAGCATGAAAACTGGTTGATTGTAGCAGTGGAAAGATCATAAAGGACGCCAATCAGATCAAAGCTTTCCAATCAATGGTCACACAGAAGAAATACAGAAAGTAAGATTTTTTTTTTTTTGATGAATACAGAAAGGAAGAAATTGACTTGAGATCCTACATTGGTAATAAATTAATCCATCACATTGTTCAGTATAGATGTGCAAACATAGAATATTATCAATATGATTTCACAGCTATACCTTTAGGATTGTATGTTTGTCCATTTATCTTGATTGTAGCCTAGATATTTTATTTGTTCTGGCCATGTTCATTTCATGGTGAACCATGGATGATGGGACCCTTGGATGCACACTGCATGAACTACAATTTCACTCCTGTATGATCCTTGGGGTCTTACTAATGTTCATTATTAAATAAAGTATTTTACCATATTGTAACAAGTCTATTTCACAATATCAAGTTATCAAGGGTAATATTGCAACTTCTGCATTCTAACAATACTACATTTTTTTATTGCCCAAACTCTCTCTTCTTTCAACCTCTCTCCTTTCTCTTCTCAAAGATTTTACTTTTGTTCTTCTTCCACCTTTCTACTTTTCTCAACCAATGAATAGAGCTATAGATTGAGGAAATTTAAAATGTCAAAATAAATAGAGTTCTAGGTTGAGGAAATTCAAAATGTCCCCAAAGGAAAAGCTGATTAATGTGATATTTGCCTGAGAAATCAAAACCAAGAAAATAATCTCACGGATTATTTAATTATTAGCTTGTTGAAAATAAGTAGCATGTGGCTTCTTTCTGTTTCAAAGAAAAGGAAATAGAAGGAATGAAAACCTACGTTGCATGGACACTTCAAATTGAGTGCACATCTATGTTTGAAACTTGAAACTTTAACTGTAAATTACGTTTCAGACTTGTTGGACAAGATGTGTCCTTGCTGTGTCCATGTAACATAGCTGAAAACCAAAGGAGCCAAGGATGAAAATGTAAAAGTGTATTTTTCTTTTTTTTATCTATGATTAATAACAAAGGCTGGAAAAGTTTTACATGCATCAACACTAATGATCAAAATGGTAAGTTAATTAGAATTTTGTCAAAAGATGCCTGACCAACAACAAAGAAAATACATAGAAAAACTAAAGCCACCTCATTGAGAATGGGATGAGCCAAGACAAAGTTTTTCAGGGGGGAGTAGCAGAAGGCATCAAATTCAAAGAAAATATTTAACTGAGAATGTATCCATAAGGTGAACTTTAAAGCAAATTTTCCTCTTCATACAAGAAAAAATACCAACCAAATATACAACCTCCTAGTCATTGAAGCTGTTTGAAGCTGTTTCCAAGTTTTAGAGAAAGCATCACACTTCCATCTCCGTCCATAAGGTACAGCTAAAAAAACAAAACTTAGAAGACTCTCCCCACCCCCAAGTCACCTCAGGTAATACACCTAGAACTGAATGTGCTGATAAAAACAAACAAAGCCATTCATAATATGCTTCTAAAATCTCAATGGTCAACCCACAGTTTGACTCTATCTCTCTGTTATACCGTCCATTGCTGATACCAGTTGCAGCAATCACATGCTGCTGAAAACTTCAAGATTCTTGATTTAATGCCAAAGCGTCTTCCATAAAAAGACCTCCATTCAGGAGTCTTAGGAGGATTGAAACACCACTCTTCTAATGCAGACAACCCACTACAACCTAATTTAGAATGGTAAGGCATGTCTCCCTGATTCAATGCATTATTCCAAAATAGCTAGGAAGGAATAGTGCCGACTTCTTGTAATAGGCCAGTATGGATTAATTCTGTGACTTTTACGATCTAGTTCTTTCTCTTGAAATAATTCCTTTTCTTATTGGAAACAGTTTTCTTGAAATAATTCTTAGATCAAGATCTGTTTAGAAAACTCCTCAAACCCAATGAATCCACTTTTATCTAACACTCAAAATTTGGTGGTGCACTGGAAGGAATGAAGCAATTGGTATTAATCAACTATTCTTTACATTTAGAATGGAGGGGCTTCAATGACCAGATGTTGGTGTTAAATTTTAAAGAAATTCTTGTAGCACATAATTACTCAAAGAGCAAAGAGCAAAGAAACCCTTTGATTTTTACCTAAAGAAATAAACAAGCAAAACAAATCAATATGTGCAACAAAACCACATAAAGAAATTTCTAGTTTTCTTTAACATAACTTTACAAACTTCATAGAAATGAGAAATACAATCAGAAAACTTAAAATGTTATCTCTCTTTACAAATATGATAATTGATACAAATACTTGGCAAATTCTTCCCATTCCTTCTCCTCATACAAAAGACTGTACTTAGCCAATTTAAGTAACCCGGATGTAAACAGTGTGATTCTTCTGGATCTTAGGGCCCGTTTGTTTCCTCTTAACTCTTATCTCTTAAGAGGGATCTTTTAACTTTAAGAGAAAAATGGTTGTTCGTTTCTTCTTATCTCTTCTCTCTTAAAGTGCAATCATACAACTTTTTGTTTTCCAATGATACCCCCAAAAAGACAAACAAAAACTCTCATATATGGGGTCAAAATGGATATTTGATAATTTTCAGAATTCAGAATTCAGAACAACATTCTCTGCATTCAGAGTTCAGAGGAAAGAAAAGTTCACCAATACCAATATACCTCTTAATGTAATTATTGTACTTTCAGATGTCAGATTTCAGAGCAAACGAACAGGCCCTTATATTCAAAAGAAACTGTGGTCCATTGGATTAAACAATCAGATTATGAATAATTTTTATCTCTTCTTTTAGTCTTCTGGTTTGCACTTGTAGAAAGCTATAGTCAGCCAAGTTAAAGAATAAAACCGTAGATAGGTTGATCCCCATATATTTTTTAAAGTAACAGTCTTCAATAGAGGATCCATAATCAGCCAAGTAAAAGCACTCAATTGCAGATGGCTTATTTCCCTCTGCATTTGCATTTTTTCTTTTACAAGTGAGATTTAAAACCGAATGAAAGAGAGGAGGAGAATACAATAAGAAGACTGTAATATAAAAGACAAGACATATTCGAAGAGGATACTTGAAGAGAAACCTTATACTAGCATACATTTTGGCTCCATTTGGGAAGAGTACAAATAGAGTGCAAATACAAATATGTAGAGTGCATTCTGGTCCATGCAAATGTAAAGTTGGTTTAGTTTTGCATTAATAAATATACTTTCTTGACAAACGATTTTTAGTTGTGATAGGTACAAACACGGATCCTGAGATCGAAATATACCTTTTTAACATTGGTCAACTTTGAGTGCAAAGTTCACTTCCATTTTTTGGATGCAAACATGTCTTGAAATCTGCATTTACTGTAATTTTTAACATGCACTCTTACCAAACACTAGCAAAACTGAACCAGACTGCAAATACGCACTGAATTGGCATTTGCACTCTTCCCAAATGGAGCCTTATGTAGGTAGAATGATAGTTCTTTTCTCTTTTCTTGTTAAAGAATCCCTAAAATAGATATCTTAGGTGTCTTTATCTTCCTCCCGTTTCTTCATCTTTGCTTCCTTTGTACAAGCCTTTTTTTTTTCACTCTTCATTCTTATTTTTTCTTTCTCTCTTCATTCTTTAGAGATTGAACTCTTTAATTCTCTCAAAGTTCTTTGGGTTACACGGAAATCTTTCTCCAGAAGGAGGGGTGTAGCCTCCCTCTAAGGAGATTAAATGACCAGTTGGGAGGACTTTCATGCAGTGGCTTCTTGCGTTGCAAGGCAGGCCCTACACAGAAAGCCTAGAAGCTATGTTTGGTGAAAACTCCAGAAAGTCAAAATAAGTGGCTTAGTCAACGAAGCTAGTTTTACATGCTTCTTCAAAGTGGCTCAGTCAATGCATCTCAATCAAAGCTGAAGCCCTCTCATTAGCCTCCTTTCAAAGACATGATCCAACCTACTTAATTGGGTTTTAAACAGGCTGCAAGTTAGTTATGATAAAAAAAACCAGGCTGTAAGTTATTGGATTGCATTAAGCCCATTCTTTTTCTTAAAGAAAAGTTAAAACACATCTAGATGTATTTTATTGTAAATTCTTTTTTCGAGACCAGACCATCTCAAGCCTTGAATTCAAGAAGACACTCTATTTGAAGGGAAACGGCTTGTTGTTTATATTTTCAAAACCTTTTAGAAATTGTCTTTCTTGGGGTTGTTTGTTCAAAAACTCAGGCATCAGGTTGCCTCAGGGTCTCCAGCAGTCCCAAATTTCAATATTAATCATCATCATCATCAAAGCTAAGCCTTGTTCCAACCATATGTGGTTTTTTTTTTTATCAATTCCAACCACATGTGGTTAGCTACATGAAATCCTGCTTGCCATTCCATTCTGTTTTAGTCCCAAACTCCAGTATTAATATGATCTAATAATATTGCGTTTAGAAATTAGAATACCTAAGACTGAATTAAAGAGAGATAATGAGTGGTTTAGGATGCTGCAAGAAGAAGCATGGATTCAAAATAAATTTTATTTTTCATGTGAAAACAGGACTCTTTTTCTTATTGTAATAGAAAGTAACTGCTGCAAAGGGGAATTAGATATGAAAGATTGGAATTTTTTGAAGCACCCAGCCACCTTAGGACAAGTAAATCAGCTCAGCTTCTTGGAGAAACAAGTTTGCCTACATTGAGGCAATGATTTCTGGTATATACACCTCCATTAAAAGGAGGCTCTGATTTTCCACAGAGAAGCCCCCCCCCCCTCCCACCAAGTGTGATAGCAGGTAGTATCAGCTACTTCCAAAAGAAAGAAAATAAGTGAATTTTTCCTTTTTTCTTGTTTGAAACTAAGGGACAGGCCTGGAACTCCAAACCTTTGATGGACATCCAAACTTGTTGAACAAACAAGAGAAATTTTTTTATGAATAATAAAACTCCCTAAAATAAATTACTCATCCCTCTAACAGTTAATGACAACCAATTACATAAGATGCACTTATTACTTACCCCATTTTTATAGACTGGATAGAAAAACTCATGAAGTGATTTAAATGGTTAGCCAACCAACATTCCTAATTTTCACTCAATATGAAAACAATGAATACTTCAATACTAGCAGAGATGATACTAAAAAAACACATTTATTTTGGTAAGGTCAGGATACATGAGAAATAGATTTAATACTAGTGTGGCCGAAAACCTCATAAATCATATAACCAGCTAACCACCCACCACACCCTGCAAATTCTGAAACTCAGCAAAACTGGAGAACTAGTGACTCCAGTTCCACAAGTTTCCAGATTTCACTTGACATCATTCTTAAAGCCAAAGGATACAACCAGAAACTTGCAAATTAGGGTGCCAATTCCCATTTATGATTTTGTTTCTGCCTCGTCTAGAAACTGCCTTAATGAAACAACCAAGAGATACCTAACATATTTAGGGAACTAAACAAGGCAAATAACGTAAACATGGTGTACTCTTGAATTAAATCATTATCACCTCAAAAAGACTTATATTTTTGTTTCGGAGAACTCCTTGGACTTGGATATCAGATGCTTTTGAAAAAGGAAACTCATAAAGGTTTCAACATTAGAGTATGATATCTTTGTCATGTTCCAAGCTAAGGTCAATGGAAATATAAAGAGGAAAGAGATATGCAGGGAAATATATATGACAGCATCTGATGATATAAACGTAAGCAACAAGTCAACAACTTGAGTTAATAATAACAATCTTAAAATGTCAGACTAATAGAACCCATCATTTTCACCAAAACACCCATTTTGAGTTTGGTATTTTAAAAAGTTTCGGGCATTGAGTCCCACTGGATCTATATAACCAACTCCCTCCACCCCAACAACCATGA
This sequence comes from Nelumbo nucifera, assembly GCF_055504915.1. Taxonomy (NCBI): domain Eukaryota; kingdom Viridiplantae; phylum Streptophyta; class Magnoliopsida; order Proteales; family Nelumbonaceae; genus Nelumbo; species Nelumbo nucifera. The sequence continues at coordinate 56,292,564 of NC_142653.1, forward strand.
AAAAGAGAAACAAATGAATGCTCCAACCTTGAGTTGGTAGAAAATCCATTGCTTTCGTTCTCATTGTAGCTTTTCTTTTTCACCTTCTTTGTTTCATAAAATCCAAACTTATAACAACTAAATATGTGATACAAGGCTCATGTCTAATACCCTTGGATCTCAACAAGAAAAGAGATCTGAGTACCCAAAAAGTCACCTTAGAAGAAATTGGATGAGGGCTGTAAGGCTCTATCATCCTGAAAATTTCTTTAGGTTATTGATGACACCAAAAAAGAACTTTGATATTCCTCTAATACCATATGGTAAAACTTGTGTATCAGAATTTTCAAGGAGGAACACTTTCATGCAAAGACATAATTGAGCTATTGCAACATGCTTTAATTCTATTAATTCAAATCTCCAAAGAAGAGATTCATTTACCACAGGACAATGGTGAAATCAGCAACCCTTTTTTGATGAGATAGAACAGGCTACATTCCTGCCTCTTATTAATCTCGTCTACAATGTCTCAATAGCATAAGATTGGCGCATGGCTATCAGAGACCACATTTTCAATAAGAATGAGCCTGAAGGCCTTCAATGTTTCCTACTGCAGATGCTTAGTAGTGGTCATTGGTGAGGTTATCTTTTCAACACTTCTCTTCCCTACTACAACTCATCACTTCCGTGGAAACAAAACACATTTAATATCATCCACATGGTGACCCATATTACTATAAAAAAATGTACCATATCATGCAGTAATGCCATGTAAAAAAAATAAAAAATGTTTTCCCTTTAGGCCTTTTCCTGTCTAAAGTCTATGATAAAGGCCGTTCACGCCATGGAAAAAGGAATTTGTCCATTGGACATTTCACCGGAGTCCAGAATTTGACCAAATAATAGTTGTTTGTTCCGTGCATGTATTCCTGTCCATCCATAGAGACATCTGAATCTCCTGAAACTCTTTTCTTTTCTGTTTTTTTTCCTGTCATGTCATTATCCCCACATATTTAGAAAATAAGTTGTTTCTATTTGTTAGTGGAAGCTTAAGGAAGACCCTATCACGTGGGTGGACTCTCGTTTATTGTATCCTTCCGGTTTCTCTGTTAGAATGCCATCTTCGATTTCGATGATGATGATAATATATACATTTCTGACAGCATAAAGCAATCTTTTTGTTCAAAATATAACCAATTCACTAGTGCACACAACTTAAGCATCTTTTATTTATGTTTTTCCACAATCAAATATATAGGAATCCACACCACGCGCAACGACAAGACGATCTATTTCTATAATATCAGCTCTGGCTAAAAGACTAATCAACACAAGACTCCCGATGACCAAACTTCAAACCCATCGCCCAATAAACAGTCATTTTCATTCAAAGAATCAAGTAAAAAACGTGAATGCAAAAATCGAAGAATTTGGAAGGAACCCATCAACCAACCTGGCTTATAGAAGACAGACAATCCAAAATCGGTGGCCTTGAGTGCGGCATCCTCGTCAGTGCTAACGAACAAGAAATTCTCAGGCTTGAGGTCCCTATGCATGACCCCAAGGGAGTGGCATGCCTCCACAACCCCAACAATAGTCTTGATCAGCTTCGCAGCCTCCCTCTCACTGTAATGCCCCTTCTTGATAATCCGGTCAAAGAGCTCGCCGCCGGCGCAAAGCTCCATGACCAGATGAACAAACACGGGATCCTCATAGGCCCCTCTAATCCTGACCACATTAGGGTGCTCAGACAAGTGATGCATTATCTGAATCTCCCTCCAGACATCCTCATAGTCCTCCCTGCACAAGAGCTTCCTCTTGGGGATAGATTTGCAGGCATATTCACGGCCCGTGGACTTCTCTTTGCAGAGGTACGTGGTGCCAAACTGGCCTTGACCAAGCTTTTTGCCGATCAGATAGTTCTCCCTGAGGCCCTGGGTCTTGTAGGGGAGGACTGCGGCTGGCCGTGAAACCGAAGCTGAGGAAGATTTCTTCATGGGTGTATCTTAGATTGCAAGATTTGATCACCGGCTCCCTCCCTCCCTCTCCGAAAGAGTCCCTGGGTTTTTCAGAGCAAGAAGGGCGTCTCTCTCACTTTTTAGGTGAGACAGAATATTTGGCATTTTGGGTGATGGGAGAAATTTTGTCAGTTGAGTGGGTCGTGAGTCGGGGGTCTCAGAACTGTTGAGTGTTGGCCGAGTCAGGTCTTCTCTGGCATGCTCCACGGGTTGGAAAGGTTGAAAAGGTGAAGATGCAGTGAAGGTTCCGCTTTGACATGTGAAGGGGGGTTGATTCTGATTTTGGTTCCTGATATGGGTCCAAGGAATTAAAATCGTCTGATTGGAATCAACTTTCACTGTATGGGTAAAAGTATCATCCGACAATCTGACACAGAGAATTGTTTAAAGTCGTCTCCTTACGTGGCTGGCACGTTATTGAATGACCTTAGCACTCATACCAGCGACCCTGTATATATCATCATCTCCAAACTGCAATCCATTCATTTCGATACTAATAATGTATCAACCCGTACCTAGTACGACACAATTATTATTGATAAATGCCCCACCCTAATCCCAGTTTGGATCCCGTAGGCACAACTTTGTAAGCACATTTAATAAGCACCCTAAGTCCTTAATACCACTTTTGATACTTGTCAAAATATTTATCAAGTGTTCATTTAATATGTTTATTTATGTTGTGCCTAATAGATCTGGTCCCCCCTAAAATACAAATACTCCTTTGTGTATTAAAATCAATTCTAAACAGGTACCTACCCTAATCATACAATGCAAATAAAAATTCTTAGGGTGTATTTTCACGTATTTTTTGAATGTCCACACCAATGTTTTAAAAACTGATCTAGAATCGAAACCGCTTTGACCATAGATTTTCAGGTCATCCATTGACCATCCAATTTGAAGGGATGGCTTGTTTAAATTTAAAAAATAAAAAATAATAAAAATAAATAAACAATCAAAAAATATTGTCTTAATTGAATAAATTGACGGTTTAACTACTCAAGTCAATAAATCATTAACCAAATCAACAGTTTCTTACCAAAAGACAAATTAAGACCTAAGGGCGGTTATCTAAATGGTTTTCTTGCCAAATAGTCCAACCATCCAAATTAATAACGGTTCAAAAACATTAGGCAACACCCATGACATATTCTTCGTATCCTCTATACTTTATAGTTTATACCCTTGGGCCTTGGCTTCCGTATAGATATAAAGGTTAAATTTTTCTTATAAAATGTTTAAATATTTAATTTACATTTTTATCCTTTACTTGTAAATGGTGACATAACATGTGCACTTCTAATAGTCTATATGATAAATTTAAGAAATTCAATTTTATTTGTTAATATTTGCATTTTAATAATTTTTTATATGTATTTTAATAAAAATCAATTAAAATTGATTTTACTAAAAAAATAAAAGTGTTCTTCATGTTATTAACATGGGTTCCACGTGATGCTGATTATTCCAACTTTTTTTGGTAGAAATATGCACTTTTTTCTTTTTTGAAAAGATGGGTAGGCACGTGGCTATTGGCTAAGGCCTTGTTTGATTGCATTAAATCGATGACTCTAATACTAAAAGAAAGTCAATACTTTGTTAATTATTTTTATAAGTATACATTAGTGATGAATCTTTGTTGATTATGAAATCTAATGCCTGTCAAATCTGAATGGTGGGTTCTCAAAAAATGATAATTAAACTATACTAATAATTAATTATACTACTATGCATATAATAGTTAATTGATAATTAATTAAACTATACTATGCATATGCCTGTCAATTAATCATCACTAAATAGTTACTAAGTTGCTAAATACTTAATAAACAATTAAAAATTCAAAAGATAAGTAATTAATAAAAATGATTGAATAATTGAACATTTAATAAATAGTTAATTGATAGTTAAACATTGTTTTTTTCGGTATTGTTGTTATTTATTTATTATGAACAATTTATTAGAACTTGTATTCCACAAGATCAACCAAAACAATTAAATTACCTTAGCAGAATACGAATATACATGTAAACAATAGAAGGGTGAAAGGGGAAGTAACTGAAAATGTTTGAAGTAATAATGGCATATCCTTACTAATCAATCTTATTAGTTATAGTTGAATGCTCTTAGTACTGAAAATTTAAGCATTAATTAAAGATAAGAGGTATTAATAAGAAACCAATAGGCTCTAACACTTGATCAAATATAATCTATACCATTTATTTTTTGCTACGTACCTTTGGATATATGTTTCAAAATCCAAATTAGGTTAGATGGTTGGACCAAACTCAAACAGAATCACGGTTTTTTAAAAATAAATTGGTGAACAATGAATACAAAAGTATTCAAAGAAAAACTAAATAAAAAAAAAATGTCATTGAAATGGAACAGTGATGGTAGAGAAGCAGACTAAATTAACCAAAACCAATTGGAACTAAGGCTATGTTTAGTTGCAGTGCAAATGAATTTGCACTTGTGTGAAACTATGGGAGTGCAAATGATTTGGTTGCAAGTTTTGATTTATTTTTGTATTAAAATTTACCTTACTTTGTTTGGTTGCATTAAAAATGAAGTAAAATAAGATATAAAGTAGAATAAAGTAAAATCCAAAACAAAATTAAACCAAATTTTGCATTTTTTTTTCATTTGCACTCCCATACATTTGTTCTAGTCCAAATAAAATTGCTCTGCAACCAAACACAGCCTAAGGTTATAATTTGGATCAAGTTAGATTCACATTTGTTGAATTTTGAATGGACGCAAACCCTGACCTAAGAAGCCTATGTAGTTGAAGGTCTTTAATTTGGGCAATTCAATTTGCACCCTAGGCTCTGTTTGCGTATTTGTACCCTAGAGTGTAAAATACAAGGTTTTACACTCTACATATTTGCATTTGTACTCCTTCCAAATTGAGCCTTAGGTTGTGTTTGGTTGCAGTGCAAATTTATTTGCACTAATACAAATGCATGGGAGTGCAAATGTAAAAAAATGCAAATTCTTGTTTAATTTTGTTTTGGATTTTACTTTATTCTGCTTCATGTCTTAATTTACTTCACTTTTACTGCAATCAAGCAAAATAAGTTAAAATTTGAAACTAAAATAGGTTAGAACTTACACTTAAATCATTTGCATTGCCATGGTTTTGCATCAATACAAATTTATTTGCATTGCAACCAAACACAGCCTTAGGCTCAGTTTGGAAAGAATACAAATACAAATATGTACTGTGCAAATACATACAAAATATAAGGTTTTACACTTATAAATTTATATTTCTCTTTGCTGGTTCATTTGTCATGGTATTAGAGCCTTGACGCCCAACCCTATATTATTTCTAACTATACAAGTTCAATGATCGACAGTTATTGATGTTGATTGCTTCTGGTCAAGACTGATACCACCATTGTCAAGATTTCTTGATGCCTGATTTCTATTCTTGTTACAATAGAAACAATTCTTGAGAGAGCTCATTATTGAAGACTACTCTATTTCTTGGCAGAATTTACAAAGTTTCTTGATAAAACTCATTGTTATACAGTTTTATTAATGGTTGGAGATCTTGATCTAACCTCACCTTATTACTTTCATCCCTCGGATAATCCTAGGGCTATATTGGTGTCCTCTCCCCTCACCAGGCCAATATTGGTGCCTCCATCACCATGCCAAAGCTAACCTTCCCAATATATGTGCTAACCCAACATTTAAATGCCCCACATCAAGAACACATGGATGCTACCAAACGAGTCCTTCATTACATTAAGGGGGAGCCTGGACGTGGCATTTTCTGTTTTGCCTCCAATGATTTAGTTGTTCAGCCTTATTGTGATTTTGATTGAGCCACCTATGACCTACCCCCTAACTCGATGCTCTACCACTAAGTATTTGACCATACTTAAGCAATCTATACTTTCTTGGAAGACCAAGAAACAGGCCACTATATCACACTCCTTAGCTAAAGCAAAGTATCATGCCATGGCCATTGCTACCAAAGAACTTTTGTGGTTAAAGCGCGTGTTACATGATCTTGGCCTTTCTCTCTCTCAACCTATAAGCCATTTTGTGATAGCAAGGCTACCATTCATATTGCTACAAATCCAATATTCCATGAACAAACAAAACACATTGATATCAATTGTCATTTTGCTCGGGAGCATATATAATCTAAGGCTATACAACTCAGTCATCTTCCCACTCAATCAAAACTAGTTGACTTACTTACCAAAGCTTTGGGTTCAAAACAATTTATTTCCTTGCCACCCAACTTGAGGAGTGTAAGAGGTGAGGCAACACTTGAGTTTGTTAAAACTGTATAGATGACACATGTGGGCCAAATGGCTAAGGTGGTTATACATTTCTATATATATATGTATCGATGTATGAAATGAAATACAATTTCCATTCTTGCCATTTCTATTCACTGGTTCGTTTGTCAATAAGTGAAATAAAACTATATTAAAAGTCTAGCCAACTCTTTGGGGCAGCCCCACTAGTAAGACCCATCACCACATGTGAACACATAGTCTTAGACCTATTTTGTACAAAAAAATACACTTTAGAAAAAAAGTTTGAAATATATTCACAATTTTGTCTATCCATATCAAAATCTACCAACTAATGTCACAAAGATCTCTATTGCAACCATTCATGAGTAATTACTATTGGGAATTGAGGTCACAAAAAATTGGAGGCAAAGCTCTAAAGTGTGCCTAAAGGCACTTTCTTTAGAACATTAAATGCCACTACTTAATTTTACTGAGTTTGTTGTTGGGGTATAGGCAAATTTGTTCCCAGGATACAACAGAGCCTTGAGAACGTTATCTACAACCAGTAAAGTAGAAAAGTCTTTGAACAAACCTTCTGTCACACAATAGCAGATCGAACTGTGAGAAACAAGAGTCATTTTCGAAAACTTGTATTCACTTGCTTGATTCATGCTCCTTATATAATTTCCGAAGAGTCATGGAGAAGAGGAAGGTGCTGGTTTAGAAAAGCCTTTTTGAACAATCACAATTTCAAACCTTGTGACTATTAAAAGTTAGTTAACAATTAATGTTTGTTAACTTTTGAATGGTGCCTCTTGATTACACCCGATCAAAATTGTATCATTGAAACATCAAGGGTTATGATTCGGCCTTGCACCAAAAGTCAATATGCCTTATGTCCATGCGGGTGCGAGCAAAGTGTGCCTCTAAAGCACCTTATTGCGTCGCACACACGTGTGTGCGTGCATTGCACGGTAACAAGCCTCCATACTCTCTTCTTATAATTCTAAGGAGTGTAAACTAGCTCCTATTTAAAAACTCAAAACAAGTTTAGTAATTTTTAATGTGGGGCAAGTTGAAAACTATTTTTAGTATGACAAAAACTATATATGTGTATGTGTGTTTTTCTATGTAATTAACTAATCAAACCCCATTGGATTTAATTTCTAATGAGATTAAAATCTAATAATCCCCCACTTTGATTGATTAATTACATAGGTCTCTCTCAACCCAAACTACTATGACACAGTTATGCATATAAAAAAAGTGTTTTATAACTTAAACATTTAATTAATACAGATATCTCAGAGTCTTGTCAAAGTTATTGGTGGTAAGACTTTAAATCAATCTCAAGATAGCTCGAAGATAACCCATACACATAAAAATGTCCTATCTTTGCAAGAGTTTCAAATTTTTGCCCAGCGCTATTATGGCCATGGTTTTCTTTCCTAGTTTCATGAACAATCTCGAGAGCAAACCCAAACTATCATGAGAAGCAACACCAATTTTTATGTTCACATAGGTGAAGTTCCACCATGTGTTCCATTACTTAATACATTTCAAAATTTCATTAAGAGTTTAACTCAACCCCTCGTCGTAATGGACAACCTTGTTTATGTTGTGATGGAAAATTTTTCAATATTAATACTAACAATCACATTACAATAACTTATATTGTTACCATTTTTGGTTACTAAGTAAAGAGTTTTAATCTCATCTTTTTAGTTGTTGTTCTTACCAATTCTCTAAGCAAACTTTTGGTAAGAGGATCAATCAAGTTTTTACTTGACTTTACATAAGTTATACTAATGACTTTATATTGAATCAGTTACCTAAAAAATTAATGTCTCAGACTTATATGTCTGGACTTACAATTGTAGGTACCACTATAGGCTCTCAACAGAGTTGCTTCACTATTATAGTAGACGAAAATTAAAGGCATAGGATTGGGTTAAAGTTTTATATCCAATAATAAATTCCTAATCCATTCAACCTCTTTTCCAACAGCCGTCAAGACTATGAATTCAGATTCCACGGTCAAGTGAGATATATAAGTTTGTCTCTTGGATTCCCAAGAGATTGCACCCCCACCAAGGACGAAAATCCATCTAGAAGTGGACTTGTTATCTCCATTATCAATAATCCAATTCGTATCAGTGTATACTTCTAATGCAACTAGATAATTGCAGTATAATAAGCCAAATTACAAGGTCCTTTTGAGGTATCCAAGAACTTTCCTAATTGCCTTCCAATGCTCTACACCAGGATTACTTGTAAACCGACTAAGTTTACTTACTACATATGCGATATCGTCTACTATAAAGCATAACATACATCAGACTTTCTACTACACTAGCATACTCAAGTTGTGCAATTACTTTACCAGAATTTTCTACTAGCTTTATATTAAGGTAGTTACACATTTCTATATATATGTATCGATGTATGAAATGAAATACAATTTTCATGCTTTCCATTTCTATTCACTGGTTCGTTTGTCAATAAGTGAAATATAACTATACTAAAGTCTAGCCAACTTGTTGGGGCAGCCCCACCAATAAGACCCATCACCACATGTGAACACATAGTCTTAGACGTATTTTTGTACAAAACAAAATACACTTTAGAAAAAAAATTTGAAATATATTCACAATTTTGTCTATCCAGATCAAAAGCTATCAACTAATGCCACAAAGATCTCCATTGCAACTATTAATGAGTAATTAGTGTTGGGAATTGAGGTCACAAAAACTTGGAGGAGAAGTTCTGAGGCGTGTCTAAAGATATTGTCTTTAGAACGTTATTTGCCCCTACTCAATTTTATTGACTTTGTTGTTGGGTTATATGCAAATTCGTTCCCAATATACAATAGAGCCTTGGGAATGTTATGTATAACCAGCAAAGTAGAAGTCTTTGAAGAAACCTTCTATGAGATAGTAGCAGATCGAACTGATGAGGGACAAGAGTGATTTTCAAAATCTTGTATTCACTTGCTTGATTCATGCTCCTTAATAATTTCTAAAGAGCCATGGAGAAGAGGAAGGTATTGGTTCAGAAAAGCCTTTTTGAACAATCGCAATTTCAAACATTATGACTGTTAAAAGTTAGTTAATAGTTAATGACTGTTAATTTTTGAATGGTGCCTCTTGATCACACCCGATCATATTGTAATTGTTGAAACATCAATGGTCATGATTCAGCCTTGCACCAAAAGCCAATGCGCCTTATGCTCATGCGGGTGCGAGCAAAGTATGTCTCTAAAGCGCCTCATTGTGGTGCACACACGCCCACGTGGTAGCGAGCCTCCATATTATCTTTTTATAATTCTAAGGAGTGTAAACAAGTTCTTATTTAAAAAACTCAAAGCAAGTTTAGTAATTTTTAATGTGTGACAAAGTGAAAATTGGTTTTAATATAAGAAAAACTATATATGTGCAAGTGTGTTTTTCCATGTAATTAACCAATCAAACCCCATTGGATTTAATGTCTAATAAGATAAAAATCCAATAATTTGGAATCAGAAATTATGGTGACTGTCAACCAAGCTTGGGCTTTCACAAAATTTAGAGCTTCCCAAACCGCCATACATTCTACTTTGAATGGGTCCAAAATAGGGTTTAAACTTCTATCTGTAATTAAAAATTTAAAATCATGAAAAAAAGCATAGAATCCAAATGTAGCAACAGAATTTCTATCCCTAGTGCCATCACAGATAAGAAGCACATTATTAGTAAGACTATGAATACCAAATCTTTTCAGGCTAGGGCCCAACTTAGGTTCAATTTTAAGGTTCAAAGTTGAGTCCCCATTCGATTTGGAGAGACCCTCACCCAACAACCATAGAGTGGGACATTTAGTTCTAAACAAAATCAATGTTTTAGAAAAGGTAACTTCCCATAAGTTTTATGACAATCCTATAAATCTCCCATGTGTTTTTGAAGCAACCCCTCCCTTCCCACATGCAAATACTTCACTTTCCCTAACGTTTAAGCAATAGAGATGTTGAAGTTACTAAAATGCCCTTGTTATTGTTAAGGCATTATTGTATACAATTTAAAACTCCAAATTTACCCTATGCTACTTTACTATGCCTAACAACTTCCAAAAGGGAATTCCTTTGTACTATTTTCAAACATAATAAGGTAAAAAGGAAAAAATGAAATAAAGAGAATTGAACATGTTCTTTTTAGGGTATTTTAGTGCATGTACATCTGAACAAAGTTGAACAAGGGTAAATCTGATATTTAAAAAAATAATGTATCACATCAGCATTTTCCATCTAGAAAGCTAAACAAAAGGAAGGTATTTGTACATTTTTTCAAAACCATATGGAGAGTTTTTGTTAGAATCAAAACACAAACGAGGTTTTTAGGATTGCTACTAAACCCAAGGGAGGGTTATAATTGTTCCCTTTAGAAAAATTAAGCCAAAGATTGACCCTTTAGTGGCTGCTTGAACAGTTAGCCCATGATGTCATGATTCGTGAATAAATATTAAAAATAGTAAAATACAATAAAATATGCACAAAATAATACATTTACAGATACTTATATCAATAAAGATTAAAAGAATTTAAACCTAAAATTATCAAAGAAAATACTATAATTTGTACCCTTTTAATCCAGTTGATGGTTCAACTGTTAGTCACCAGGTCTCTAACTCATGGTTTTAAAAAAAATTGGAACGGTCTGACCGGTTTAACTGTTAGTCACCAGGTCGGTTGGAACGGTCCGACCATTCGACCCGAACGGCCAGCTCATTTTGACAAAAAAATAAAAAATTTAAAAAATTGGAAAATAGTCAAAACCGTTCGAACAATTCAAACGGTTAATCGGTCAATTCAGCAGTTTGCTGACCAAAATCAATGGTTTTGGAGAAAAACAGAACTGGTTAAATGATTTGTTCCCGGTTTTTCCAATCCGACCGTCCGGTCCGGTCCGGTTTTGAAAACAATGCTTTAACTCAATCAACAATTTAAATTTTTTTTTTTATTATTAAAAGCAGGTAAGGAGTTATTATTACCGGGTCAAATGGCTTGGGTAGCCGAATAAATGAGAACTTTGAATAAAAAAAGAGTATAACATTGAAGTCCCAGTTTGATGTAGCAGTCGATCTCAATCAATTTCCTGACCCAAGAGTGAATGAATTGGTCAAGATTTTCCACTCACAGCTAGTAGAAGGTTTCTATCGCAGTCTAAAGAGGAAAGCATCGCAAAGGAAGGCATGAGGAAGCTCCAAAAGAAAGGCGGTTAGAACCTATAGACCATAGAAAACCATTTTGATTACTGGGTCAAGGGTTGAGTGGTCAAACCATTTGGTTTGATTTATGGATTTTCTTTTTTTCTTTTTTGAAAGAGATTTCTGGATTGATCACTCAAATAAAACATACAAATTAATTTCTAAAGCTATCTTATATCAAAATAAGCTTAAAATAATAAATATTATATTAATACATACATATATATATATGTAGGTTCGACCAAGTCAACATTTCTGAAAGTAGGGCTACCAAAAAACTGCTTTTGCTGTCATTCTGAGTTTTGATGGTCCAATTATCCAGTTTGGTCCAAGTCTAACAACTGTAGGCCCAATTGGTGGGTTCAAATTTGAACCTAGACATCCTATCCGATTAGAGATTTGGGACCACTATGCAATGTCTCAAGGCTGTTTTTGGTAAAACTGGATCTGCTCCTCACACCTGGCGCCTCACAGGAGCCTCACACGCACATCCAATCATGCAATGGGAATATCTCCTATACTTATCAATTATTATTCATAAAAGATGTTCCCAATGTATGGTGGATGTGCCTGTAAGGCACCCATTTGTAAAGAGCAGATCCCGTCACGTTTTTGGTTTGATATAAGATAAGAGAGAAAAAGATTTGTTTTATTTTTTCTTTTTTTGCCAGAAAAACAGAAAGTTGATGGAAAATTCTTGACTATTTTATTTTGTCACACCAAACATAGTGCGTGAGTCTCGAATAAAATAAATGGCAACCAACGGATTTTAGTGCAACCTATTTTCTATGTTTTGTAAATGTAACCATAGATTTGGAATCAATAAAGTCAAAAAAGATGAAAGACTAGTTCATTGGGTCAATAAGTTGATAAATCCGAGTCTTATGAGACATGTAACATATGATAATGTTATAAACATTATTTTAAAGAAAATGATAAAACTAAAATACAAGTCAAAGTCAAAGAAAAGTTGAAAGGCTGACTTTGCAGCTAGAAATTAAATATATAATTTAGGCTGTGTTTGGTTTGAAAGAAAAGGTAGGGTTATGCAGGAAAACTTATCCAAATAAGCCTTTAAGGACTAAATGACAATATCAACTGTATTAGACTGTTTTTTTTTTCTATTTTTAGTATTTACTATTTAGTGTTAAAGGAACCATTGTTTCGTGTAATGGTAAAATCTTGAATTGGCAAGTATGATAATGCTGGTTGGAGTATGAGAGCCGCCACTTCCTATAAAAATGCCAAAAGTTAGGAAGTATCCAGGCTACCCATCCTAAGACGCCACGCTAGGTAGAGGTAGCCGGGATCAACATTGGGTAATGTGGAGGCAAAAGTAGGGGCGAACAAGAAAAACTAGAGTTAGGCACAATACGGGTCGTGCCAGGTTTGGGGTTTTAGGTCTATGGGTTGACATAGTACGATATGATTGAGTGGGCCATGCCACCTTGCATGTCGGTACGGCTTGTGGGCTCATAGTCGACTGAGTATGGTATGCCTGAGGAAACTATCTGTCGGGATGCCCCTCAACAATTATAAACAACTATATAGAGGGGTATTTATGCATTTTGGCTTTAGGTATGCCTGACAACAATTTTGGCTTTAGGGGAGTATGGTATGCCTGACAACAATTTCCCCTAAAAGCTATATAATAGCTAGTTTAGATAAAATAATAAATGGCTTTATAATGACCAAAATATCCCTCTTAGCAATTAAAAAAATTAGTTTTTAGGGTATTTTAGATAATTGAATTATTTTTAATTCCTATAAATATCCTTATCCTCTACTATTCTCATCACACCAATTCTTATACAATCTTATATTCTCTTTACTCTCCAATTCTCAATTTTATTTAAGTTTTAACAAGAGGAGGCTTGCTCAAATATCTCAAATTAACAATTTATGAGGTTTGGAGGTTTATCCAATTGAAATTAAGTTGAGATTCTGAACAGCTCTACGAAGAAAAGTGGCCTTTAGCCAAGGTTTTTGCAACAACGGACAAAAAACAGTTGCTAAAAAGACGTATATAACAAATGAATATTTTATCCGTAGCTGTTCTGGCTTTTTCCAACCCAGTAAGGGTTGCTGGGCCGTGGCTTGGCTTATACATCAATTTACCCCAACGGTTTTAAAATGGACTGTTGCAATATATATAAATTTGCATATGGGATTAGAAAACCGTGGCTAGATTGGAAATTTTGAATAGAAAAAAGAGGAAAAAAATGCCCGCATTCTTCATTCCTGCGTTCTAGAGTACTACTCTCATCTCTCTCTTCTTCCCATCGTTTTTCTCCTCTCATTCTCAGATATTCATCTCTTCTTTGTGTTCATTTTCCCCTTCTTCGGTTTCTTGCTCCCTCGGTGTACAAAGCATCTCGGATTTTTGGTCTGCTTAGCTCGTTGTAGAGAAGTAAGTTCATCTCCCACTATTTTCTTTTGCTTTTTTCTAAGAGAAAGTTGCTATTTCTTTACCTGTATTAAAAATATATATTTCTTTTGGTTTCTTCTGTCATGGGTGTCAAATATGGAACAAGAGCAACTGTTCTTCCAAATTGAGCCTTTAACTCTAATTGTTTTAATTCTATAAATAAATAAACCATGTGTGAAATAGGAGACTACTGGGTGTTTGGTGTGAGCATGGAGGTGAAAGGACTCTTAACCTACTTCTTTCCTCTATATAATATAGATATGGGTAGATCTAGGATACCGGAAAGATATGATAGTACTGAAAGAGCTTTGAGGAATCAAATCCCCAATACCACCTGGTTAATTATCATCTTTTTGATGACATGATTGATTGGTCATAAATTTTTCCGATATCATAGTTGAACCTTATATATATAAATATAAATAGAGTCCTTATAAACAAATTAAAAAAGTAGGAAAATTCTTGAGATGCTTCCATAAATCAAAGATGAAAAATGGAGGAAAAATACTTGAATTATATGAGGAAAAATCATGTCTAGTCCTGATCCAATTAAGTTGTATTTGGCACTACTGTTGTTATAACTTTTAAGATAAGTGCTTCTTTTTTAGAACTTTTTCAGGGACAATAATTAGAATTTTGGACCACTGCTTGGACATAATTTTTATAGAGAGGTGTGATAGGTTTGATGTGGACAGAAGGAGGAAACACATGGCCACTGGCTAGTCCAGAGGATCCCTTATTTAATGGCTAATCTGAGGTGGTGTTTGAAACCAATGCCATTCCTCAGAGGTGTTTTCTCAGAGAAAACGGTATTGCATAGGCGTGCCATTTTCTCAGAAAACGTTTTTTTTTTTTTTCAGGTTTTCTATTTGGTATCATTGCTGGTTGTAATAAAGCAAGATTCTTTCTTGATCTAGGATTGGTATGCACAGAAGTGAATCCAAAGGAGGGTTCCACAATCTCTGCTGCACACAAGCACACTAGACAAAGTTCAGAAAGAATGGATATTGAAAATAAAATTGATGCAAAACGTACAAAAAAGAAAGGGAAAGATACCATAAAGAAAGAAATCAAGGCAGCAATTGGTAATGCTCCTAAGGAATGTTTTTGATGTTTCAGGAACAGAAAACACCAGAGTATTCCCTTAGAACATCATTGAATACTGCCTAAGTTTCTCTAAATCTCTCTAGCAGAAGCTTTGTATATTTCTTTTGTTTCTCTAATCTGGGTCACTTTTTAAAGTTATTTTTAGATTATTAATTTATGGTACAATAATTATGTCTAATCATAGCTATTTTAAGAGTTGTTAGATTGTTTACAGAATATAGAGAAACAGAAGTTGCAATCATATCACTTTTCTCGTTGTCTAAGTTTAGAGTGTCAAAACTTATTATTTCAGTTGATTTTGATATTAAATGTGTATTTCAGTTATCTATCCAATAAGATCAAGATATTGGTATCCAATGAGATTTGAGAGGATCAAAGTCATTTTACTAATGGAGTGCTGATAATTGACAAGACTGCAACCTTTCTATTTTATTGTCCATTTTGGAGTTGCTTTTAGTTTTGGTTCATTTAATTTTGACAGATTGTTAGTTGGCATTGTAAAGCTATTTTAAGAGTTAAAGACCATGTTTATCTGTCCTTATAAATTATAAATAGGTTTAGTGGAGTTTTGGTTTGAACTGTTATTATGACCCCCCAAAAAATGATTAACCCTATTACAAATCAACCAATAACCAAAAACAACTTAATTGCAATTGGTTTAGGAATTTGAAGAAACTTGATTTCTTCCATGATTTATTTCCCTTTCTTCCTATCGGCATTATTCCCTCCCGCCCTCCATCCATACTGCATTTCACCTTTTGTTCCTCATTCTCTATATTTGCATATAATCGATCTGTTCTATCTCTCTAATTTCAGGCTTTGCTTTCTTCTCCCTTTTTTGATCAGTAAAGAAGAAAGTTTTATTAATTCAAAGAGAGGATTTTAGTAATGAGAGGAGCTTTTATTAAATCTAACCTCAAGTATTACAATAAGGTGCCTAGCTGTCCCAAATACATAAGATTTACATTTGCTTAATTTCTTATTGATAAAAATCTTAGTTTTAAATTATTATTAGCCTACTGAGTTTCACCTTTTATTCCTAATTCTCTATTTTCTGTTGCATATAAATTGGTCTGATATTTAAGAATGAAAAAGCAAGATGAAATCTTCAAACAGTTTAGACAAACTTCTCAGTGCTTGGTTGGGAACATATTTCCAGCTTGCTCTTAGAAGTAGCAAACATTGAACAAAGAAGTAGGGGCTCCTATTTTACCCCTGCATATTTCTGTCCACTTAAGGGTGGGCCTTGGCACAATGGTAGGGTTGCTCCATTTTGACCAGGGTGACCATGGTTTATGTTTGGTGGAAGCCTCATCTGGGCTGCCCTTTATGTTTCTGTCCACTTAAAAGTTCAGATAAACCAATCATACTAAACATGAGTTAGGATAACAACCCCTAATTGCACTAGTTTCAGTAATATGGCAATAACATTCATTTGACCTTTCCTTGGCCAGCAATGTGCTTACTTCACTTCTATGTTACATGACATTGTGTAAAAGCTCAATCATACATATGTTGTACAACCATGACATGATTGCCCCTTCCAACATCATCCCTGACTGACAGGTTTTCAGTACATGGAGTCCATTCTTTTCATTTTAGATTAATATGGTGTCTTGAGTTAGTAATAACAGGAAACACACTTAAAAGGGTTTGAACCTTAGAGCTTAGAAATCTTGGAATTTGCATAGCATAATCTAGATTCTTGAACCTCTTTCAACCTAGGGATTCTGGAGTCTCTTACAGCTCAAGAAAGTCTGAAAGTTAATTGCACCTCCCCTTTCTCTAGCTGAAGATCAATGAAGCATTGGACCACTGTTGCAGACTCAGATTAGACTGAAGGTTGGAGATCTTAAGTTTTAAAGGGTGCCTGACATTTCTTCTAAGTCGTAATTGTACCATTCTTGCCCCATAATTGATAAAACTCTGGTTACCAGTAAAAAACATATACCTTATATTGTTGTAAGCTTATTTTGATATAAACAACTTAACAAATAATCTGAAACCACTCGTTCTTTCTAACTTTTAAATTTGACATTTTTTTTTTTAATTTGTGCAAACTGATGGACCATTTGACCCATGACCCAATAGCCAAAACAATTTTTGTCAGGTGCAAGTCTGACAATATTGTTGTCAAGTGTCAACCATGGATTTTCCTTAGCAGATTGGTATGGACCCAACTAAAACTTGGATTAATAATTGGACCTGGTAAGCCTGTAACAAGGTGATCTGATCAAGGATTGACTAGTACAATGTCCCAAATTTTGTGCCTTTTCTTCTATCACATTATTAACTTCACAAGTGGAGAAATTCTTGTTTCCTCTTTAATATTTTTAGCATCTGGATCCGGCTGTGAGTACCTATTTGTGAAGGCCTTCAAGCCATATCTTTTGGCTTTGGGAGGTTGAGCCCACTTGGAAAACTTATAAGCTATGCTTTTTAAAAAAATGTGGAGAGACAACTTCTGTCATCGTACAGCCATTTAAGCAAGTTCTCTAGAAAAGCCTACTTCAGTAGCTTCTTCAAGGCAGCTAATTCAGAGTTGCTATGTGTGTGTGTGTGTTTAGTACAAACAGATGTTGAAGGGTTGTTTAGTACAAATTGGATGAGATGCACCACAAAGAGAAAAAATATTATGGCAAATGTGTAAGGAATGCTTTGCTATGGGGGCTTTGGGTGAAAGGAATGCCATAATTTCTGAGAAGGCTAGAGGGGTGGGGGATTTGATTGAGCTCACTATGATAGGAGCAGCTCATTAGGCATTGGTATGTGATGAATTTAAAGGTGTCACCCTAAATGACCTGTTAAAAGGATGGAAAGTTATTGGTGATTTTCAGGAGAGGAACCCCTATGCAGCATGCACAAACAGTAGGTAATATCAAACTCAACTTTGAAGGTTGCAACCTTGGGAGTCCAGGAGACTCCAGGTATTGGTGGTGTAGTCAGGGATTATAATGGAAACATTATACTTAGCTATTCTGGCCCTATTGGTGTTGGAAATTCTCTAAGGGCTGAACTGAAAATGTTGATTCAAGGGCTGGAAGTGATGAGTAGGAAAGGTTTGGGAAATACAGAGGTTGAAGGTGGCTGTCAAACTATAATCTCTTGGATGAGAAAACATGGCATGATACCATGGAAGATCAGACTATTGGTGAGAGAGAGAGGCACAATTCTTGGGTTCCTTGTTGAATAGCTGATTCAGCTGGGTGCCTAGGACTGCTAATGGACTAGCTGATTCTCTACAACTCTAACTAGGACTGCATTATACAAGTTCTGTGAAGGCAAGCCATCCAGAGACAAATTCTGCATTATACAAGCATTCATCGACTTTGACTTTTTTAAATTATGTTTTATATATTGAGTGGTGGGAAACCAATAAATTCTGATATTGTTTACTAGCATCATATATATTCTATCAGAATTCTATAAGAGCCCCTCTTTGGCTTGCCATTCTCCCATCATGTTGTTCCAAATGCATTTAGTATAATGCATATAAAACTCTTACATTATTTAATTTATATATCTAATTATTGACATCAACCCTTATGTATTCATTTTTGTTGAACATGACAGACTGAAGTTTATGATCCAAAGCGAAGGACGTGAGTATTGATGCACATGCATATAATCAATTAATCAGATGCAATGAGGATAATTTTGTTAATTCTCTTTTCATTTTTTGGTGATGAAAAAAATTTATTAAAAGTGTGCATTGAACAAAGACTACTATGAATATTTTGTATAGGTTTTGTCATATAGGAACAAGTGAAATTAATTTTTTTTTTTTTTTGTAATGGCATTCATTAAAACTCAAATGAGAAATAAGCTTTTAAGGTTCCATACAGCAACAACTTCAAATGTAGTTATATTTTGTGATGACCAGTCTACAACATCGGTTTTTGACCCTAATCGTTGCTATAAGATGATACTATAGCAACTGTTAATGTAAAAAACCGTAGTAATACATAAGAATGGTTAATACTTTTAGCGATGATTTTACTTAAAATCATTGCTATTTCTACTTATTCATCAATAGCCCATATTTTATAGCCATGGATAAAACCGTTGCTATAGCAATTTGTAGCAACAGTACAAAATAAATCCGTTGTAATAATTTTTTTTATTAACAACGTTTTAAACCGTTGTTATAGGTATATTTGTAGCAACGATGTACAATATCTGTGGCTATTAGGCTTTAGCCACGCCAGTATCTGTTACTGACAAAAAACCATGGCTAAACTGTTGTTATATCCTTTAGCAATGGTTTTTTTTATCTTTTTGCAACGGTTTTGTCCGTTGCTAAAGCCGATTTTTCCTATAGTACCAGTAATCTGGGTACGTGCAATTAAATTAATTTTTATTTTTTAGAATTAAAAAAATGCCGTCTCTTCCTCCTGAAACCAACTCTCCAACATGTTTAGTGTCAACAATTTTTAGTTGCAGTATGATAGTGTTAGTACCGATATGAATGCTATTGATGTTGGAGTTCCCACCCCTAGTAGTGCTACTAGGGGAAAAAAAAAGAAGATCACTAAGTTGACTAGCCTAGTTTAGAAAATATTTAGAATAGAAGAGGTTGAAGGAAAGGGAAAAAAGTCGTTTGTTAGACTGACTTTAGTTATAGTAGTAAGGGTGGTACTAACCATTTGGACAAACATTTGCTTTCTCATGAGAAACAAGAAGAAAAAATGAAAGAAACATCACAAACACAAATTGGGCGTAAGGTTTTGGTACTTTTAAATATTCTCAAGAAAAAATGAGGCAAGAGTTAGCAAAATATATTATACATGCTGAACAACCATTTTTATTAGTTGAAGATACTAGAAGGAGTTTTACGATATTCTATAAATCCACAATTTTAAAAAGTATCTAGAAATACTATTAGATTAGATGCTTTAAAAGTTTTTTATTCATATAAACAAAATTTAATTTCTATTTTATTACATCTTAATTCTAGAGTTGCAATTACTTCTGATATTTGGACCTCTAAATATAATATAAGTTATATTTGTGTTACTGGTCATTTTATTAATGAAATTTGACTCTTACAAAAAGAATTTTAAGTGAAATTAAAAAAGAATAAATTAATAGTTTATTATTTGAAATGTATAGTTTATATGAATTTCAAATGATAGGCCATAGGAAAATTGCAACTTATATAAGTGCAACTTTCACTTCTAAAACAACTAGACCTGTTCATGGGCTGGGTGGCCCGACGGGTCGACCCGACCCCTGGATGGGCTTGAATAGGTATATGGGCCCGCGGGCTTAACCTCGAGCCAAAAAGCTCGGCTCGCAATAAATTCGAGCCGAGCTCGGGATTTGCCAAAATAGCCCGATCCGACCTATAATTAAACCTAAAAACCTTAGTCGAATACCCCTCTTTTTTCACCTCTTTCCCTTAGTTTTCTAGCTGAACCCTTCTTCTCCACATCCTTTTTCCCTTCTTTATATTCTTTTTTTAATGTAAATAAATTCTAATTTATATTGATTATTGAATAGGGAAAAATTCTAATTTTTTTTATTAGGTCGGGCTTCGGGCTCGGGCTCAGGCTTCAGGCTTTTTATCAGGGCCGGGCTCGGCCCCAAGTTGTAGGCCCGTTGGTCAGGCCGGGCTCGGGCTCGGGCCTAACATATTTTCATTAATGAAGAGTAAAAGCCCGGCCCGACCCATGAACAGGTCTAGAAACAACTAGTTCTAGTAGTGGAAAAGAAAAATTTTGATCTCTAATAAGTAAGAGGCATAATTTTACTGTCACTTCATCAACAAGCTCATTTACTAAACTTAATTTTCATTTACAAGCAACTTTTTCTAATTTAGGTGATTCCTTCAGCACAAAGAAAATAAATAATTTTGATATTTTAGACTGGTGGAGTGAACATGGAAAAAATTATCCAGTTCTTGCTGCCATGGCACATGATCTACTAACCCCTTTGGTGTACAGTTCCATTGGAGTCTTGTTTTGGTACATGTACTAAGGTGTTGGGTGATAAGAGAAGTTTCATGAATGATGAAAGTCAGGAGATGTGCTTATGCTTGAAAGATTGGTTGGTTGTTGAGGATAGATTGCAAGATAAAGGAGGGCATGACACTCCACCTGATGTTTCACCAGAAGCATATAATGATTAGGGTCAAGGAGATGCAAGTGGAACTTGGAGAAAAATGATGAAGTCAAAATTTTTTTGTATATTTAATAATTGTATAGCACTTTTAAAATTATTATAAATTTTGTTTTTTTCAATCTTATTTAAATTATTTGTTTTTTCAACAATGTTGTTTTTTATTTTCAATTTATAATTTTATTGTATTGTTTTTTATACTTTATTCATCCATTAACCATTGTATTATTAAAATTAAAATGAAATAAAATTTCTATTTTTTCCAATTTGTTGTCTATTATGTATTTTGTTAAGTATTTTTCATTTTTTTGTTATTTTTTTTAATTTTCCAATTTGTTCCCAAAGTTAGGTATTTTACTTGGCAAAAAGATGAAAAAAAAATCAAAATGTCAAAAAAAAAAAAAACAGGTTGGCCTAGTTTAGCTTAGGCCTAAGGCCCGAATCGTAGCCCAGCCCAACAGGGCCTATAGCCCGCTCGGCTTAGGCCTACAACACGAAACAACATGGCATAGGCCCACATGGGTTCGGGTCGTGGCTGTACCAGACTGACCCCCTAAAGTATCCTAGAGGAGGGAAGCATGGTTTGGCTCAGCCCACGGGCTGACATAGCATAGCCCGTGCTTGCTCGGGTTGCTTGCGGGCAATGTGGTGTTGGCTCAGCGTGACCTAATTTACACCTCTAAGAAAAACTAAGAAATCAAAAAACCGAACAAAAAGTTTTGGTTAACCAAACCGACTAGAGTACATATATTTATATATTATGTATTTTTTATATATAATACTCGAAAAACCGATGAATCAAACCGACTATTAACCGAATCGTGAGCACTCCTAGCCAAAAGTGAAAAATGTGCAATCTTGAATGCTATTCTTGTTACATTAAACCTAGTGGTAATCTCAAACAACCTATGCCCATTATGCAACTCAAATGTTGAAATAGGTGCTTTTATGATAATTAGTGCCAAGAGATATTCGTTATGAAGTATTTTTTTTTTTTAATATAGCTAGCTTAACTTCCATAATAATTTCAGATTCTTTTGCAGCTTGGTTCTTTAAATATGTAAAAATACATGAAATTAGGTGTCACACCTTGATTGCGAAAAGGAGCCTCTCCATAAACAACCAATGAAGGGATTATTGAAGATGACAATGTAATAAGGTCAGGTTCCCAATATAGATATTTCCAACAAAGCAGTAATATGCCATTATAAGTTCCTAGCACCATACAACCTAGACCTACATTAAGAATCTTCAATTGGTCCTTGATCACGGAAATGGTAGCAAGGAGAACCAACCTGTCCCTTACCCTTGAAAAAACTAGTGGAGGACAATCATATACTGTCTCTTGAAACACAACTACAGTTTTAGGATGTATATGTTGGTGAGTAAGATCCTAACTGAGAAAGTCAATAGGCATGCCGACCTTATCAAATTGAAAGACTCCTTGACACCATTGCCACCTAGCTCCAAAAGTTTGACAATTTCGACCGCCTGGAGTAGTAGTAAGCCTAAATCAAGGACATACTTGCATAGTTTCTCCAATATAGCCTCAAACTTTACCCCAATTTGCAACCCAATTACCTTCCAAAACCTAACTATCGGTGGATACTCATCAACCTACTTACCCAAGACATTCGAACCAACCCCCCAAGTTCCCCTATTGGAGATATTCGATCCGACATTCCAAACACCAGAGTTGTTCAAATCTACTTACTTCATCGATGGGACCATTCCCACTATAGTCTGATCAGCACTACCATCACCAGCCGTGGTGATTGAAAAGGATAGAAGACCCTTCGAGACACCTGTTAATTGGGCAAAATTGCATGAGTATGTGAAAATTCTGATTGAGGCCTGTCAATAGAAGGCCAAAACTTATTTCATCCTCCAAAAGTCATACTTGAATTGCTAACCTTGGAATGGCACTACCCATTTGGCTACCATGCATCCACCTTGGCAATGGTCCCTATATGATGGCCATCGTGGTATCCCTCAAGAGAACATCAATAAATTTGAAGATTCCTTGAACCCCTTCACGTTGTTGGATGGGGATCTTAAGGTACAAGAGTTCTCTAAGTCGCTCATTGGAAGCTTATCACCAAGTGGTTCACTTGGAATGATGTGTTACAATTGCTAACCTAAAAAATGTTGTGTAGTAATTCAAAGAACAACTTCTTGACTATTTGCAACACAATGAACATGTAATAGTGAAGGATTTAGTCGAATAATCAAAGGAATGTAGCTTGGCATTGCATTTCCATTGAAAACCTAGAATTACTCAGCTTTTCACAATTGTGGAAATGCGTTGAGCGAATGACTGTGACCACCAGGAGACCCCAACTGCACTAGAACAAGCCATACTAGCCACAACAACAATCCTAGCTTAGGAAGCCTTCGTAATAGATAAACGCCAATGCACCAGCACTAAAGCCATGTGATGATGATCCTACTCCTGACATAAATGATTCCCACCACCTTCTCCACCCCTCCCTTTGGATCAAATAAGAGAGGTCATTTTAACCATGAAAATACTTGTAGAGGACTGAATAATTGAGCTACCCCACCCCTCCCCATTTCCCCATGTAAATCTAAATAGGGACCATCACAGACCAAGATGGTGTTATTTCCACCAAACCATCACACATGACTTAATGAAATGCTTCACCCTTTGAAGAATCTTCACTAGCAAAGTCAAGCTAGAGGAGTACCTCCAATGCAAGGTAGCAAAAGTAGACAAAGAAATTAACTGTGCAAATTCTCCACTAAGCATGGAGTTGATGAGATGGTACAAGTTACATGCAACAGTAAGGGCGTTAATCAAAGTGTTTAAGAGCCTAAGGCATCGTCACAACAAATGCTTTTTGAGAAGTTTAAAGCACACTTGCATGATGCGATATACTATACTGAGCTCACCAAGGATGGAGCGGCCATGATCACAAAGGTGGAGGGAGCTAGTTTGCTGAAATGCAATGAGAAAGAAGTTCCCCTTGCATTAGAGAAAAAGGTGTGTGAAGTTGATAGATTCCAACAGCCAATTATACTACACTTTCGTGGAGAAAGATGAAAACTCTATAGTTAGTTAGCCAAAGAAAACCAATATGGTTGAGAGGTATGAGGTTTTGTGCAATTAATTAGACTAAATTATGATAGATTTTCTTTTTGTTATATATATATATATATATATATATATAGTGAAAGGTGGTACAACAAGGTTACAATGGAGTTCGAACCAAAAAATAAAGAAAGAAAGGAGAGAAGATAGGAGAAGAGAGAAGATAGTGAAAGTGCCAAACTATTTTAGAGAAGGATTAGACTTCATAATCCACTCTTAGCAGTCGGCCCACCTTTTGAAGAAGACACTTAAGCCACACCAATTCTCTTGTTGCTTGACTCATGACTCAATACACAGATTTTGCACTTAATTTAGCTACAACACTTAAAAGCATACAATACCCTGTTGTTGACCCCTTATCTATTAGTGATCCAACCTACTCAGCATTTATGAACCTATACATAGTTTAGTCCATACTCTTTATAGATGATTCCCATACCAAGTAATCCCTTAAGGTACAACTTTATGATTCTGTGCACAACTTCAAAGTATGGGATATGCGGAGAGCTTATAAACTAAGTTACAACCTCCATTGCAAAACAAATATCTGGATGGGTGATAGTTAAGTAATTCAGCTTCCCTACATGTCTCTTGTATTGCCAGGGATCACCAACTAACTCCCCTGATCTGAAATAAGGTTAGTATTGGGATCCATGGGTGTAGAAACCGGTTTACATCCCGTTTAGGTCTGTAATCAGATCGGACTCAGATCATATGTATATAAATCCAAGTTTGACTCGACAATAAAATTCTTCCATCCGAATTTGATCCAAAATCTGATCGGATGAATGGGAGGTCAATTTGAATTTGAATTTAATTGGATGTCTTGGATTTTGGATTTCATCCGAATTTGATGAAATTGAAAAAAATGTATATCATTTAATCGCAATGAACACTAAGGGAAAATAAGTTTTTCATAGACATCACATAAATCTGAAAAACAGAACAGGAGTATCTTAGTCAATGGAAACCAAAATCCCATTAACCAACTTCCTCTCAAAATCCAAAAATCAATAGGTCCTAAATATCTAGGACTCAGTTTGTAAAGAATATAAATACAAATATGTACAATGAAAATATATACAAAATACAAAGTTTTTGTACTCTAGGTGTTTGTATACAAAATATATACAAAATGCAGAAAACGTATGGTATGGGAGGAATTTTGACCAATCAAAACCCACCCATAATTTTAATAAATAACACCTGATTGGCTACCACATTTATGATTCCATTTGGTTGATCAAAAGTTTTTCAAATATCACATCTTTTCCATACCATAGTCAAATCCATATATAATACACACACACACATATATATATATAGGTTATTTTTTTATTTATAAATATATTTTTTATATTATATTTTTATAAATTTATTATATTATTTTTTTATAAAATACATGTATATATGATGAAAATAATTGTATTTTTTTGTTTCTACTTTATTTAAATTAGTGCATTTTATTTTTCTTTTAACAATTTATTAATTTTTAAAGAAAACAAGTCAGATTGGATTAGATCTGATGACTTACCGATAGGATTCAAATTCAAATTGAGTCCTATATGATCTGATCAGATCTTTGGATCATATTGGATCTTATATGAACAGTGTTGAATCGAATTCGAATATACTCTGATTCGAATCCAATATGATTCGTTTACATCCCTACCCCTTGGAGGATATGCATACAACCAAAGGTATTTTTTACTATAAATTTAAGATTTAGGCTTAGGGTTTAAGGATTTAGAATTTAGATTTTAGGGTTTGGTTTAAGCCTTTAAGTTTTGAAGGTTTTGGAATTTAGGCTTGATTATAGGATTTAAGGTTTGATGTTAGGGTTTTTAGGGTTTAAGGGTTTAGAGGTTAAATTGGGCCAAGTATTGCCCAGTCCAAGTTTACAATTGGGCTTTTTTAAGATTGGGACCGGAGTAAAAAGCAGAATTGTCTCTGGGTCCTAGTTTACTGGTTAATCGGGCGGTTTGCCCATCCAATCCGGAAAAACCGTAATATAACCGGGATCCAAGAAGGCCACCGTTCTCGATTTACACTGTCCGACCGTCCGGTGGCCGGATTTTTCTTGGCTCATTCAGGGAAGGACGAATTCGTCCACCCATGATTTTTTATTGGTCCAAGTCAATTAATAAACTAACCAGGATTAAGAAGGGACGACCACTTAGAGCTAACGGTGGCCTCACCGTTAGTTTTTTCCGCAGTACTATCTCAAGAGATATTCTTCCATAGAATACAAATCTACACCAAAGCAACTCGTTAGGTTATTCCCAGTTCTCAAAAGTTCATACAGAACGATTCTTATCTACACGTTCATTGGTTTAATATACTGTAATAGTAACGCCGGGTTTGATTCTTTTTTCTCTTGTTTTATTTATTTTCTCGATTTTTTTTAGTAGTACACTTCATTCAATCCCTATATATAAGAATATCGATTGGTTCTTCATCTAACCAGTACTTGTCTTTTTCTAGATCTGCCAAATCTTGGGATTGACTAGTATTGATCTCTTCTCCCCATCAGACGTTGAGAAAAGGGATACTTGCAGAGTTTGTTTGTGCATTCGCTCCCTCTCAAAGAAAGCAAGGTATAAGCATTTAAATGTAAGAACAGTTACATGAGAATTCTATTTTCAATGTAAGAAAAGTTGCATAAAAATTCTATTTTCAAGTATTTTCTTTATGCACCCGTAGATTTTTCATTCATTGTAGTTCTACTAGGACTGACAGGTTCCGCATTTTGATATCATTAGGGATGCCCACTGATTTGGTTGGATTAATCCGCAGAAGCATGGAGCAATTCACAGTGTAGCTCTTCAAGTTCTGCTAGTTGCAGTCAATCCATGGAATCAAGAGTAAATTACAGGTAGGAAAGCACTGAGCCACACTATTGTAATCAAATTAAATTAAGAAAAAGGACTCATCTTTCCAGACAGGATCATTTTCTATGATCAGCTGCATCTCCAATCTATATTTACAGGAGTAATACCATTTTTATTTCAATATTCTTGTTCCGTTTATAATTCTCCATGTATTATTCACTATAGAAAAATTGGGGGTGCGGACTACACCAGACAATCTGATTCATATTCTAAAGCATCTGATGATGGAGAAAGCAATTTAATTAGGGAAATTGATTTTCATAGCCCAAACTCAAAAACTTCATGTGATAATATGTCTCTCTTGATTTTGATTTCAAGTGTAGAGAATTCCACGGGAGGAAATTCAGTGATTGTAGAGAACTTTATCTCTTCAAACATATTTCATTCAGATATTTGGGATCAACAGACAGAAGGGAACAGACTTGATCATTATAGACAACTCAGTTTAGTAGAATAAATGGTTTCCCCTAAAACAGATCACCAGATAAATGATAACCATCAATTAGATGCTGCTCAGCTATATATTATGTTATCCCCTCATGCACCAAGTCTCAAATTGAATTAAATGTACTACTAAAATATCTAGAAAATAAACAAAACAAGAGGGAAAAAAACATTAAACTTAACGTACTAAAATAGATTAAACCAATGGACGTATAGATGAAGAATCGTTCTGTTTGAACTTTTGAGAGTTGGGAAATCACCAAAAGAGTTGCTTTGGTGTAGGACTTTGCTTGGAAATGGGAAATTATCAAATGAAGTTCTATTCTGTCAGTGGTCCTCCCTTCTTAATCCTAATTGGCTTATTAATTGACTTGACCAATAAAAAATCGTGGGAGGACAAATTCATCCTTCTTGGAATTCGCCAAGAAAAATCCCCGGTGGCCGATCTTGAAAACATTACAAACCCTACTACTCTTATTTGCCGTCCTCCTCTTTCAGACGAGAGACATCTCTCGTGCTTCTGTAAAAATGGAGGAGTTTCTGGCAACTCCTAGCAAGAGCAGAGGACGGAAGAAGAGTTTGAATGAAGAAGAAGACAGGCTAAGCAGTTTGCCACAAACGGTCCTTGCTCACATCCTCTCTTTTTTGCCAACCAAGAACTCTGTACACACCATGCTTCTGCGCAGTTTTGGACGTCTCTGGACTACTGTTCCCAACATCGACTTCGACTACAGACACTTCAATATAGAAGTCAGTCCCCATGTCTTCAAATTCTGTCCAGTTTCGTTCATTGGTTTCATCAACAACTCATATTTCCGTCAACATTCATCTACTATCAACAAATACTAAGAGAACACCTGAGTTTGTGCCCGAAAATGAAGGAGTTGGAGGAAAATTAGATGGTTCTGATTGTCAAGTCAGTCTATGGATTCGTTTCGCGCTAGATAGGAAAGTGAAGGTGATTGATCTGGAATTCCTGGAGAAACCTATCTACAAGTTGCCTTATCATATTTTTATCACTGATTCGTTGATGGAGCTGAGGCTGACAGGTTGTATTGTTGAAGAATTACCGGGACCCATTTGCCTAAGATCCCTCAAAAGTTTATATCTAGAGAATATTGAGTTAACTGAAGAGAAAATGACATGTATTTTATTGGGCTGTCCATTACTCGACGATTTGTCCCTTATATGGTGCTCCAATCGAAGTAAGATGAATGTTATTTCCTCGAGTGTTAAAAGGTTGACTGTATGCATTTGTCATGATTCGTTGGGGCTAGGAATCGATTGCCCAAATGTCGTCTCGTTGCATCTATCTGGGCGTACTGAATGCATTGATCTCAAGAGTTCATCATCTCTGCTCAATGCCACTCTTGACTTGGATTCTCTATATGATTTCAAGAGAAATTAAATGGTAGGCTCATTGAGAAGGCTTCTCGTGAATCTTCGCCAGGTTAATGTTTTAACGGTATACCATGAGTTTATCCAGGTACAATTTCCTTCCCTTTTCTAAAATTTCTGTCATGATTTCTTTTCTTTTACGAGAACAAATTAATTAAGTTGTTCTTAATCAGTATCAAGTGAAACTCAGAATTTTCAACTGAATTTTGTCAGTTATGATAATGTTATGCATCCTCATTCTTCTTTGCCTCCTCCTCTCGAGGAGGCTCATGCCTCTTACTTCAGGCTTCCAGGTAGTGGAATTCCTTGCATTATGCTTCCTTGTTTTAAAACACTGATTTCAATATGTAACTGGATATTAAGAAAACTATTGAGGCCAAATATAGAGCTAGAAACATGGGGTGGGATACTGGTGAAGTAAGGATTAATTATGGCTGCTCTATTTGTAGATCTATCAAGTAAACTTATTCAAAGTTCATCAAAGGGTTGCACTTTAAGATAAGAGGTTGGAGTGAGAGTTCATCCTTGTAGGGAAACCCTTGGATGACCAAGCCCTGTTCATGGACAACTTGCATGCTTTCTTTTGAAGTGGCAGCTGACAAAATCACAACAATTCAGCAGTACTATGCAATATATAGAAATGGAGTAGTGTGTACCCATCATTTGGTAGAAACAAAGTAGCAATAAGAAATGGAACAGAGTTGGTCTTGAATTCAAGTAGACTTAAATGGTTTGGTTACATACAAAGAAGACCACTTGTAGTTGCAGCACCCATAAGAAAAAGTGATCAGTTACAAATTGAAAGGGGTTAGAAGGACTAAGGGCAAACCAAAAAGGACATGGGTTGAAGTACTAAGAAATGATTTAAGCCCTCATAATGTAACAATGGATATGGCATTAAACAGAATAGAATGGTGAAATAGGATTCATGCAGCTGATTCCTTATAGTAGGGATAAGGCTCAGATGATAATGATGAGAATTGATCTTGAATTTCTTGCTAAAGCTTTGAAGCAATCACCCCTCCACTGAAGGCTTTGATATA
Source organism: Nelumbo nucifera (assembly GCF_055504915.1). NCBI lineage: Eukaryota > Viridiplantae > Streptophyta > Magnoliopsida > Proteales > Nelumbonaceae > Nelumbo > Nelumbo nucifera. The sequence goes on from NC_142653.1 coordinate 56,322,607, forward strand.
GTATGGACATATGGACTCATCTGAGAAATTATAAGCCAGATCGTTTTTTCAAGAAACTCAATATTAAACCTAAAGCTCAATTCCTAGCGATGTGGTGTCTGGTGTGGAAGTGATCCCCTCTGAGAATTCTTTCCTTTTGTGAACAGCCTCTAGCAAAGTGCATGACAAAGGATGCGCTTGCCTGTGGATAAAACCTGTGGTCTATGTTCAGAAAGCCAAGTGTTCTTTGTGAGTAAGCTATGTGTTCTTTGTGAGCGTATTTTCTCAGTGTTTGGGGCATCTAATGGTGTTTGGCTTCTTCAGTTTTAGGGTTCTATATAGCTGCCAAATCAGAAAGGTAAGCAGAAAAAGGAGAAAAACACTTTGGAAGGCTATCTTGCAGTCGTTTGGGCATTCTAGATATGGAGAAATAGCCATATGTTTAATATAATTTCCAGCCTAAAGAAGTGGTGATTCGGAGTGACCTGCATCCTCATCTCATGGGCAGAAATTGGGAAACTCCAGCCTATCTCTCTACAAATTATGGATTTTATTTTTATGCAAAGTAACTAATCCTATACGTAGTATAATGAATAAGAATGTAAAGAAATTAAGCATTTAAAATATGCTGGATTTAAGTAACAAACATCTTACCTTTTTGTTAGAGCACTGGAACATCCAGGATCCTTGAAACAAAAGAGGATACCGAGGGAGAGGCCTGAAGTATGGGGATCATTGCTGAAAGATGGTATTTTCTCATCCTGTGAAAAAAAAATGAGATAAAGAGAGGAAAATGGGGTTACCATTAGGAGAGATTTGAACTATTTCTCGCTTTTCCCCTTTTAGATGATTAGAATGGTATAATCATATGGAAAGTTAGTGGGTTTTGTTGTATATCTTCAACTTAAACTAGGCGTACAATGTTTATTTTCTTGGAATAAAGAGGTAATTTACTAAGAAAACTGAGCTGTTTTTAGGAAGAGGGCCATCCAAAACTCTTCGGGGCTTGTTTAATTTTGGAATAGGATAAGGTTTAGCAATAGCATATCTAGATCTTATTGACTGCATTTACCTTGTAGTTATCATACCAAAAAAAGCTTACTTTATTAGTTCTAATAAAGTTCACATTTTATTGTAGAGTGTCTTAAAGTTTCTAATTAGAGGGGCATGTTAAAATTTCATAGATGTACTGGGGAATTCATTTTGAGTTTCCTAAACATTATGGGGTGCTGTTTTGTAGTGTACTTCTGAAAATCCCTTCCCCCCAACTCTTGATCCAAAAATTGCCCCCGGTTCTTCATTTTAACATGACAACTATACAATATGATTCAGAATTTAAAGTTTCCTAAACATTATGACAGTGCTGTTTTTTTAGTGTACTTCTGAAAATCCCTTACCCTCCAACACTAGATTCAAAAAATTGCCCCCCTGGTTCTTAGTCTGAACATGAACATACAACATGATTCAGAATTGAAAGTGAAATGAATGATGAAAACTAATTTAATGATAAACTTGGACATCTTTGGACCAAGTTTTTCAATATTCACTGCATACAGATAACAATTCTCCTAGGGCCCCAAGTGAAAACTTTTGATTAGTCACCTGCCTTCTACCATTCATGTTCCATGTTTACTACTACACTGTCCACTAAAGGTATAAAGCTTAGACAGCTAAAAGTAATGTGACAAACAGTCAAGAAAAGTTTACATGGACACATGCTTTTTTCCTCCAACACACACAGACATGAAGGTTATGGTTGCTTGATTAGAACGTTTCATGGACTATGTAATTTGATTCAAAGATTTGCTGAAGTTGATGAATTGCAAGATGTACATTACCAATTTAGAGAAATAAAATAAAATAAAATAAAAAACCCTGTTCACAATGTGCACAACACAATATTACATTTTTTTTCTTTGCATGATACTTGAGAGATGGTTGTACATGATAACATTTTTTTTCTTTGCATGTGGTAATTGCATAGGTGTTGGCAGAATGTGAATTGGTAAAACTTCCATGTCCATCGTCAAACTGGAAATGTTTAGTACTTAAGATGGGGCTTACTAGATCCGAACTCCCAGGAATTGCATGGTTGTTGAGATGCTCCCCTACTCTTGAGACACTTGAATTAAGTTTTGGCCATGAAAATGTGAGTTGATTAAAGTCATAGCATCCATTCTATTTTCCTGCATTAGATAACGTTTTCTTTTTCACCTTATGCCTAATTTCATTACGTTTAATAATAGTTTTTTTTTTTCTTTTGTTTTTTTTTAGTTTTTCCAAGGTCTGTGCATAGGATCTCATTTTGGACCTTATTTTGAAGACTGGAAACGGGAGATGTTTTTCCCTGGTCTAGCATACCATCTTAAGATTATTCATATAATTGGCTTTACGGGGAACTCCTATGAGGTAGAATTGGAGTTCCTGCTTAAGAATGCATTAGTCTTGGAGAAGATTGTATTTTGCAGCCTAAAGGAACATCAGAGTGGTAAAATGTTTTCTGAGATGATTTTGAGTTTTCCAAGAGGCTCTGCAAGTGCAGCAATTTATTCATTTGAGAAATATTATGATTAGTCGTTGTAATGAGATGCATGGTGTATTTAATTGGTAAATTCCTGCTTCTAGTTATTGCAGGTTTGGTTTTGCATTCCTGGTTATTAAGTGGTAATGTTATATCTACATCTATTCATCATTTTTCAACAAGACTGTTCAGAGCTGAGTTTGCATTTGGTTGCATATGAAATGAAGAGAAGGAAATGATTTGCTTGTAAAATAATATTGTAGAGGAAAATGAACGAAAAGATGAGCTGAATTGAAGAGGTTAATGGTATATGACCAAGTAACTCAGCAAAGTCAAAAGAGGCCATAATTTATCTTTTCATGAAGCCAGGCCAGGTAGGGTTGCAAAGGGATTGAATCGAATTAGATAGGTATCCAAATTTGATTCATTTATATTTGAATTTAAATTGGACTGATATCCATCACACACACAGTGTGTATGTATTGAAACCGTGTATGGCTCCAACCTTAAGGATGTAGGAAATGGAATCTAAGAGTAACTTCTGCCTTATTCCCTTAGAAATGACAAGAATGCTATTTTCCGAAAATTACAATGGTATCACACATAAGACAAATTTATTCTCTTTACCTTATTATGTAATTGCCTCTATGATATTCGAAAATTATAAGAGTGCCATATATAATTATTTATGATTATATCAACCTATAAAATAAAACGTCATCCCTCTTCTCTCTATCTAAAATTTATTTATTCATTCATTCATTTATTATTATTATTATTATTATCATTATTATTATTGTTATTATTATTATCTAAGCATTTATTTATTTAATAAAATTAAATAAATTATTTATAAATCATTAAAATAAAGGAAATTTGACATTGAGAGAAAGATTTTAATAGACATTTTATTTATTTATTTAGAAATAATTTACTCACAAATTATTCTCTCCCCTTGAGCCCCAATATGTAGGGCTATCAACGGGTCGGATCGGATTTGAGCTCGATATTTATGAGGATGGTCAAAGTGTAAGTGGAATGGAGGGGGGGGGGGGGGGGGGGGGGACCATTGCAGTTGAGAGTAGGGGACCAAGGCTCCCCTAAGTCCCCTTAGTTCCACCCCTGGGGTTGGGATTAAACCTATTTGTAGGTCACGCTAGACTTTGCCTTTATATCAATAGAGCATATTTAGGCCCAAGTCTGAGCATGAATGGACCATCAGGCCTAAATTTTGAGCCTAAACTTAATTGGAAAATTGAGAAAAAAAGATTTGTATTCTTTATTTAACAACAAAATTGATTTATTTATATAAATTAACTTTAAAAGTGAAAAATTTACTTATTTATTTATTGTTTTATTTTATTAAATTAAATATATTGTTATCCATAAATTTGTATCTATTTAATTTAACATGTGTCCAATATTTTGGATTGTCAATGAATCGGGTTTGGTTCTAGATAACTTGGAGCAGTCATGTCCTAGTAATAAATGAATATTTATTTATTTTACAAAATTCAATAAATTGTTATCCATAGATTTCTGTTTATTTAATTTACTAAATTATTCAATAAATTAATAATTTATTTTACTAACAAATATTTCTCTTTCCTCGAGCCTAATAATTTAGGACCATCAATAGGTTACGTTTGGGTTGGGTAGGGGTAGAGATAGGAATTTTTTATGAGGGGGCCAAAATCTAAGTGGATTGGGGGTTAGGGGGGAATAAATGTGGATGGCCATTGGGGGGACAACCATTGGGAGGGGAGTGGGCGAGGAGGGACAACCTATTCACAGGCCATGCTGGGCTTTGTCTTTATGTCAATAGAACATATTTAGGCCCAAGCCTGAGCATGATTGGACCATCGGGTCTAGATCTTGACTTCAAAACCGAAAATTTTATTTTATTAAATATATTATTATCCATAAGTTTCTACTTATTTTAAGTAAATCTTTTCTCTTGAAAACTTTTAATTAAAAAAATTTACCTTTTGAAAATTCATTTTTTCCTATACAAATCTACCTTTTCACAAGGGGCCCCTCTGCTATTAAATAATTTAAACTAAAATGATCAAAATATCATATATTATGAGAAAACGAAATAACGACTTTGATATTATATTTTATGAACAAATGAGTTGAAAATTGCTTGAATGACACTTGAGCATATGCAATTTAGTATAAACACAATATTCAAACCAACTTACTAGTAGATACAATATAAATCCTAACTATACATGAAAATATGTATTTAAATCTAATGCAATTGGATTATATTGGATCATAGGGGTGGGTTCATATTTTATCCAATTATAAACAGATTTAATTCAGATTACCATTAATGGGATAAAATTGAGTTTGAATTTGGGCAATCAGATACAATTTGCAGCCCTAAAGCCAGGTGGAACTGGGAAGCTGGGGATCTCTTCACCAATTGCTATAATTAGAGTTGCAACTTGGGTTGGGTTGGTCCATTGTGACCTGAGTGATTAGGGTTCAAATCTTAGGAACAGCCTCTCTGTATATATAAGGATAAGGCTGTGCATATCTGTCCCTTCCCAAAGGCTGCATTAGTGGAAGTCTCGTGCATTGGGTTGCCCTTTTTAGAGTTACAACTTACAACTTGGTGAATAAATTTGGGTTGGGCTCGAGTTGAGCCTGATTCCAGTGGAGCTCTAGGCTTCGTTTGGGTTGAAAACTTAGAATTGACATAAAGGGTTGGGATCTCGAGAAACTGGAGCCCAAATATTGTGTGACAGCCAAACCCAAGCCCGAAAGCCCCAATTAAGCCCATCTACTTGACAATGTAGATGATTAAACTATGGTCAATACTTATGAACAAATATGTTTAAACAAACACGCATGCATATTTTATACATATTAGTCTTCTATTGTATTTCTAATTTGAAATGAAACCCAAAGGTAGAGATGACCTTGAAGTTATCTTGAAGGAGGTGGGTCCAATTGTGAAACTAGATTGTGATATTGAGAAAATGAAAAGAACCATATACCCAGTCGCCCAAGGAGGAATTCAAAGCCACATCAAAGTATTCTACAAAAATATTTTTGACCTCTGCATCAACTGTGAGGCCACAAATATTTTGAGTGTACCTAGTTTAGAAGGAATAGATCAGACGAAGGTTGGACTATGGTCCAAAATAAAAGGAAGCCCAGTTCCACCAAATCAAAGGATGACGTTCGAAAGTAGGGTGATAGAACAACAGACAGAAAGAATGATTGAAAGTGGTTCACGATGAAAGACCAGTGGGCTCAAGCAAAAATCCATAGAGTGGAACAGGCAAGGGAGGCATCAAAAACAAGATTCATAAACGCTAGCCATGCAACAATTGAACCTATTCAAAACAACATAGTTTAGACAAAATGGATTCAGAAATCAACCGTGTCAAATTCAAGCGTCAGCGATCTGACAGATTTGATTATGGATAATTTCAAAAACAAAAAACACTAACTTGGTTTGTTCTCAGGATCTTGAAGGGGGCCGAAAGAATAATGGTGACCTTGTTAATATAGCTAACGAAGAAGGTGAGGAAAACACTGATGACAAGATCGACAATGATGAGGAGATGACAAATGGGTGGTTCAACCCAAACCAAGAGGAAGGAGAAGCCCTGTTAGACAATCAGTTAGCAGATGGCATGATGAATAGTAAGGAGTTAGACGAGGAAATTGCTAAGATTGAAAAGGACAACACGGGTCCTGATGATAACCCGGGTGGCCATGCAAATACTTAGTTGGAATGTAAGGGGGTAGGAAGGACTACCCTCCAACGTCAAATTTCAGAGCTTAGTAGGTGTCATAAGTTAGGGATGTGTTTTCTTATGGAAACTCGAGTTCAGCCTAAAAGAGCGAAAAAGATAGTTAAACCCTTATGTTATGGATTCTGTGGGGTTGTCAGGAGGTCTATGGGTTTTATGGAATAGTGATGTTTGTAACCTTCAAATTTTAATGTCTAACGAAAGATCAGTCCATGTTTGCATCAATCAGAACAATTCTAATGTTGATTGGTTTTGTACATTTATTTATGCTCCCCTTAAACAAAAAATCGTGTGGAACTGGGTCAAGGAAATTGCATATAATACAAATGGGCCCTGGCTCCTAATAGGAGACTTTAACAATTACCTTTCTAGAGAGGGTATAAAAGGCAGAAGGGAGGTCATAAACAGATAAACAAGGGATTTCAATAAATTCATTTCAGATTGTAGTGTCTCGACTCTTGAAATGAAGGGAAATAAGTTTACTTGGAGGAATAAAAGTACTTGGGAAGAGCTGGACTGCGCAATTGTAAATGTAGAGTGGAGGGAGATTATTTCCAATTCTATTCTTAAGAATCTCCCCTTTTGGTAGAGGAGGCAATTTTTCACCCAATCCGCTGAATCCGCCCAATCCACCCAGAATCTAATCCGCACAACCCACCCATTCACTTCGTGGGTTGTGTGATCAACCCATCACCCAATCCATCTATTTAAATGGGTTGGGTTGGGTTGTGGATAACCGTTGGGTTAACCATTACAAAAATAAGTATTAATTCCTTAGCTTTTTTTATTTTCTTCATTTGAATTAAATAATTTATAATTAATACATTAATTTTTTATTAATTGTTCACTAAATTTAGTTTTGTCTTGAATCAACGCACTTCACCTAACATAAATCCAAATCAATTTCACCCAAGTTCGGATCAGTTCAACGCACCCGATCCAACATATACCGATCCGGGTCAGCTTGAATTTGAAATAGACCTCAAACGGGATGGCTCGGTATCGCTTGCTTTGCCCGGTTTGGGTCGTCTAGTCCAACCATTATTCACACAGCCCGGCCCGACCCAACACAAGCTGATTCGGGTCGACCCAAATCCAAAGTAGGTCGAACAGGTGAAGTCCAGACCCTAAACCACCCCACTTGCTTTGCCCGGTTCGAATCATTGGTTTGGCGCGTATCCATACAACCCAAACCGAATCCGGCACGGGTCAACAATGCTAGCTGACCTAGATCCTTTGGAGCCTCTGACTTGGGACCGACCTGAATCTGGCTCGGTCCGGTCCGACTGAAGTGAACCAGTCCAACTGGGTCTGGCCCAACCGAACTGAACCGACCCGATCTGGTGTGGTCTCGACTGGTCCGAATCGGTTCAATTGGGACCTGGTCTGACCGGACTGGTCCATATCTAAATGGTTCAATTACTCTTGATGTGATTAATTCAAAGACAATCCAATTAGATAGTTCAAGTTGGTCTAACTGATTTGAACCTAAGTGGTTCGTCAAACCCGAAGCCCGAACATAGTTAAATGGCTTTACTGCTTGTGTAAATTTGAATTCCATACTTCCTAATTTGATTTGAATTCGACTGTTTACACCCCTACTAATAAAGGAGCATTTAGGGGTTGGACTTTTGATAGAGCTTGAGATTTAGTGTTTTAGGTTCTGAAAGTAAAGTGGAAATTGTAGGAGTGGCAATGGGGCAGGCATCTACTCCGCATAATTGAGGAATTCCTGAATTTTCTTTGGTTCAAGGCAACCACTTAAAAAGCATCAAATTCAGAAGTATTTTAGAAATATGGTTATAAGAATTTAGGGAATTTTAAAAATTTAAATATAGGAATTTGGGGGTATTTTAGAAATGGGATTATAGAATCCTAGAGGTGTTAGGAATTTACAAAAAATTTGGTGTACTTTATAAATTAATATATATTAAATTTTGGGATATTAGTAGGGGCAGGTTTGAGAAATCATATAGAAACCCTGTCCCGGGCCTATCACCACTTCGGGGCAAAAATATTTTCTCTATCCCCGCCCCATCCCCATCTAATATTGAAAATAGTAGTTTCAAACTGGGAACAAATTGGATATGGCCGGATTAACAAAGAAAATTTGGCTGTAAGTCAAATTATTAAATTTAAAATATGAATCTAACAAATTCATACAATTAATACATGAACAAATGAGCAAAGAAAAACTCGCAAAGGCCATCAGAATGAAGATGGACATACATACATAACGAATTTAAATTAATTAATTGCTAGAAAAGAAACGAGTAGTTTAAGCATAACTGCACATGCCGTATGCACAGGAGCTCCCTTTGTTGCATTTGTTGTTGCATTGGCCACAATTCTTCTTGTCAAACAAAGGGTTAACGCATTCGCCCTCGCAACATATCTCTGGGTGTCTGCACTTTCTCCCACACATTCCACAGTTGAGCCTGTCTGTAAGCACATTAACACACTTCTTCTTGCAGCAATCAGGTCCAGAACTTCCCTTGGCACGACAAACTCTAGGAAACTTGTTACAAGTCATCACAGCCGTTTTAGCATTTACTTGTGCGAGGAGTCGACTTGTCCCTCGGAGGGAAGATGGTTGCCCAAAATCAGACAATGGGAAATCTTCATCAGAATTACTATCATCTTCATCAACCTCCAGTACTGCTACTTCTTCATCAGTAGTTGGTGTTGCAGCAAAACTAAAAGCTAAAGCAGCCATAGCAATTGCTAAAATGAGGAAGATCTTTAATGACCTCATTGTGAGAGAGAGAGAGATTTGAAAGCAGTTATGTTTTTGGATGGGGGATAAGGAGAGGGTGGTGGGTATTTATAGAGAGAGAAAGAGAGAGAGCAAAATAAGTATGCTAGAGAGGGAATGCATGGGACTACATGCAGTAATTCAAGTGGGGTGGTCTAATTCAACGGCTACCTCGTCCAAGTAAACGAAAGTTAGGCTCCCAAAAAATTCCTAAAACGTCAAACGGTAGGCAGGCAAAGCGAGGAGACTTCATCGTTTTGGACTTGAGAAAATGAAAGGCAGTCGAAACCCCAAATTCCGACGAGTCCGAATTAACAGCCACAAACGCTGATAGCTTGGCAACAGTGTTGGCTTAGAGCATTGCTCACAGAAGATATCGTACCGTTATTCTGGTATTAGCTCATGATTCATGAACAATAACAATGTTCACTGTAGAGAGTTCTTACCACGTGGCAAAATTTCTTGTTCATGGGATGATGATTGATGATAGCTAGCTAGCTAGCTAGGCTAGCTTTACGTAGTATATATATGCAATAGCTAGAAGAAACCGGGCGTTACCGATGCACCATTCCTTGCTTTTGTCTTCTATTTCTGATTACTCACATAACACGTTTACGTCTCTTACCATGCTTCTTTCTCTTCGTTGATGAAATTCCAGGCTTAATAAAGTTGACCAGATGGAAGTGGAAAGACACCAATATTTGGAGATGAAATGTGAGGTTGTTATCATCCAATCTGTGGTATTAATTAATGGGCGCAGGAGCTGAGTTACTCCTTGTTGAACTATATCTATGTCATCTACACAACAAAAATACAAAATTCAGTTGACCTTTTTTCTGCCTAGGACTAGGAGAATGTTGACCCACACAGTGCAGCTACCAATTTAGATGAATACGACATGCAATAATAGTATAATAATCCATGGGCTGTTATCTCATGATAGTGATACACCCTCACTGACTTTCTTTTTAATTTATAACCCTAACTTTTCAGATATATATATATATATATATATATATATATATATATATCTAGAGGCCCTTGTGGGATATTTGCCGTTAAAAAACTAAGTGTTTGTGTTTGTAGGAATTAATGCTGAATACAATGATGCCGCTCTATTCAATTCTATTTTTGAACCAAAATTCCAAAAATCAACCCCTTATTTCACTGAGGGTGAATCCAACTGTTGGTGTGCCATGAGCAATAAAATTAATTAAGAAGGTAAATTATGTGGTTAAGGTTATTTTTGTCAATAAAAAATAAATATTGCACACGTGGACCACTTTTGTCATGGTCACAGAAGTTGACTTGAAGAAAGTATATGACCCCTACATGTATCAAAGTCGGAGTAAATTTGGTGGTTAAATGCACACATCTCGTATGTTACCACATGGCAGATACAAATTAGGTACATCATTTGTATATGGGTTTGCATAAGAGGGTCTAATAGCTCGTAAAGAATTCGGCTCGTAGCTACTCTTACGTTCATCACGTTGCATAAACCCCATTTGATAATTTCTTCTCTCCAATCTCCTCCTCTCCATTGTGTTTTATTATTAGTTTGATTTGCATCTTCATGTGTCTTACCGGTAAGTTTTTTGAAGCAAAAAAAGGAGATGTCCTCTCGTCATGCAAACCTCTTCCACAAGGCCATGCCCCAGAAGTACTTGAAGGAGATGGAGGCTCGGCCAAAACACTTTAATTATGTTTTAGGTAATATACCCACTTTAATTAATTAAATGCTGAGATGCAACATGTTGCGAATAATAGATTTTGTTGAAGGGTGATTTGACACGATCTAGTGAGAAGGGGACATGTGGATGTGATCAGATCAGGGGATGACAACTCAGCTCAGCAACTCTAGTTTGCAACATTCGGAGCTTGGGTATTCAGTTACCTCGGCCCAAATCCCACCTCGGTGTAGAGATACCTTGGTATCCAATCCAGTTCGAAACTATAGAATCGAAGTACCATATCGGAGCTAATGACCCGAATCACTACGTAACCGACTCCAAAGGCCTCTCCAAAGGATCCCGAGTTTCTCGAAATCACGATGAGCCAACAGATCCCAAGTTTCTCGAGATCACGATGAGAAGTTGTCCTGGCTCCACTGGAGTCGAAAGTGAAACAATAAGTATTATCTACACACCGAAACAAACCTTATCTCCACACCCCGGAGATCTCGGAGCTCTTTCGTAAAGCTCATGACTACTTCATTATATAAAGGCATGAAACCTCAAGGCAAAGGTATGTGTGATTACTTTACTCGCTAGCTCCCAAATTCTCAAACTTTTAGCTCGCACAACAGAGTTACTGACTTAAGCATCGGAGTGACCTCGCTAGATTAGCTACCCAGGTTCTCTAATCCATTGTCTTGCAAATACATCCAGTTCGCTGCTCGATTAGAAGTCAGATCGCCCTCCAGATAGAAACAGTCAGATCGTACAATAACAGATTTCATCTCAAAAAATGAGTACATGAACCTATTGTAAATGATTTTCTTTTTAAAGCTAGAGCTGTTACTATTTAACAAAAAAAAGTAATGAATAATGTAACTTGAATCAGCACTTTTTAGATCTTATATAAATTTTATGTCTATTTTTGGTAAATATATAGTAGAAGTAGTAACACTATGGTACTTGGTAGTGTCTCCCATGTTATTACACCAAAAGATAGAAGTTATATATACGAGAGACTATAATTGAAGAGTGATTTCAACCACAATTGTGGTAGTAGTAACACTGTGATACTCTGCTTCTGTACTTGAGTAAGAGAGAGTAAGTTATTCCTTGGAGCATTAGAAAATGAGATTCTCACCAAGTGTAGTGCAGGAATTAGTAATCATGACTGACAGAGTATGAAGAGTTAAGGGTGGCAAATGGATGGATTGGGTAAGGGTTGAATATCAAACCACCTATCTTGACTCATCAACCTACCATGATCTATCATCAATGCTTAGTAAAGGGTCGTAATCCACTTTAACCCTGACCCATCCTGACCCACTTGATCCATTCATATTGACCCTTACCCACTCTCACCCATACTGTCCACCTACTCTCACCTATAAATACAAAAGGTGGGTTAGGTCGACTTGTATATCCGAAAACAACAATGCCAAGAAAAATCTCTATCAATGATACCATGTGGTAGAAGTGGGTCGGGTCAACCTGTATACCCGAAAACAACAATGCCAATAAAATAATCTCTGTCAAGGATATGTGGTAGAAACGTGTCACGTTGACATGTATACCCAAAAACAACATTTTGAGAGAATGATCTCTATCAAGGATGCCATGTAGTAGAAATGGGTCGGTTTGACCTGTATACCTGAAAATGCAAAAATTATGCAAAGAAATATCAAAAAACTTTGCAGAAAATGTAAAAAAAGGCAGTAATATTGCAGAAAATTAAAAAACCAGAAAATTACAAAAAAATGCAAAAAATACCAAAACTTGCAAAACTTTTGTAGAAAAATTCAGAAAAAAATGCAGAAAGTACCAGAAAATTGTAGAAATGCATGAAAACACTAGAAAATGTAGAAATTAATTAGAAAAATTGCAGAGAATTCACAAAAAATGCAGAAATAACAGAAAATTGCAAACATTATGCAGAAAATACTAGAAAACTGCAAAAAATGTAGAAAAATAACAGAAAATTGAAAAATTTATGTAGACAAATCACAAATACCAAAAAATTGCAAAAATATCAGAAAATGCAGAAAATAATAAAAAAATTGCAGCAAATGCAGAAAATACCAGAAATTTTCAAAAATTGCAAAAAAATAGTAGAAAATTGCAAACATTATGCAGAAAAATAGCAAAAAAGTACCACAAAATATAAGAAAATTGCAGAAACTACATAAAATAATAGAAAAGTACAGAAAATGCAGAAAAATACAAAAAATTGCAGAAAACAGCAGAAAATGAAGAAAATACCAAAAATTTGCAGAAAATAGAAAAAGTTTCAGAAAATACCAGAAAATTACAGAAATTGTAGAAAACAGCACAAGATTGTAGAAAATTACATAAACTACAGAAACAACAAAAAATTATAGAAAATTGCAGAAAAATATAAGAAAATACCAAAAAGTTGCAAAAATGCAGAAAATACCAGAAAATTGCAGAAAAATAGCACAAATTTGCAAAAAATACAAAAAAGCAAAAAAATGTAAAAAAATGCATAACTTTTGTAGAAAAAATCAGAAAAATGCATAGTATAATGTTTTAAGAACCTTCCAATAGTATCAAAATTTAGCATGGTAAAGATGGATAGATCATAATTGGTAAACTAAGGTGGCATTTGATAGCACTTTTCAAACATTTGAATATGAAAATGTTGCTTTTATAAACGCCACCTTTGTTTGGTATTGCATCTGAAAGGTGATCTGAAAAGTTTTTTCTGATTTGAAATTTTAAGACTCAGGCCATCACTTAACGTTCTCAGACGTGTTTTAGACATGGCCTAAAGTCAAAAATCCCCTACTCCATTCAACCCCTCTCTTTCTCTCTCTCGTCTTCATACCATCGCCACTAGCCCGGTGCAACTCTTAGCAGCGACGGTTCTCTCTCTCTCTCCCTCTCTCTCTTCCCCTGCCTTTTTACCACCTGCAATGGTAGTTCTCTCTCTCTCTCTCTCTCCCCTTGTCTTCCCGCCACCGCCGTTGTGGCGGTTCTCTCTGTCTCTATCTCTTTCTCTCTCTCTCTCTCTCTCTCTCTCTCTCTCTTTCTCCCTGTCTTCTTGCCACCTGCAGCGGCAGCAATTTTCTCTCTCTCTCTCTCCCCTATCTTCCCTCCACTACCACCGCCATTACAAGTTGTAGTCACAGTTCCATGAGTAACAATAATAATAATTATTATTACTTATAAATCATTTTTAATAATTATTAATTATTTTAATATTTTTATTGAACATTAATTATTTTTTATTAATTTTACTTGTGTTATTTATTATTTATTAATTATTTTTATTAACTAGTAATTTTTAATTATTTCATTAATTTTTAAAAATTATTTTAGTTTTTATTTGTGTAAATTATTAATTATTAATTATTTTAATATTTTTATAGTCATTAATGATTTTTTTTTTAATTTTAATCATTATATTTATTAATTAGTAATTTTTAATTTTTAATTTACTATTTTTATTTGTATTGTTTCAATATTATTTTGTGGTTGAAAATTATTTTTTATGAGAATGCAAATTGAACTCAACATTTCCAAATAGTATGTTCTAGGGGTAAAATAGTAAAATTAGTGAATTTCAGATGGTAAAGGGTTGATCCAATACAAACTTATGGATTCAAAGCCTCTAAAAGCACCTATGCTTCTTTTCAGATTTTAGACAAAAAGTAACTTTTTAACTTTCTAGATATGAAATTTCAGATTTATCAAATGCCACCTAAGTAAGCAAAGAGATAAGTAATGTTTGAAAAAACAACTGATCCGGGTCCGGGCGGGATTGTTTGACACTCATCGGGTTTGGATCGTCCAGTCCGACTAGTATTTGCACAGCCCGACCGAATCCGGACCAGTCTGATTTACTTCTCTTGACCCACTTCGGGTCAGCCGGTTCGGTCCCAAACCCATGTATAAACCTGATATGGGCCAGTCCAAATCAATCCACCATTGACTGAAACCGGTCTGGTCTGACAAGATTGATCCAGATCTAGACGGTTCAACCACCCTTGATGTGCTTACCTCTAAGACAATCCAATTAGATAATTCAAGTTGGTTTGACCGGTTTGAACCTAAGTGGTTCGATCAAACCCGAAATCCGAACATAGTCAAATGACTTCGCCGCTTGTGTAAAAATAACATGCATGTAATGTGATTTGAACATTCACCACTTATGTAAATAGCAACTACTATTACGACCAAGCTATGACCAATTTATTTATTTAAAGAGAGTTAAGTGCATAAATATAAGATTAATGGGTTTGGGCGGGTTGGATTGGGTTAAAGCGGGTTTGGATTGAACCCAACCTATTTAATTTGATAATACTAGGTCATTAATGGGTTGGTCGGTTAGATGGATTGGATTGAATCTCAACCCAAACCAAACCCAACCCAACCTGCCCAATTGCCATCGCTAGCAGAGCCTCTATCACTAAATTGCCATCATGCAGGTTTCAATTCATGGTGTTCAAGGAACTGTTTTCAAATACTGACTTGATTAACCCGTGCACCTTGCATCTAATAGCATCCAAGAGTGTAGGCTTACAAGCAAATCCGTTGCTTACCTTAGAAAACATGTCAATTAATTAAATCTTATTTTAGTTTTCAAACTTAATATAGTTTTGCCGGGTCTCCTCCCAAAGAACTTAATATACCATAGAAAACTTAATATGGTTATCAAACATGCCTCAAACTCAATAGGTAGAAGTCTGTATCCACACATCTCATGCAAGGAGGATATCCTAATGGGTTAGGTCTGATCCAATTCTGGGTAGATCTGAACCTCACTGATAGATAAATGTGCAGAATCAGTTATGAACCAGACCCAATAGATTGGGTCTGTAATTATGACTCTCAAGTCTGACCTAGATATAATTGACAATCATATAATTTGACAATAAACCTGCTTATTTGCTAAATTAACATCTTGGAGATCATAGTATGGCAATATTACAAATATATCAAGAAAAAAAATAGGTATTAGACAAGACCCTATGTCCACTTATATGTGTATAATGCATGAAAAAAATCCATGTAGCTATACAAAAGAAGTCCTTGTGTTTGCTGGGTAAAAGCCTAGCTCAAGGAATTAGTCCTCATCATTCTTTTACAAGACATCTAATAATGATGTAAAATTTGTTCATCATCATCAGTGCCTTATCCCAATTATATAGGGTCAGTTATATGAATCCTACTTTGCCAATTTCTTCTATTAAAAATCATATTCACTGTTAATGTATTATTAGTGCTTAAACCATTTCAGATCAAAGTAAGTTATATCATCATACTTTGAAGCTTAATGGGGAATGGAGAATGAAAATGTATATAGAAGAATGAGATGACACAGTAAAGGGAGTAAACCATAGGTTGTCAACCTGAAATAAAATGGAGCCTAGCTCTTCTACTTTGCATATTTTTATTCATTATTGCTCATAAAAGACAATTCAAACAATCCATGTCTTTCTTGTAATTAGATCTTGATTTCGTTTAAGTATTGAAAACAGATAAGATCTAATGGAGATAAGCTTTTTTGTATATATTAGAGCAGGACCATGGAATCAAAATAGAGGCTTAAAATTAAAACATTCATGGGTTTCATGCATATCTTAACTACACATAATATTATCAAATCAGGGAATAATTTTGACTTTTCAAAAACACCACACTCTTCCATTTTGTTGTACAGTTCATGCAACTTCCGATCTCAACATTGCAACTTCTGAGGCCGTTGGTACTGAGTTAGAAATCTGAAATAAGATTTAAGTTTGAATTTCTTGATCTATAGTGCATCTTTATTCCATAGACAAGAGACAAGAAAAATATAGGATCCAAAGATTTCTTTTACCAAAAGCTTTGTAGATAGTACTTTAGTTCAAAGTAAGAGATTACAACGAAAAGCAAAATCCCATGAACCAAGTAGGAAAAAAAATGAATTGATATATCCTCTAAATTAAAGGAGACTACAAAAAAATGATTCGCTACAAGAAAATCTGTCAAAGGCGGCGGTTTGGAGCTGGCGGTCTTAAAAGACAGCCACTAGAGTGATATCTGAGGAGGCAGTCTTCCAAAGACCGCTGCCTACCTCGACTTTAGAAACTAAGGCGGCGGACCATAAGAATATGCTCGGCAGATTTTACAAAGACAAAATTTAAACCGCACTACAACAAAATCGGTATATAGTGGCAGCAAAATCCGCCGCTGTAGATTAAAAAACCGCCACTATAGAGGTTTAGCGGCGGATACATTTCCGCCGCTGTATGCACTGTCACTCTAGGTTATAGCGACGGATATATCCGCCGCTAAAAAAGTAAGGGCAGATATGTAGCGGCAGATATATCCGCCGCTATAACCTGTTCAATTTGTTCAACCTAAGAAATTGAGATAAATTTGCAATTTATCCAACCTGATTAACACATATAACATCACCAAAATTTCAAATAAAATTTAATAAAAACTAATACATTAATTAAAAACAAAAGTACATCTTAAATGTGAGTTTCATACATTGATGATATAGAAAAAGGTACAAAATTCTTATTACATATAGTAATAAATCACAAAAAAATAAAAATTGTATCTTCAATATCTTCAACAATGCCTTCTATCATTCTTGTGTTGGTTCAACCTGAAAAATAGGGCAAACAAATATAAAAGTTAGATTGTGCATGTTGAAGTATATATATATATATATATATCAAATTATACATTAAATTGAAATAGGAAATACTAAAGATTTTTTCCACTCTGAGCAGATCCCAGAGTTCAATTCAATGAGGCTTTCAGTCTCTTCGACCTCATCTCAAAATGCCAACTTGTCAATCATGGAAAAATTTGGGGATGTCTCCATACAGAGGAATCTAGTTTTTGTTTTTTTCCTGGTGGATCCATGTGTTTATCTTGCTAATCTAGGGTTAGTTTGGATTATTTATTGGGTTGAATGCCCAGATGCTCAGCTTGATCATTCAATGGGTTGAGCTATTAGTGATCTGTACACTGGGTTAGGTTGGCTGGGCTCTTTGGTATAATATGGTATGAGTTCTCAACTTAATAGTACGTCTAGTTGGCGCCTATTCTGTAGGTGTGGCATTTGGTTCCCATTTACTCGAGGTCCAGCATACCCATCTCTGTTTACTAGGTTCTGGGTCCAAAATAGAGCTCTGTTTTTTAGGTTAAGTACAGAATTGTATTGAAGAGGCCTGACTAGACTTGGTTTCTGTTGATTGGGTGCTGGAATTGTGAATAAGTTCAATTTCAGATTTAGTAACTAATGATTCTAAATCCATTTTTAATGGCACAACCAATTAATGTTAAGTTCTGTTCCGACTTCCGAATACAGTAACTTTTATATATTTTAATTAAATAATTACTATTAGACAAGAAACAATAAAAATTCTATTTAGAAAATAGAAACTCTGGCATTACTATAACCCAAAGACATTATATATTTTCTGTTTTTGAGTTTTCTATTCAAAATCCCAACTCACTGGTTTAAACTAACATGGTTATTTATTTAAAAGGTAGTAAAGGAAAGTAAAGATAAAATAATACCTATATTAATATGTCCTTTCTTGGCAGACACAGACATACACACGCCCACGCTAAGATTTTTGCTTATCTTCTAGAATCTTAATCAGGTCCTTAACTGTGTGCACAATTAGGTACCTAGTAATTTAGAATCTCCTCTTAGGTAGTTAGTTTTGTCTCTTGAGAACATGTTGATTTTGTATTTGGCCTGCTTTTTCGGGGTGTTGGGTAGTGTTACATTACTAGTCATCAGATGCATACGTAGGAGGTACATAGAGCAGCAATATATGGGCATTTCTGAAAAAGTCATAAAGTCCACATAAGTTCATCCACTACTAATAGCTAAGTGAACTGAAAAATTCCAGAATATGATTGTTAGATTGATCACTAGAAAGCACAATGGACATGCATCACACAGATAAAGGCCATTACCCAATGTTGGTCTCATTTGTCTGGGGTCTTGGGAGGGATAAGAGAAGACTGGATACGTCTTAACCTTTGGCGTTTTTGGCACGAAGTGACCACTCTCAGACTCGAACCTGCATTATCACACTTTCCAGTCTGAGATTTTACCATTATACCAAGTAATAGCCCTTGCATGCATGACAAATCAAAGTAACAAAACATTACCTGCATGGTAAGGTTTTGGACCAGAAGGCATTGATTGAAAGGAAGATCAGTGCTAGTCTTCATGGCAATGATGCTCAAACTTGATTCTCCTACACTTTTCTTCCACATAGAAGTCATTGAGCAAAGTGAAGCTGCAGTGAAGGATAAGGTAGTTGGAAGACTCTTCCTCTACCCTGCACAAGGGGCAGAGAGGGTCTGGTATGTTAGCCCCCTTAATAACATCTGTTTGGTAAGACATCTCTCTCAAGCTATTAACCATGTAAAGAACTTGATCTTTGAGGGTACGATAGACCTCCAGATGGTTTTCTAGGGAAAGAGAAAATAATTATTGTGTCCAAACCCTGATAACAAGATTTAACAGAGTACAAGCCAGATTTAGACCATTTGCAACATCTGGTATCTTGAGCTTGGAGATTAACTGATTATATTGATTTCTGCTCCTTGATGTGCCTTCAACATATCAAAATTGAAATTAATATAAAACATACATAATAACATGCATTTGCAACAAATAAAGTCACTTGCGGCTATCATGTTGTAGGGTTTCCCCTTGGTACAAGGACCAAGGAAGAAGCAGGAAGATGTTCTTGCATAGACTTTTCTTTTAATTATTAACCATGTCAAAGGGGCCTATTAAAGTTATAAAAAGCTTCTAGTTAATCAATGAGGTAAAACCAGGTCTAAAGATTCTTCGAAAGAGTAGGTCAAGGAGATCAAAACAGAAATAAAAGCATTAGCTATCCTGAGAAATGCTTCAAAACACAAATCTGCTATTCCTACATCTTCTCTAGATAGAAATCTGTCCTGAAAAGACCTCATGCATTTTCTTCTCCACTCACTATTCATTGGGCAAATTTCATATTAAAAACCCTTATCCATGCAAAACAAGCATGTCTTTGTGGGCAGTTTTCAAATTAGAAATATTTTAAAATATGGATGATGGCTAATATAACTCATGGAAGATGTCAATGCATGGTAACTGTTGAGGTCTAAGTTGACATGGACTGGGTGTTGAGCACATAAACCAATCCAAAAGGTCCCCTACCTGAGAGAAAACTTTTGCAGAGTATAAACAATGGTGTCATCATGGGCTGCAATCAGAGAAACAACTACTAAAAATCAAAAGCAACTAGTATTTGACAAACAAACAAAAGAAAATCATTAACTGATAATATGCTCATTATTAACATATTGATGGATTCAGCTTCTAACATGAATGTATGAAACATTACACATCGGTCTTCCATCCAATACTGAAACTTCACCCCAAGGTCCTTCTGGATCAGCTTATTGAATGAGATTTCAGAAGCTATTGCATTAGAAAAAAGAATCCAGAAAAAAGGTCCTACTGGTTCATCATATTGAATGAGATGTCAGAAGCTATTGCATTAGAAAAAGGTCCTAGTTCAGCTTATTGAATGTATGATAAATTTGCATGCAAATTCTTGGAGAGTTCGCATCATCACCATAGATACTCCTTTTATTAATTATCAGCCAAGTCTTAGCAAAATTATTTGGCTTCAGCTACAGTACTCCTCTTCTGTCCACTATTTATATATAAGATTTTTTTCTTCCTTTTTTTAGTAACAAGTGGAATTCATTCATTAAGGAGATGAAACAATGCAGAATACATCAGACTTTCCCCAAAGTTCAATTTAAGTCTTCCAGATGATGGTTGGAACCAGTCAGCTAACCTTCGTGGTCTCAAGCTATGAGAGGTTGCAACTATCTGCCAATGTCTTAATAGGTGAACCACTAAAACACCTCTGAATTCATCAGGAACTGAAACCTAATGAGCCACCCTTATCAGTAAGAAGTTCACACCACATGCATAAATGCTCACACCTACACCATACATGGTATATATGTATATGACTAATGATATTTTTCTCTATTTTTTCGTTTATTTGATTTTTGAATTCAATTTTAAAGACCAAATGAAATATGGAGAAGTCAAATATAGAAATATTGTGTGGTACCCCTAAGTGACAGTCTTCATCCTTTCAAACCCTTTATGCTACATAAACCTTCAACTGACCCAAAGGTTTTCTTTACTTGTGCTCTGTACAGCAATGAAATCACTTAAACTGCACTACTACTAAAAAGGGAATATAAACTTGTGCATTTTTAAAGTCTGTAAAAGAAAGGGAACACCTATAAATTTACAACAATATTAAGTAGTATCAGATAAGTATACTTTCCACTCCTTACTCCCTACAAGAAGGCGTACAATTAAAAGAAAGGAAAAACAAAAACAGGGGTCAAAACCCTTGGGAATTATTGAGAGAATTTATATGAAATATAGCGCCAATATGCACATGGACCCTATCTTCCTCCAAAATTATTTCTGCCTCTAAATTATATATTTTGAAATTGATAAAAACACTTGTAAGAGCATAGACATGCCAAACTATTGGTTGGCAAAAAAAAAAAAAAAACTTTGTGAAATACTGACCTGAATTGCTAGGGTCTTGTAAAGCAAGTTGCCTGATCTCTTAAAGCTCTATGCAGTAAAATTTTTATGAACACTTTGAGTACTCTATTAAGCAAAGAAAAGCACAAGGCGGTGACAGATGGTAGGACAACATGCAAGGGCTTGGGAAAAGTGCTCTGTTTGGTACCAGATTTCTTTGTCCTCCACTTGTAATCACTTGTGCTAAGCCAGCTTAACTAAGGCTCGTTTCTAACAAAAAGATCTTGGAGGATTTCATCTTTCTACATGAGAAACCATAATTCCCCTTTTGCAACTTCTCTGTAACCCCCCATGGAGCTCTTCATCCATATTTCTACTCTCCCTTGAGTTGTAGAGGTCCATGTTATCTGTTTACCAGAACCTTTAGCTCTCTTATAGTGGTGCTATGCACTCCAACTTTTTTTTTATTTGAATCAGTAACTTTCATTAAAAATAACAGTTAATCATTATACACTGTCAACAACTCAGAGCATGAGGGTTTGTCCCAATCAATTTCAATAATTAGAACAGAACTCAAAAAAGGTTTTCCCTGAAGGTCCCCTGCTTTGCCAAAGTATCAGTCACAGAATTGGCTGACCTCTTTACCCACTTGAAAATTACTCCAACATCCCTTGCTACACTGAGTAAACAAGAAATGGTTCTTACGCCACAAACTGGGTATAAAAGAGTAGAAGGGAAAAGGAAAATTAAGAAGAGATAACTTACCTGTTGACAAGATAGATCGATGTTGAGCTGAGAATAGTAGAGGGAAAATGGAAGGCTTCTTGTACGGTTAGAAAAGTTTGACCTGCAAAGCCCATCCAAATATTCAAGAGATAGTAAAATCGACTATGTTTAGATGCTCTCCCTGAGATATAATCAAATAAACATTTTACTTTTAAATTTATTCAAGGAAATAGGGAATGCTTAATATTCCCAAAAAAAATAATTTGGGTAGAATAATTTAAAAACAAAAGACAATGGAAAATGAAGAAAGAATTGATACCAAAACACACCATGTTCACGTGGTAAGAGTTTTAGAATGCTGAACTTAGAAAACTCAGAAGGAGCAAAAATTTTGGTTAGGTCTTGCTTATTTTTTATTTTCCTATTTCTTCTTGGTTGTGTCTTTCTTTTTATAAAGGATTTAATCAAACCATATCTTGATGTTGCAGGGAGGGATGAGAGTGTATACTCAAAGATGGTTCCTTTGATGGTTTGATCTACTGCATAAAAAATGGGACAAACGAAAAAAGAAAAAAAAAAGTGTAAGAGAGAGAATGAGAGAAAAAGGAAGATGAAAGGGGGAGAGAGAGAAATCGGTGCAACAACTTACCTGAGTTCACTTCGGTTCAGTTCTTCTCATCTGCCGAAGGGAGGAATGGCAATGAGGGAGTTCACTTCGATGGTCTAATCGGCAAAGAGAAGAGTTTCGTCTGGTCTGCTGCAGTAAAATAGGGAACGAACGAAAAGAAAAAATTATGAGAGAGATTATGAGAGAAATCAGTGACTTACCTAGCCGGAGTTTCAGTTGGTTCTTCTCATATGCCGAAGGAAGGAGAGGCGACAGATGACGAGCAAAAGCTTGGAAACCTGGAATCTGCAAAGAGAAGAGAGGGGTTTTTCGCTGGTGAGGTTTTGGGGGAAGACGAGGGAAGGTGGGCGCTTTATTTGCGCGGGATAAAAGATTTAACCGTGCTCTTATGTTTTTGATGATTTTAGTTTGAGTGTTCTATAGCGGCAAATATTCATCCGCCACTATACCTAACCGCACCTACAGCAGCGGATTACACTACTCGCCGGTTGAAAAAAAGATATATAGCGGCGTCTTTCTTAGTGTCGCTAAGAAATCCGCCGCTATATATCGATTTTGTTGTAGTGCCGGTCTAAAAGACTGGTATAGAATAAACGCGCGCGGGGAGGCAAAACTCCTCATTTTCCGTTTGAACGCGCGCGGAGAGGCAAAAATCTTCATTCTCCGTTCAAACGCGCGCGGGGAGGTAAAAATCTTCATTCTCCATTCGGTTTCGACTGTTTTATGCAAAGTCCTCTTCGAGCGTTCGATAGAGAAGAGAACGGTTCTGCGATAGAGGTAACAATTTCTGCATTCGATCTCTGGAAATGAGAGAGGCAAATATATTCTCATTTCGATTCGATCGTTGAAGTTGAACTCTCATTTTGATTTTTTTTTTTCGATTTTAGGTCGCTTCCCTCATCGGAAGAGAGATCCGACTTTATTTTCCAAATCCATCGATCTGCCTTTATTTCCAGAGAGGTATGTATGATCTTCCTTCATTTTCACTTCATTAAACCTTTAATCTGTTCTGTAAAATATTTCTTCGTCCTCATCCAACTTCTCTGACCGCAAAATGATCACATGGTACCACCATTTCTAATCGTAGAAGATATCAACTTCAAATCCGGGACTGAGTTGACTGAGGTAATGTGCCTTCTCCTCTCTCTCATCAACTATATACTTTAGACTTGGGATGTTATCTTATTATGGAATCCATGTGCTTTCTTGGTAACGATCTATGTGTGATGTTATTTTCCTTCTGAGTAACAAAACTATCGAGTAACAAATTTGCCCGCTCCATATAAGTGTTCTTCATTTTTTAGAACACTTCCATAGATATTCCTCATTTGATTGATTATACTGTGAAGATGGTTCAGGCTCGTGTGAAAGAATATCTAACCAAGACAACTTCCACAGATATTCCTAATTTGATTGATTATACTATTGGTCGATTCGTGCTTTATCCATATACAGAGTAGAATGGATTCTCATTCTGAAACAGCAGGCCATGGGATTCAACAAGGGCAGAGAGTGCTGCAAAGGTTTAGACTAGGAAAAGACTTAAACTATACAAAATTGTCAATTAAGGGAGAACCCAAATTGGTGGTGGGCTGGATGCAGGATGAGGAAAGAACTCCTGGACAATATAGAAACATTATGAGGGAGATGATGAGCTCAAAAGAAACAGAATTGTATATGCAACTTGGGTTTATAGATCAGCTAACAGATTGATAGATGCTTTGGCAAGGAGTGGACAGAGATCTTCAACCCCAATATATACAGGAGTTATCTGAAAAGACAAGCATGCAAGATCTTCAACCTGCAATCTGAGATTACCAAAATAGGAAGAATGAGTAGTAAAATTTTGAATTTGAAATACAAACCTTAGTAGTCTGGGTAGCAGAGAACAAAGCTATTTGCCTTTCCTAGCATACCACAAGACACCTCAATTAACTCATGATGCAGAGAACAAAGTTATTCTAACTCTGTTTTTTTTTTTTTTTCTTTGATGTCTTATTATGACATTAGTGTGGTATTGGAAGTGATGAAGATGCAAGCCATTTAGACAATCCTTTCTACTTTGGAGCCCTTGATCCGTAAAGTTGTAAGTGCATCAATCCTTTCTACTTTGTTAAATAATTTGTCTTTAGTAATATTAAAATACTGAATGAAGATTCGAAGTTTGACATTCCATTTCTCTGTGATTTTGATGCTGCCAGAACCTTACAAGTAATTCCACATTATCTTTTCCCAAGTTTTGGCTTTGGCTACTTTGTTGCTATAGATGTTGGTTCTAGAATATCATTCGGAGATCTAATTTGGGACTAATTTGTATCATTAAATCATTATGCAACTATCATATAATTGGGACTCATTTATCTACTTTACAGATTTCAATAATATTTGCCTTGGTTCAAATTCAGTAGCTTTCTTTTTTTTTTTTTGGGTTATCATGCATTTGACATTGTTTTTTTGTCCATTTTTTGGTTGCACCTAAAGAAATATTTATGAGTTAAAATATTGTTTTATGAGGGATTCCATTTGCTTTCTTTTTGCAATACCTCTTAGTTTTCTGTATAGCTTCTCACTGTATAGTTGCTGATTTATGTCTAGGGGTAATTGCCCTTTTTTTGGCTAATGAAATTATACTTTATTAGGATATACTCTTCCATGCCTTGATTATTTGTGTGAAGCCATTGGTAAATACTACAAGATGGTTTGTTGATCCATGACTGAGCTTCACATCTCAAAAGTTAATGATTCTGTGTATCAGTGGTGTGAAGTATGTGCTCCATTTGTCAATGATCTCCAATGGGGTGTAAGAAGAGTCTTAAAGAACTGAGTGGCAATCTGTTTTGAATATGTGAGTTTGAGATTCCGATACCATTTCAATAGGATAAAATAAATGATGGAAGGTTTCAGGATTTTCTGAGCAGAGAGAACAAGTTAAATCTATGTAGCCAGTGATAACATTTGTCTTTTGTTGATAAACCTTTCCATAATATTTTCTATATGAAAATTTGAAACGGTATGGATGAGTTCATTTCACCATTTGGGTGCTACTGTCTAGTGATACAGAGAATATGAAGATATTAATTCGGGGTGATTTGCAGACTGGAAAGATAGCTAGTGTATCTAAAATTGGCTTCTAAAAAAGCAGATTTCCAGATTTGATGAGACTTGAAACAGAGAGATAACGAGGTTTGAAAGTGAATGACAGAGAGAAGCTGGGGAGTTTCCAACATTTTGATCCTTATTTGAAGGAGTGTTATGAAGAAATCGATCCTTCACTATCGTCAGCGGAATCTGATGAAGTACATGTTCTTGCGATTGACGATAGTTTTGTTGATCGGAAAGTAATTGAGCGTCTGCTCAAGATCTCTTCTTGCAAAGGTCATTTTCAAATTATTCTTCGTTGCATTTGGTTCTCATCTTGTTCTTTTTGTTTTTTAGTGTTCTGTTTTGAACTTTTTTTTGTTATCTAAATAAATATTGTTGAAATCTTAGTTACTGTTGTGGATAGTGGAAGGAGTGCTCTGAAATTTCTGGGTTTGGATGGGGAAGAAAACTCTGCAGTCGGCATGGGTGTAAGAGAATTTAGTAAGTTGTAGTCAATATAAATGATTCCTTGGAATTATTTTTTTAGTGATTAATTAAATCTTTTCATCTGATATTAATTGCAGGGTTTGAAGTTGAATATGATAATCACTGATTATGCCTGGGATGACTGGATATGAGTTGCTCAAGAAAATCTAGGTTAGTTAGATTCAATTCATATATATTCTTATAGCATTTCAACGGATTAATTCGAAAGATACTGAATTCGGTAATTACTTATTTCCTTAATCTTTCTATGCAGGAATCTTCGACCTTCAAAGAGATACCTGTGGTGATTATGTCATCCGAAAATACCTTGTCTCGGATTGACAGGTATATTAATTAAATATATCATAACACTTTTTCCAGTAATCAAAATTGAAGTATATGAATAGAAACATGCTTGAAACACTGTCAAGTCCATTTATAAAACAGAAAGTGTTCAAGATGCATCTGAGTGGGTACGGTCACTGGATTATTTGCTGGGACAATCACTAATTTCTGTTTAAAACAGTCCGAGAGAAGAATTCATTTAGTTTATTAGCTTTGACAGTTAGAAGGGGACATTGGGAGATGTTAGGAGCTGGTTTATGTTCTGTTTTGTCTAAAATGAGCAGGTGGTTGAGGAAGGGCAGAGGAATTTATGTTCTGTAGCAGATCTGAATTGTTGATTAGTAGATCAGTCCCCATGTTAAATTAATTCTTTGGAAAAAAACGAAAATGAACAATCTGCAAGTGTTATAGAATGGTAGCTGGAAGTGCAAATCATGGTGCATTTACAAAGTATCATGGTATGATGGATACAAGGCTATCTTAATTAAATACATTTATTCATATGCTTCTTATCTTCCATATTGTAGTCTCAGCAGCAAATATGGATTCTTCAAATTCCTGTACCAATATCCGAATTATGAGCTGACCTAACTTATGGTGAATCTGTTTTATTAGGTTTTAGTAGCTGAGGAGTCTAAAATTGCAGAGATGGATGCAAGCTTCAACCGGAGAAGCTGAAATACTTAGAGTTTCTGTAGAGACGCTGAAAGACTTAGAATTTCTGTAGAGACGCTGAAAGACTTAGAGCTTCTGTAGAGACAGTGAAAGGGAGAGCTTGTTCAATTTAAAAATGAACATGCATTCAGAGATGCACTACATTATTTGAGAATTTGATTTTTTTTTAATTTTTGTATTTGAACAATTGCATTCTGTATTTAAACAAATTTTAGATATTATAATAATTAATCTCCTAATTAATAGATATTGTTTCAAATTGCGTTTTTATATAAATTTAAGTTTTGATGGATGGGATTTGCATTAAGCACGACTCATAAAGCAATACAAAATACAGTACAAAAGGTATAAACAAAAATATGGCAAACGACTATTAAAAAAAATTTCTAAGTCGGCAGTCTTATTGACCGCCAGCATAGCCATATAAATAAGAACCTAAGGCGGTGGTAAGAAACATCTACGCCGACAGTCAAAACCACGCCTTATTAACGATAACCCGGCGGCTTCAATAGACTGCCGCTTTAGAGCAACATCAAAGGCGGCAGTCATTTTAACCTAAGCCAGCGGTCCAAATCTAAGGTGGCAGCTTTTTAGGGGGCGGACGCATGACTGCCAGCTTTGACCCCTTTTCTTGTAGTGATTCCAGGTAGAAACTAGAAACCATTCAATAAGAAACAACTATTTGAGAGAGTTCAGAACTTTGATGTACCTATCTGAAGCTCTGATGTATACACGACTTGAGAACTCTGAGAAACAACAACGACGAAAACAATTGAGTTGAGAAAACTACGAAACTAGTAGAGTTGAGAGAAAATCTTGCTTCAATGGCTGAGAGGACAAACTTACTTCAATGGCAGAAATAGAGAGTTGAGAGAACTGCAAAAAAAATTCGACGGCGAGTGGCTTGAAACCCTAACCTTCTATTGACCCGCTCCTTGTTCGACAGTTTGACTCTTACATCAGCTTCTCTCTCGTCCCTCTCCTTGACCCAAGTGACCCTAATCCTTTTTGACCCAATGGGTACCCTCGACCCAACCTACCCATACCTCTTTTTCCTTGATCCTAATGGGTCACTTGACCCATATAACCCACTGCTGAAATGGGTGGGTTGGGTGGGTCAAAAGGGTTAGGGTCAAGAATGCCACCCCTAGGAAGAATTGAGCCTTGTAAAGGAGAGACTGCAAGGCACCAATAGTTTTCTTATACAACGAGGCATTTAGAAATGGAGTGCTTGAAAACTGGGACCGGATCATCTACCCATGGAGTGCGCCCCACATCCCATCCCATCCATGCATTGGGAGTATTAGAATAGCACACACAAATCAATAAATCCAAGATATATTTGCATTGAGAGAGGAAAAAAACCGACTTGTGAATCTCTTAAATACAAGAAAATAATATAGATCACCTAAGTCCTTTGAGAGTAAATTATTGTTGCATAGCAATAATCCCCAATAGATTTTTGGAACTTAGGCGGTTTCCATCAACAACTATGACACTTCATCAAGAGAACTTTCTCCAACGTTTTAAATCTACAAATTATCCTAACTGGATGAAATGAGCACCGATATGGAGAGATCAATGAGCAATGGTCTAGCGAGATCAATAGAAAACGTTCATATTGTTGGAAGGGTTAGAAATCATATTAAACATGGCTAAACCAGGTTTAGTGGCTGGCCGAATTTTTAAAATTTTTCTAACTCTACCTGGGAGTCAATTTTCCAATAATTTTGAAATTTGACATTTTGGGATCAAACTTGCATTGAACTAGACTAGATTTGAAAACTAAATTAAAACTGATTATACCTAATACAAAGATCATAATGTGTAGCTCCTAGAGTGGTAGTTCATGCTCAATATTAATTCCAAAATCAAACTCCAACTGAAGATGGCATAGTGTATACGTAAAGCCGATTCAGAAATATAGTTTCAATAAAACTTGTTTCCAACTTGCTTTGATCGATGTAGGTATATGAACCTAATATCCATTGATGTTTTTCTTGCAAAAGCACAATAGAGAACTAATGGAAATCGTCCCTTATCACAACTGGGTTGAATTAGGGTTTTTGGAAGGCAAGGGAGAAGAGAAGAGAAGAGAGCAAGAGAGTGGAGAGAATTGGTGAATTCCCCCTTCCCCTCTTAGTCTCTTATATAGAGCACTTTCCTAATTTTATTAGGAGTTGATCCATATCAAATTTGGATCATGACTTTATCTATAATTGATAATCATTATCTTCTTAAGAGAATATATTCTCCATACCCATTTTCAATCCAAATCACATGACAACTTAACTAATCATATTAGTAATGATCCTTAGGCCCATTTTCCTTAACGCTTCGCGTTCCAAGGTGTTGCATGGCCACTTTGGGCATGAATATTGTATAACGTGGCACCCACAAAGGTCTCATACAATTTCATAAGGGTTCGACCCCACCTTTAGAAGGGGTTAAGCCGAATTCACTACTTAGGATTTGAGAACCCCTGACACAATCAACTTAGGCTTAGTTTGGGGCCAACATTTGCAAATCAATGACCCTTAGATTCAGCTAGCCTATAAAGACCCAAGAACAATGAACTTATGCAAGATAAATTTTATTAGATAATCATCCTTATAGTGGTCTCTTACACCTAACTTATTGACCCATAATCATCAAAACATTGCCCATAGGGAAAGACTTCTTCCCTGACTGCAAAATGCATTGTCACACTCTCTACTCGGATGAATCCCGGGATTAAAATATTTTGCAAACATTTTTCATAAGATAATAATATAACATATAAATACGTTTTGCAAATTACATTTCAAGTACAGTTGAAATCCATTACCGGTAGTTTAGGTTTCCATCAAAGAGAGTGTAAACCCTAATATTCACTTTGTCTAACAAAGGAGCCGATCCTATCACTATGATCACCTACACTGGTAATTTCTTAAACTGCCCTAACATACTCAGATATTTGATCCTCAATGCATCTCACTGGTTGGCATATAAAAGACAACTCAGTTCTAAACCATGTGCAGTATCATAACCTAGTCTAGGGTTAAATTCAATTTTCTAGTTTTTTCTATTTATTTTCAAGGTCAAGGGCATAGCTGAAAATTGGTTTGGATTCAGTGTTTCTTCTAAACACCCATTGGTTGTTCTTGGGGTCTAACCCTAGTAGGGGGTCACAGTACTTGATTTCACCTCCATTGAAATTCATTATCCTCGCCTAAAATTAAATCACAATTGAATTTTATTAACCTTATCACATTCACAATTCACACATACATTTGTTGCATTACTAAAAATCATTTCACAACCTTAGTTTCATTAGGAAATTAGTCTCATCACAAATTCATAAAAGATATTCACTTCACAATACTAAATAAACTCAATCATCACCTTTCCCTCTTGATTTTAAACCACTAGAGAGTCACAAAGAATCACTAATCACCTACCACAACACATGTGATGGTTATAATCATCACTAATCACCCAAAAATTATGTTGAACCTAGTTCGATTCCCTATAGCAAGCTATGGCAGTCTTCTAGAAGAAACCCTAATCAAATCGATGGTGAGGATGAGCCCTAATTTGATCTTCCTTTTGTTACCTGCCCTGATACCATTTGAAAGGTGGTACAACATAGATACAGTGGAATTTGAACCAAAAAATAAAGAATGAGAAAATGAGAGAAGGGAGGATAAGAGAAAAAGAGAGAAGAGAGAAGAGAGAAAAGAGAAAAGTGTTGAATTGTTTTAGAGAAGGACTATTAGACTTCATAATCCATTCTTAGCAGTTGACATACCTTTTATATTAATACTAAATAGATGTTGAATTACATATATGCCCCTGGTTATGATATATAATGGACAGGAGTGTCCAAAACATAAGATAAAAGGACATCTTTGTCCTACCACCCAATACAATCTTTCATAATTACACCATGATACATTCTTGCTTAACTTTATACATGTTAATTTAATACTTCAATATTCACTCACTCAATCATAATATACAATTCACACACTAATGCATCTTTACCAATTCAACAACACTCTCACACAAGTGCAAATAATGAAATTCATAACAATGCCAAACCACAAGACATATTGATATTAATCAGGTACACTTGAACAACTCTAAACTTATTTCAAACAAGAGACTCATAACTTTATAATGCAACATTAACTTAGACACACATTATGCACGATAGATCTAACCAACACCTAGCAATTTGATTGGATATTGCGATGAGATAGAAACTTCCCCAAACACTTGCAAAATTCAAACAATATTGTTAAGGAACCTTTTAAAGAGATCAACATCTTTGGAAACACTTCCATTGGATTTCAACAAATATTTTCCTTTTAATTATTGTTTAAGTTCAAGGAGAAAGCCGTGGAATCAAACCCAATAAAGATTATGGTTTCTAAGGAGGATTGACTAAGATCAGTCTTGTGGAGAATCTGTGAAATGCATCATACAACTGATTACATCAAGACCCTAAAAATATAAGTACAACTTTATGTAGTTTTCTTGTTGGGTTGTTGTAGCAGATCATTCTTGTGCAGCTTCAAAGTCATTTAGTTCTTAATCAACCTTGATGCCTGATATACTTGGAACTTCCTTAGATGGAATGATGATGATAATGATGGTGTAGACAATCATTGAAGCACAAACAACCAACTTAATAGAGCTTCCACTTCATCATCTATAGCATTCTAGCTTTTATACTCATTTAGCACCAAAAAGCTTATAAAAATGGTTGCACACTTAGATATACCACTAGTACTCTTAAATGAGTTCATTATCATCAAAATGCATAGGGTTAATCACAACTAATACCTCATATAAGGGGAACTTGAGGCCGACCTTGTGGTTGTTCTCGGTCAAGCATACACATGCAACCCGCTCTCCCCTTCCTCAGGCACCTAAGCCCATACTTGATGGGAATAAGGTATTATTCAATATTCTTATGCATGTTTGCCTCAATGAAGGAGAATACAATATCATTAAACCTAGGCCAGGACATCCTGAGTTTCCTCTTTGTTTTGGTCCTCAACCTCGGCATTAGAAGAAGGAACAAATTCCTCATCTACCTCACCATGGACATCCTCCTCGAACTCCACTCCCAAAATGTCCACCTCAAGCTTGACCTTGTTGGCATTTGTCACAGGGACCACCACTTAACCACCTTTCATTGAGACTAATCACTCTCACTACTACGTGCGTTGCCTGAGCTAGAGCTTTCCACCATAAAAATAAAGACAAAGACGATATAATGGGGAGAGTGGACTTACTAGAGAGGGGCTCTACATTAAAGATAAGAACACTTAAAGATGAGGACCTAAGTTGAGATCCACTAAACGCTCTCGCTTAAATGACAAAGGCACCTAGTTTTGTTCCTTTACCTTTATAGGGACACCAAAGACCCAAATGGATCAATGATCAACAATCTAGATCATACCCCACAAACGATGCCCATTCACTAGCTAATATGTGTCTAAGTGCCCATTCATGAGCTTGGAAGGTAGAGTGTCACACCTAACTCCCTTAAGTTTGAATTTCGAATTTTCAAATTCTGGTCTCCCGTGTGGTCTCCAATCATTGCAATTAATATTTGAACCAAGACGGGTTATGACCCCAATTATTCAACCTAGTCCAAACTGATAATTGAATAGGTCTACAGCCAAGCACATAAGCACATAAAGAGATTGTTGGCACGAATACATCACTCGACTTTAAAACTAGGGACAACTAATGTGGGTGTAAATGACCAAGGCTGGATCGCCATAGGATGTTGATGTGGACGACACATGGAGAACAATGCAGTTTGGTTGACGTGGAGAACGATGATGTGGCACTCTTCCACTTGCCACAGAGTTGAGCAACAGTGCATACCATGGAACTTAGACAAAGAGAGACACATGGCCACCAACAAAAGCCCAAATCTCCCACCCTTTTCTCTACCTTTCACGCGAAGATTGTTGAATGATCCCCTAGAACATTAGCCAATGATGACCTTGGGACATGACATGTTTCCCTTAAAGCAAGGAGCAAAACGATACTCCCCCATGGGTATGTAAGGGTGTGCTGCCCAAGGTACATTTTTCTACACTCTATGGCATTTTAACTCTCTTGCTTTCTAGCTTACGTTGCTTAACTACAACCAATATGACCTAGCCAATGATAGGTCCCAGTCAAAACTAGAGAGAGATAAAGTATTCTGCTTAGGGTGAGAATAGACCACAAGTAGTTTATTAACTTTCAATTGCCCCATCCATGTGGTGGGGTGGTGTTTAAATACATAAACTTCTTAACTTCCTACCACTGAAATAGCCTTAAAGTAAGGGAGCTGTCTAACTATATGGCCTATCCCTATGCCTTCTCATGATAACAACTTAACAGAAATAACAAATAACTTATTTGACTCAATCTTGTTTAAGACCAGCTAACAACATGCTTAAGACTAGCTAACAATCAACAACTAACTGCTTTGATCGATTCTTGTGGCTTGACCGAATCCTTCTCTACTGGGTACTGCTCTATCGGGCCGTTGCATGGGCCATGTATGATGGGCCATGCATGAGCATTATCAGTCCGCATACCTTGGGTTATGCGTGGGTACCCTATTCGATCTTCTCGGCCCATCATTGCCCCCATCCTGAAGATGGACCTTGTCCTCAAGGTCTAGATTGATGTACTTCTTGCACAACTCTTGGGAATTCTCCCAAGTAGCATCTTCTCTAGGAAGGTTCTTCCATTGGACGAGACTTTCCTCCACGAAAGTGGATCCTTTCTTCACCCAACGGGTATCTAGGATGGCTGTTGGTTCAGTGATGAGTTCTCCCTCCTCGTTTATGGGTGGTAAGTCGGTGTTAGTGGCAATGGTGTCGCCCACCTGTTTTTTGAGTAGGGAGACATGGAAAACTGGATGGATGCGCGAGCCCTCGGGAAGTTGCAGTTTATAGGCCACCTTGCCTATTCATTCCTCCACTAGGTACGACCCATAATAGCGACTGGCCAGTTTGTGATAGGCCCACCTATAAACCGTCTGCTGTCGGTATGGGTGGAGCTTGAGAAAGACTAGATCGCCTACTTGGAACTCGACATCTCTTCTTTTAGCGTTAGCCATTTGGGTCATGCGGTTAATGGCCGCATGTAAGTTTACTTTGAGTTGCTGCAAAATGGCATCGCAAGAGAGCATGGCTTGATCTACTTCTTCTACTAGGGATGTTCCACCTTAGTAATTTGGAATACGAGGTGGAGGTCTCCCATATAGTGCTTGAAAAGGGGTCATTCCGATAGAGGAATGATAGGTGGTGTTATACCAAAATTCTGCCCATGGCAGGAAGGAGCTCCACTTCTGAGGTTGCTGAAAAACAAAGCAACGAAGATACTGCTCTAGACAACGGTTGACCACTTCTGACTGTCCATCAGTTTGGGGGTGATAGGCAGAGCTCATCTGCAATTTGGTACCAGACATCATAAAGAACTCCCTCCAAAAGTGGCTGATGAAGATAGGGTCTCTATCACTAACTATCATCTTGGGCATACCATGCAGCTTCACAATGCCTTCTACAAACCTTTCAGCTACTATCTTCGTCGTATAGGGGTGCGGCAGGGTCAGGAAATGGGCTGATTTGGTGAGACGGTCTACTACCACAAAAATAGTGGTTTTGCCTTTGGAGGGAGGTAGTCATTCTATAAAGTCCATGGTAATGTCGTCCCATACTTGGCAGGGGACGGG
Source organism: Nelumbo nucifera (assembly GCF_055504915.1). NCBI lineage: Eukaryota > Viridiplantae > Streptophyta > Magnoliopsida > Proteales > Nelumbonaceae > Nelumbo > Nelumbo nucifera. The sequence continues at coordinate 56,357,551 of NC_142653.1, forward strand.
TAATGGCTGTAATAGTCCTGCTGGGAATAGAGTGTCCACCTTATTTTTTGGCAAATGGCGCAAGAAGCTACATATTGTTGAATATCTTTGTACATGGAAGGCCAATAGAACTATTGTGCCATATGCTTGTATGTGCGTAGTACCCCAGAATGTCCACCATAGGGGGAGTCATGGAACTCCTGTAAGAGTATAAGAATGAGGTGGGACTGAGGAGGGATCATGACGCGGGTTTTGTAACATACCAGTCCATTTTTCCGTGTGTAGGGAGCTCTAGGATTCTCCGTTGCCAGCTTGCTGATGCGGATCATGTAGGGGTGGGTGCTGGCTTCTTTCTTGATGGTGTCCCACAGAGATGTTTGAGGCATGTAGAGAATATTAAGGCTAGGACTACCCAAGACTCTCGAAAGTGCATCTGCAGCAGAGTTTTCTCGTCTAGGCTTATAGATGATTTCATAGTCGTACCCGAGCAGTTTGGATACCCATTTCTGTTGTTCTGGTGTCCCAATGCGCTGCTCTAATAGATACTTGAGGCTGCGCTGATCGGTCTGGACGTAAAACTTGCAGCCCACCAGGTAAGGTCGCCATGTCTGTATTGCCTGAACAATGGCGAGCATTTCTTTGGCATATGTGGACCAACTTTGCTTGTTGACGCCTAGAGCTCGACTCATGAATGCAATGGGTCGTCCCTATTGCGTCAATACTGCTCCATTACCTGCGCCGGAAGCGTCTGACTCAATGGTGAAGGGCTCCTCAAAATTAGGCATTGCTAGTGTGGGAGTTGTGGTCATTGCCTTTTTTAAGGTTGTAAATGCTTCTTGGGCTTCGGTGGTCCATCTAAATTCACCATTCTTGAGAAGATTGGTAAGGGGTCGAGCTATAATCCCATAGTTGCGGACGAACTTCCTGTAATACCCTGTAAAGCCTAAGAAGCCACGTAAGTTAGTAATATGAGTGGGTTGAGGCCACTTAAGCATAGCCTCAATTTTCCCTTGGTCTACCTTGACCCCGTGGGAAGTGACAATGTGTCCCAAATACTCCACCTCTGACTGGCCGAATATGCATTTACTAAATTTGATAAAAAATTGGTAATGCCTTAAAACCTCAAAAGTTGTTCGAACATGTTAAAGATGCATGTTCCAGTTGGGACTATAGATAAGAATATCATCAAAGAAAACTAGCACAAATTTATGGAGATAGGGTCGGAAGACAGAATTCATAATAGCCTGAAATGTGGAAGGTGCATTACACAGGACAAAAGGCATAACCAAGTACTCATAGTGACCATTGTGTGTGCAAAATGCCGTTTTATGAATGTCCGGTGGGTGGATCCGTACCTGGTGATATTCGGATCGTAAATCAAATTTGGTAAAAAAGGAGGCTCCATATAGTTCATCTAGCATATCGTCAACAGTTGGGATAGGAAATCTATCCTTAATGGTCACGGCGTTGAGTGCCCAATAATCGGTACAAAAACGTGAAGTCCCATCCTTTTTCTTAACTAGTAAGACAGGGGAAGAAAATGGACTTGTGCTAGATCGGATGAGCCCCAACCGTAACATATCTTGTACTTGTTTTTCGATCTCAGCTTTTTGGAAATAGGCATACCTGTACGGCCGGACGTTGACAGGTTCCGTTCCTCCTTTGAGAGTGATGTGGTGGTCTATCTCTCTTCGTGGTGGCAGTTGTGTTGGTTCTTGGTAGAGATCACTGAATTCTGCCAACAGTTGCTGCATATCCGGGTGTAGTTGTGGAGACACCTCTTCTGCGACTACTTGGAGACAGACGACAAATAGCGAATGTTCCTATTTGATCCCCTTCGTAATTTGTTTGAAGGAGGCCGGCTGAATTGTTTGGTGGTCGATCCCCTTCAACAGCCGGTGTTGGTTGGCCCAAGAAAACTCCATCGTCATACGCTTTCAATCACACGCCACAGTTCCCAACTGCTCTAGCCAATGGATTCCTAGTATCATATCCAACCCAATTAGTGGTAAAGAATAAAGTGTCAAGGTGAATGGAATACCTTGTAGTATGACATGCACGTTCTCAAATCTTCCTCGGCACTTAAGGGGTTCATCATTGGCTACTTTGACGTTGAACGGCTCGGTAGGTACTACCGGTAGGTGCAGCAGTTCGACTATCTTATTGTTGATGAAGTTATGGGTGGATCCACTGTCGATGAGAACAATCAGTTCGTGTGATCCTACCATGGCTGTGATGCGCATGGTTCTAGCTGCCGACCAACCCGTGAGAGCATGTAGAGATATTTCAGGCTCCCTGCACAATTCGGTGAAGCTTGGTTCGGCATCCTCTAGTTCGTCGTCGCTGCAGTTCCCGGCGAGCAGTAACAATTGCGGCCCCTTGCATTTATGCCCGGGCCCAAACCTCTTGTCATAGTTGAAACATAGACCTTGAGCACGCCTTCGCTGCATCTTTGTCCAAGAAAGACGTTTCAATGATGGGGTTGACTTTGTCCTTGTCAAGAAAGAGTCGCCGGCACTCCTGGTGGCTGTACGTAGAGTCCTCTCCTGACGACGTAGCTGTTCATCCTTCATTCTAGCCAAGCTGATAGCCTCCTTCAAGGATTTCGGTTTAAACATCCAAATCCCGTCGGCTATGTCCGTTTTGAGCCCTCCCATGAACGTACCGACCAACGCCTTCTAGGTCCATCCGTGCACCCTATTGCCCAGTCGTTCGAACTCTTTCTAATAGTCACGTAGAGACCCTGTTTGTCATATTTTGGATAACGACTCATCGAAGTCTTCGCAGTCGGTTGGGCCGAAACGGGCCCAGAGTTCTTCTACAAAAATCTTCCATGTTACCTCCTTTCCGTCTTCGAGATAGGTCCGGCGAAGCTATTGCCACCATTGGTTTGCTTCTCCTTCCAGATGGAAGGAAGCTAGTGACACCTTCCGTGGATCCTCGGTGTGTTGGTATTCGAAGAACTGATCAACACGGGCGAACCATTCGGTTGGGTCATCACCTGCATACTTGGGAAACTCGAGCTTGGCTAACTTTGAGGAAAACATGGGTCGTCCTCCTTCTGTATTGTCACGGGATTGTCTGTAGGAGGACTGTCCGCTGTGTTCATTAGCGTGGCTCGTAGATGGTTCCTGCCGCATCAACAAGACTTCAGACATCTTACTAATAGCTGCCTCAAGCTGGTGTAACTTGTCATTAACACCTAACTCGAGCCTGCTCAAACTTGCTTGGAGTTCTCCAAGCCCAACTTCCAAACTCTCAATTCTTTCTTTGTTGGTTGCCATGGAGCCTAGCTTTGATACCAATGATAGGTCCCAGTCAAAGCTAGATAGAGATAGAGTATTCTGCTTAGGGTGAGAATAGGCCAAAAGAGGTTTATTAACTTTCAATTGCCCCATCCATGTGGTGGGGTGGTGTTTAAATACATAAACTTCTTAACTTCCTACCACTGAAATAGCCTTAAAGTAAGGGATTAGCCTTCTAACTATATGGCCTATCCCTATGCCTTCTCATGCTAACAACTTAACAGAAATAACAAATAACTTATTTGACTCAATCTTGCTTAAGACCAGCTAACAACATGCTTAAGACTAGCTAACAATCAACAACTAACTGCTTTGACCGATTCTTGTGGCTTGACCGAATCCTTCTCTACTGGGTACTGCTCTACCGGGCCATTGCATGGGCCATGCATGAACATTATCAGCCTGCATACCTTGGGTTACGCGTGGGTACCCCGTTTGATCTTCTCGGCCCATCAGCCAACCTCTTCATTCCCCTTACTAACTTGAGCATTGGAGTGCTTCTCCTTGAGGAATCACCTTAGGGTCTCTAACCTTTTGTGTGTGCAAGTTGTTGGATCTGATTTGCTCATCCATCTCACATGACATTTCATTTGTTGTTTATTCAGATCAGCTCAAACAATATCACTTGGCATGGGCAAATGAGCCAACTTGCTGTCAAAGGGATGGAGTTAAATGTGGAAATGGAATTAATGGTTCATTTGATAGGTAGGAGGGTGATTATGATAATGCTACCAAGCAAAGGTTTAAAAAGGGATGATAACAGTAGGGGTGCAAATGGATCAGATCATAAAATTTGTATTGACCAATCTAAAGCGTTACAAGTAGAAATGGCAATGGTACCAAACACAATCTAAGTTTAACAATAAATCTATAGATTGAATTTGTTCATATCCTTAGAAAAGGAAGTTTGTCAACCGATTGCTTGGCCAACTTTGCTTATGATCATCATGGTGACTTTTTGTTCAACTCTAGACCAAAACTTCTAGTATCTTGTCATGGTTGTTTGTTTAATGATAGCTTTTTAATCCACGATTATAAACAAAATAATTGTTTTTGGTACGCAGTAGGTAGGCATTCATTATGAGCTACCTTATTGCCTCGTATAGCTTTTGTTATGGTAAGCTATTTATGCCCTCCCTAATTTAGGCATCTTAATTTATTTATTAATAAAATTTTTGGTGACCACCTCTCCAGGATTAAATTTTGGCGCTAAAAAACTTTTCAATAAGTTTTGGTTTTGGGAGAAAAATTATAAAACCCAATTCACTCTCCTCTCGGATTAGGCTACTTGGGCCATCACCAACAAGTGGTTTCAATGGGTAGACTTATTAATAAGTCAAGTCTGGTATGAATTGGATAGGACCTGGTCCTAACCCAATAAGAAAATAGGCAGACCTAGTCCTAATCCAAACCCTATGAGCATTGTTAGTAAGATGCCAAAATTTTGTCCTATTGGGGACCATCCAATTATACTTAACATGCTTAAAACCTAATAATTTAATAATAAACATAACGGTGGGATTAAATCCTTATTGGTTTTGGATAAGGTGGAAAGGTTGCCTTCCCAATTACTACCAGGTCTTAAAAATCAAACCTAGGTCTAACAATTGGAAAAGAGCCTATCCTAGAGTTTGCATAAAATGGCTGGATTGGTTCAAGTAGCGTGAGCCAATTACAACTTGAATGGACTATATACATACAAAAATACATATATAGATACATAAGTGCATACTTACATGATTAATCACAAACCCAACCCATGAGTTCAATTGCACCTTAGGGAAGGGGTACAAATACAAATACATACAAAATATTTGGTTTTATGCTCTACATATTTGTATTTGTACTCCTTTCAATTGGAAGGAGTATAAATACAAATATGTAGAGTGTAAAACCTTGTACTTTGTATTATTTTGTATGTATTTGCACTATACATGTTTGTATTTGTACTCCTTCCAACTTGAGCCTTAGTAATTCAATTGGATACAATATTGGCAAAAAATTCAGTATATCTATTATTTTAGTAAGAAACTAGTAATTGTGCACATATGTTACACTTGCAAATTTCATATTACAATTACAACTACTATTACTATCATCCTTATTTATCACACATTTTGTTTAATATGATGAATATATAATATGAGAGAATAGAGATGTGCCCAAACTTTTCATAGAAAAAAATTATAAACTTTGTATTCTATATATATTTGACCCACCTTTTGTATTTTTGTAGAAAAAATGGGTTGACCCATTTGGCTTGTACATTTAAATAAGTTACCCACCGTCACAATAGAAGAGTAATTTCTTTTCTAATCAATTTTAAATATTGTATTCTATTTTCATCATTAATAAAAATAATTTTTGCTTATTACAATGAATATATGAAATTAGAGGTGTGCCCAAAATTTTATAATTTTTTATATTTTTGTTCATTTCGAAACATTACTATTTCATTATGACATCATGGGTTGATTGATTAACCTATTTATTCTAGATGGTTGAACCATGACCTACCTTTTGTATAGGAAAAGAGTTTTGTTTCCTGGTCTCTTTTTAATTTTGTAGTTTCCATCATTAATAAATATGTTTCTTATTTATCGTGGTTGTTTTTTGTTTAATATGATGAAAGCATAATATTAGAATGTTCCAACCTTTTCTATAAAAATTTCCTAGTTTTTGTACTATATCTATTATTTTTTGTATTTTTATTTAATTATGATATGATGGATTGACTCATTGCGATGATTTGACTAAGATGGTTGAATCAATGACCTACTACCCAAATGGAAAAAATGGTTTTACTTTTTGGTTGGATTTAAAAGTATAGTTTTTTATACTATTGATAAAATTATGTGTTATAGCCATGTAAATTTAATTAGTAAATCTTTTATACAATATTAGTGCACTTCAATGGTTATTGAAAACCAAATTCCTTAAATATAGGATTAGTGAGAGAAAATATGAGTTTAATACATTAGTTATAGGTCTTAATGAAAAGGAATTGGATGAGTTATAAATGATTATGACAGTTTCATCAATATTTTTATTAGAACCTATGCAACAAAGACGAGTCCAGATTTGGTGCAAACACTAGTGTATGAACTTGATTTTATGACCAAGTAATCAAATCAATTGATCCATCACCATAAATTTAATAATTGCAAAAATGTTCACTTGGTTAAAAATCAAACGACCTTATCGGTTGAACTGTTGACCTATTTCACCAACTCAATAAGACATTATTTTTTTTTCTAGATATTTTCATTATTAATAACAATAGATCTTTATTCTTCATACATGTTTTCTGTTCAATAGGATGAATATATAATATTAAAGGCATGCTCAATTATTTTGTAAATTTTATAAAAAATGTTATATTTGTATTGTCATGGTTTAATTTATGAATCTCATTTAAACTTGTTAGATTAGAAAGGAAATGCTACAACTCCAATTGATTTTTAAAACATTAATTTTTTATTAGTGTTTTCTATCCTATACTCAAATCAATTGGTTACCCTAGTTAATTTGTCACGTAACCAAAATTCTGGGTCCATTAACCACAAAAGTATTTGTCCACAAAAAAAAAAAATCATTGATTTAACCACCATGTTATTTACATAGCAAAATAAATTGTTAAACCATTTAAACTAGTAAACAGGTTGATGGGTTAAACATTTTATTCTCTTTGTTCCTAATTTTTAATTGTATTTTTTTATCATTTATAAAAATTATTATTATTTATTACACTTATACTAATAGAATTGTACCCACATTTTCTATAAAGTTTCTATTTTTCTATTATTTGTTTTTATTTATTTTTAAATTTTTATTATTTTAATTATAACATTATAGGTTAACCCATTTGACCTAGATGATTGAATTGCTCACCAACCACCTATGAAAAAAACCATTTTGATTTTGGGGTGATATTTAATTTTGTATCCCATGTCTATCATTAATAAAAATAGTTCTTATTTTCATAATTATTTTGTTTAAAATGATGAATATACAACATTAGAGATATTCCCACGTGTCTTTTTTAAAATTTACATTTTTCATTTTTTTGTTTTCTATCTTTTTGAAATATTTATTATTTAATTATGTCATCATGTGTTGATACAAAATGTTGGATCATCAACCCACCATCTAGATAGGAAAACAACTTTGTTTTTAGATTTCACCCACATTATATAAATAATTCTTGCTTATCACACCTAATCTTTTGTTTGATATAATTCATATATAATATTAGAGATGTGTGTAAAATTTTCTTTAATTTTTAATTTTTTGTGATTCTTTGTACTTTTCTATGTTAAAAATTTTATTATTTGATTAACACATTATGGGTTGATTCATTAGACCTAACCACTAACCTATTATCCAAAGAGGAAATTGGTTTTGTATCAAGGTTGACACTAAATATTGTGTTACATTTTCATCATTAATAAATTATGGGTAAATTTCTTAAACTACCCCTATGGTTTAGTTAATTAACTAACTCTACCTTACTGTTTACATATTGTCTTAAGTATCCATACTGTTTCTAATAACTAACATCATTGTTAAAACGCTAACAAAAAAACAAAATGTCTAATTTGCCCTCCACTTACCACTGCAACTTCTGACGATGGTGAGCAAGCAAACAAAGAGAAAAAACTAGAACAGTATATGATGGTGGCAATAGGGTAAAACTAGGTCAAATTGAAATCCATTTTTCCGAATTCAAACAAAAGCACTGTGGATCTTCTTTGAATTCACAATCTCCAGCGCTGGCGGCAGCAACCCCCTCCGCCTTTGGTCTCTCTCTCTCGTTCCTCTCCTCCTCCTCCTCCTCTTCCTCCTCCTTCTTTCTCTTCTTCTTCTTCCTCTCTTCCCTCTTGTCTCTCTCTGCGTTAGTGCATCTTCCTTTCTTGTTGATGCTTGTGAATCAGGGATTGAGATGTATTAGCGAAACATAAACTTTTCGCATTCCCCACCAGCCCTCTTCTCCCTCCAATCTTTGAAACCCTTCAGATATTAGTTTTGAAGTCTCCAACTCTCAGCCACTCTTTTGTCTTCTCAAAGACCTCCAACCCTCTTCTCCATACTTTCACTGCGTGTGGCTTTTGAGGTAAATGGGGGATGAAGAGAGAGGTTGGTGTAGTGGAGGGTATTCAATGGCGGAGGAGGGAATAGTAAGATGTGGGATGAATTAGAGTAGTAGAGTTGATTGAACTTGTCTGGATTCGTGATATTGTAATAGAGCGCAAGAGCAGATGTTGCTGTGTTTGTTTCATTAAAGGTTTCGCCGATTGATACTTTTGTTGCCCAAACTGCTATCCACGCGCCACCACCATCACCTCCAACACTGCACGTTGACCCCATTTCTGTATCAAAATCACTCAAACAAACTTCCATCATTGGCAACCCAGTTAATGTTGCCATGGTTTACATGCAAGCTGACGACCGTTATCCCCCAACGATGTGGAGGAAAAAACAGGGGAGCTGAGTTGCATTTGAAGAAGAAGGAGAAAGAAATAAGGTTTGGATGGCTGCCATCCCTGCTTCCATTTGAGATTCCCCAAAGAAGCCTTACCCATTCTCGGTCCAAGATGGGTTTGTAAAGAGAATGTGTAGTTTGTTGTGGTTTGTTTGAGTCGTCAAAGTCGTCATCAATGAACAATAATTCCATTTTGGTCTGAGATGCATGCAACCAACCCTATTTCAGGCGAACTCTGGTTTTAGGCAAGTTTCAGGCGAGCTTTGGAATATTGTTTTAGGTGAGCATTGGTTTCAAGCGAGCTTCGGGCAAAGGGTAATATTAGATTTTTTTAAAAAAAATTAACGGCAATGATAGAATTAGTCAATTCTCAAAAACAATATGGGTGGTTTAAGACAATAGTTAAACAGTAAGGGTATAGGTTGTCAATTAGCTAAACAGTAGGGGTAGTTTAAGAAATTTACCCATTAATTATTTATTATGTATCATGTAACAAATTTTTCATCATTAATAAATATATAACATCTTATATGTGCCTGGATTTTTATATAATTTTTCTTCAGTTTTGTGATTCTTTTTATTTCTTATTTTTAAAATTTTATTATTTGACTACAACATTTTATTTCTAACTTGATTTTAGATTCTACATTCCATTTCAATCATTAATAAAAATACTTCTTACATATCATACTTATTTTCATTTAGTATGATGAATATGTAATATTCATGGGTTAAAATTTTTATTTTTATTATTTATTTATTTTTTAATTTTTATTATTTAATTATGACATCATGGGTTAATCCATGTGACCCAAATGATTGAATTGCTTACCCACTACCAAGAGGGAAAAATAATTTTGTTTTTTAGGTTATTTTTAACATGTGTATTTTTATATTATTAAAACTAACATTGTGGATTTAATTAGTAGGATTTAATGATGAAAAACAAGTATACCTTAAATATAAAATTTAATGAGAGAATGAGAGTTTATACCTTAGCTATGGGACTTAACGAGAAAGACAATGGCTTCATTTGAAAATAAATTATCTTCTTATATGAACTCGAAATAGACTTTGATATAATAGCTAGAACAACAATGAAAAGTTAAGTTGTATGACACCAGGATTATTAAACACATGACACTTAGAATTTTTTTAAAGAATTGAACTCTCCTTCACTTTAGTTATTTGTTTGAAAATATGTAAAAAAGTAGGTAAAAAGCTTCCATCATCAAGAAAATAAGGCAAAAATTTGATTTGTATCTAAAAATTCCAACAAACAATGCATTGTCTAAGTTTTAATAAGACAAACATCAACTCAAAACAAACTTGGGAAGTTGAGGTTTGCCCAAAAAAAAAAAAAATGAAAACATGGAACAAATCTCCTTAAAAATGACTAATGGACGGACACTTTTAATAGGATGCATAACTTATGCGGTTATAGTTCCCTCCCCTTAAATACATCACCTCTCCTACACACAATGTCATACAATGGCTACTACTACCTAATAGGTCACCTACTAGAAAAATAACATGAACATCAGTTTTCAATCATATAATGTTCAAACTTTTTCTTGGAATCTAATACATCTATTATTAATATATCTACGTGATAAAAAAGTCTTCCTTGTGATTGTTCTGTTTCAATATTATTGTTGTATGATTTTCTTGGATTGAATAAAAAATTGCATCCCTATTCATGCTTGCTTTTGGTATTTATGCCTTCAACTTATGTTTCTCCAAGTCTAACCCACTAAGATTCATATTTTAAAATTCAAAGAGAACAAAACCTAAATGATAAAAAGAATCAGAAGCCAGAAATCATCTATTTTAATTTAATTTGGGAATCAAATAAATGATTTTGGCTCAATAAACTTGTAAAAACATAGCTAAAATAATTTAATCAACATCCAATCTATAAATCACATGAATTATTTCAATATCATTTTTTGTAATCGAAAATAGCCATTTCTGTGTGATGTTTTCATTTATTTTATTGTTTTATTCTTGGTACTTGAAGGTATGGAGTGTTTGCAACCTTAAGAAAAATGATGGAAGTCCTATTGTTGTCTAAGAAAAAGTAAAGTCCTTACTTCTTTTATTCTAACTTCCTTGGGTCTTTATGGTATATAAATTGTCATTGATGTTTTTGATGCCTAACATTATTTACCTACATGCTATAGATAGAAAATTCACAAAGCTTTCTAAGTTTGAACTATACACACATAATTATGGAAAGTGATAAATCTGCACAAATATTTGCTGTCTAGACTTTAGACTTTAGTTACATATTAAATCTTTAAGATTTATCAATTCATAATGTAATATTCCTAGCAAATAGTTTTTTTTTTTTTGTTTATTATCAAATTGTAAAGCTTTTCAGTTGGTGGAATCAAATCCTACCTTCACTTTGGTTTAGGGAAAGGCTACTACCTTTTGTTTGCTTAGAGAAAAATGTCCATTGAGTGAATGGAGTTCTCCTTAATATTTGATTCTCTAGTCACAATTTGGTCCAAATAATTTAAATAAAAAATAACAAATAGATGCAAAATAGAAAGAGCAACAGACCCATTAACCAAATAAAGCAAAAGAACTAGTCTTAAAGGTATTTTTCTTAAACAAAAAGTTTATACGTTCATTCAATTGAGTTAATAGGTATTTTTCTTAAACAAAAAACAAGTGCACTCATAAAAACTGGGAAGGGAGGAAATAATCTAACTATTAAACAAAAAATAACATAAGATCACCAATAGAAAGCTAAAAAGTGTTCTATTTAAAGTTGGATAAAAAGGACTAGTAGGAAGACTCAATGCTAGGCACTTGTGACCCTTTTCTAAATGATAGTTTTTCCATTTTATCTTGCTTTTCCAATATTTGACGATTCAGCTATGCTATTTGACGGGTCAAGTCATCAACATTTAAATCAAGTCATTTGCTTCTCCATGAGTAGTATAGAAATTCATTGAATAATATTCAAAGTTGATATCTTTAGTGTATATCTCAAAAGCTTTTATATTTGTTTTAATGCACTTTTAGCTACACATTCTTTAGCAAGTCTTCTTTTTTTTTTTTTTTTGGTTTTTTCTTACTCTTGACAAAATACCCATTTCTCCTTGTTTATATCAATGTGGGCATCAATAATGTAATTCAAACCTACTTTTTGGACTCTCCAAAGTGGTGCAGTGAATCTAGGTTTAGATAACAGATCAAGTCATTAAGCACTCTCTTAAAACAAATAGTTGATACTTGAGCATTTTTCGTGTCAAATATTCTACAAAAGAAAAAAAATGTTTTCTTGTTATTTAGATATTAAATAAGGTAAGCATAAATAGAATTGCCATGAAAATTCAACCATGAGACACAAACCTACAACAATGGTCTTAAGATATTTTATATTAATTAAATATCACTATAGTGGTATCAATAGAGATGCCTTTTACCTGCTAGAATAAATAATGCTTGTAACAAATATGCTAGAATAAATCATGCTTATAATAACTAATGCTTGGAGAAGGCTTACATTTTATGTTATGGCCTATTAATAATTTCCTTAGTGGTTTTATTAGGATATTTAATTTAAAAACATTGCTTACCTTGAAAAAGTTAAGAAAATTCAGGTTAAAAATAATCTCACCAATGCACTTGGTGTGTTCAAGAGTTGTATTTATATAAACTTATATATACAGTTACATTTGAATTTAAAATACAAAATTTAAAGGTTGTACAACAAAATGATTATCAGTTTGGTTGAATTTATCTTAGTGATCAAATGAGTAAGAGAGAATATGAATTATCCTAACATATCTATCATTTTCTTCCACTTGAGTATGTTTAGATATGTCTTGAAGAATTAAGATCATCATAAAAGACTAAAGACTATATCTTTAGTCCATGTAAATTATACTAATTCAATCCAAATCCTTATGCAAGGCATATAATCTCCACAAATAAATAATGCTTGCTTTAATCCTCTTTTCTTTGTATATATAAAAGGATATAAGGTTCAGTAGCAATATTTTTACATTTTGATAAGGCTTACATCCACATTTTAAAAATGAATTGAATGTTCTAAGCAATGCCCAAACAACAATTGATTTAAAAGGTAGGTTTCATTTTTTGAAGCTTGCATTTTCTAGAGAAAAAACAGTTGTACGAGTTAGTGGATTTGGAACTCGTGGTCTAACTTTGAAACTTTGAAGGTCTAAGGAAAATAGCCATAGAAGTGTGTTGGTCGTTTGTTATACATAGAGAATTTGGGGGGGGGGGGGGGGGGGGGGGGCAAGAGGAAGGAAACTAGAATATGGGTACCCCCCATAATAGGTCTATTGAGGGTATTTGGGTGCGCCCCTATTTATAATGTCTTTAGGCCTTACAAATTCTAGAGTTTTCTTATATTTGGGACTTTACTTGCTTTACCCTTTAATTGATATTCTAGAATGTTTTATCACTAAGTTGGTGCCAATAGCTCTAATTAAGTGAATAATGGACCTGGACCAATTTGATTTGATTTGGGTTCATGTCAAGTTAACCATGTAAGTGCACTTTTATAAATTCACTGTCTCACAAGTTAGCTTATAAGAAATAAAAGAGGAAGAATAATAACAGAATTGATTGAGAAAAAACATGATTGCAACATAACAACTATTTAATCAAATAACTTCCACTTTGGAAAACCACCATTTTTTATGATAATGATTCAAACTTCCACCAAATGTCGTCAATACCACCTCAAAAAGGTTTCCACACAAGTAAAATCTGATGTAAAATTAAGGAATACCAATAATTTGTTTCAAATTTCAAGTGCATTAACTTGATATGGGTCATTGTGTTAATCACACCACGCTCAAAACAATACCAGCCAATTAAAATATTACCCTTTAAAAGTTTTTAAGGCCCTAGGTTTGCTTTTTTCTAGGCAAATGTTGAACTTATAAACCATATCTACATTCACCATCTATTGGCACATACTATCTAATCTCATTTCCTTTTGGCCATGAATATACATTGGACCATGCACAATACAATCAAAAGTTTGTTGGAAGTTTGGCAAGTGGATGGCTTGAGCAATAAAGGAAAGGTGGTTTGGCTTTTATCAAGCCCCACAACAATTTCCTGGTCTGTTTGGATTGAGAAGAACAACAATTTTTGTAAACAAAACCCTTAAGGAGGATACATTGGTAAGGGGTGGTGGGTAGGTTAGGCTCTTTGCAAACTATTAACAAGTGTTTTTGGATTTCATCTATTTGTAACTTTTTGGGTGGGTAGAATATATTTGGGGAATGATAGTTGTTGCGTGTAGCATTTGTCTTTGTTTGTCTTGGATACTATGGGATTGACTGAAGTCTCTCATTGTATGATTGAGAGGATCCTCTTCCCACCTCTTCCCATCTTTGTAGCATCAATTTGTTTCATAGTAAATAAATGTTTACCTTGCTTTCTTCAAAATGAATATATAAAACAAAACATTCAATGAAACAATCCAAATTAAATGTTCCTAAATAGAATCAATTGATTATGACTAAATGATGGTTTTGGGGGTTAAGTTGTTGTATTTTCTATCAACCAAGAAAATAAGCAAATAAATAGTTAAATTGTAAATATATTAGACAACAATATCCATTATTAAACTTTTTTATGGGTAATAAACAGAATTTTATTGTGCTCATAAAAAGATATATTGATTACAATTCTTATGTGCCTAGCACCCCTCCTAAGCCTTGGCTAACTTATCCCTTACATGTTGCATTCACTTGATACAATTCCCTAATGCATTTGGTTTCTCAAGTATTTGACCATTTGTTAGTAAATTAACGATTTGCTCTTCCAAACTTAATTACCAAAATTGAAAAGCCATTTTGTAGCATAACATAAAGAATCATGATCAATAGGATGAAAGTCCAACTACCAAAAAGGAAAAAAAGAACAAGATGGAAGTCAAAAATCAAAAGATAGAAATGTTTTTTTTTTTTGTTATACAATATGAAATATTGTTGTAATTTGTACATGTCTAATAGATATTTCCCTGGTTTTATACCTATCTAAGACCTATCCACAAAAAAGTTCATCTAAAGAAAAAGAATGAAACAATCAAACAGGTGAAGCCTTTTTCTCAATAAGATTTGGTACTTTTAAAATGCCTACTGATATGATCATAGAATTCAGATTCATAATCATATTACCCATATAATGGCATAATGATATAACAATCATATAAAAGAACAACACAACTATACGATCCGATATATGCCATAGAATAAGAGAAGGATATTAAATGTAAGAATTAATCACATCAACTAATAAAAAGAAAAGAGAAGATAAAGAAAGAATTTCTTGTGAAGAAGTTAATGACTTGATAAAAAGAAGATTTAAAATCAAAATAGTATAAACATTTCAAGAAAACTACAAGCAAAATGTTGAGAAAAAGCATGACTTCAATAACCTACAAACTTTGGAAAACCTTAAAAATGACACATGTCCTATAAAATCAAGAGGCAAGAGTATAGAACTAATGCATCAATTGTCATGAAATAACTAAACCTCCAACTCCAAGTGATTACAAAGAAGAGCAAAGGTGCAAAGAGAACAAATTAAGAAACAATGAAAAAGCAAAACAAATTAAGAAAAAACAAAAGAAAATGTCACATCTGAGCAAAATAATTTGGATACCATCAATAGGAACAAGCCCCTTTGTACAAACTTGAAAATAAGCACTTCAGGACAGGTAAGAACAACAAATAAGTAGTTATAAGCCACAACAAGCAAGAATAATAAGAGTTCTAATACAAAATAGAGATGGTGAAGACAGAGATCACTTTGTTTGATCCGATCTTATTTGTTTTTTTTTTAAAAAATAATTTACATCTTTTTCATAAAAAATAAATGATATAACAAATTTTCAAAAATACAATATAAATAATATATTTATAAATAAATAACATATATATGTGTATTATATATTTTTATAAAATAAATATATATCATATATATCACATAGGGTCTTCTCGAACCGGATTAGGGTTGATTCGAATCTGATCCAAAGATTCAAATTGGGGTGATCTGAATTTGATCAAATATGATCGAATCTCAGATCAGATTGGATCATGGTCCAATCCATTTTTACCCCTGCATATTGGAAGAAACCCCAAAGTGATGTAAGAAACATTGTATTGGAACTATAGATGTAGATTTCACAGAATCCTCAATCATTTAACCTAAAGACATTGTAAGAAGATTATTCAAGCTAAAACCCCCCAAAGCAAACACAGAATATTGGTTTAAGTAGTGATAGAACCCTTTCGAAGAAGATTCTTGAACCCTTGACAAATACTTCATGTTAGATGGAGGGAGGTGTCAGAGAGAGAGAGAGAGAGAAAGATAATATCAAACTAGACAGAGTGAAAAGAGAGATGACAAAGACCAATGAAATTGAGACACGTTATTGTCAACACCCAATTTTTGCTCGGTTCCCTCACCTTACCTCTGTACACCTTCTGCTGAGATCCTAAAATTTGAAAACATAACCAAACACAAATCTCTTCTTGCATGTCACACTCATCTAAACTACACAAATTAATGAGAACAACATTTGACACTATATAGGCTTTAATGCCTGATCAAATACAATCCCTAGATATAGGAAACTAAAACTTAATTGCACATTGAATTTCATGACCAAACTCCAAAAATGATCTATCATTTATCACACCAACTTTCTCTCAAATAGTTCTTTTTCACACAATGTTCAAACCTTGACCTCACAAATTCAAACCCAACACTTTCATTGACTCAAGGACATTAAGATACAATCAACCCCCAAATCTCACCTTAAATCTATGACGATCAACCTCAAAAATTCCAAGATTCCACTTCGATAATCTTAGATGAATTGAACGAGACAACCAAGATAAAAAAAATTGTTTCTCAGATCTGAACTATCCACCCTACTCCTTATATATACCAATCCATTTCTACATGCCAAATTTCAACTAAAAATTCCCTTCTTTAACTATCTGATTACCAAAGATTCTATTTGACATTTATGATCAAATCGCACAAGAAGGCATAGCCCAAGCAACCAAACACCTTTCATTAAGTTCAAAATCTTCAAAATAATCCACCCATCCAAGACCAACCTTAAATTTCTCCATTTCCATCTAAAACAAGTAAGATTCTATTTCAAGCTTCCCCATTGATTAATAAATCATAAGCTAAAACCTGGACACAAACCAAATATTTCAATCCACACATCTAATCAAACATTCATAACTTTCATCAGATTCAGGACATCCACAAATTCTTACTCACCAAATTTTATCCCAAAATTCCACCATTTGACCCTCCATTAAGCTAAGATTTCATTTTAGCAAATATCATTGGTTAGTGCTAATTATCAGATTCCTTTTTGATGCACTGGATTAAATTGCCCCCTTCATCTGTCCCAACCTAGGAACTCAAAAGAGTAAAGGCTGATGTCAGCCCTTTACTTAATCCTCCTGGCCCATTAGATTAATTAGGACAAGTCAAGTAGACCAAAAACACCAAAGTATACCTTCTTAAACATAAAAATTAACACATAAGTGAATATAATCACTTCAATTTTATGTTTTATGTCTCTGAAAAGTCAAATTCGAACTTGGCATGAACAATATATGAAAATAACCCCATTGGACATGAGAAACCCCAAAAAATTTTATTGAAATCTCGATTTTATTATTTAGACCCTCTAAAAAGATTGTTAAAGTCAAGTTTCTTATGTTTCCTTGCATGTTAAGGCTTTTTTGAAACTTTGGACATGTGGAAGATGAGTTTAAGACAATCCCCATCCTTCCATCTCTATAAATAGGACATAAATCGAGCTCTAGAGGGGATTTTTTCATATGGGAGAAAAAAGAGGAAGAGATCCTAGAAGTATTCGCAACCTTTGTAGAGCTTCCATTCATGAGAAATCTAAGCATTTGAGCCTAAAATTCAAATCTGCCTTTTGTGTTTCTGATCTTAGATTTACACAAAACATCCAAGCCTTCGACAAATTCAGATCTTTCTTGACCTTGAAGGATTGACTAGAAGTGTACTACGAGCTCAAGAGCTCATTTAAGTACCCCTTTTATTCAGTTTTGCTATTGGAATTCCATAATTAAGGTTACATATGAGAGGTAAGCCTCTCACTCTACCATTTAGCTCAAGTTCATAATCTCTATTTTTTAGTTCAATTCTAGGTTTTTTGAAGTTTTGAAACCTGAGAAAACTTGCATTCTCAAATCACTCTCGGAGAAATTGGATGCATTTTTTACCAAATTTTAGGAATTCTTAGCAATAGTTTTTTAATCTTTTGTTATAAATTAAGCCTGAAAAACTCTCATATTTGGCTGCTACACCAACTTAGAGAGAGGTGTGCTTAACACCTGCCTCTAGAATCCAAAATCTCTTGGTTAATTGCCTTTTCTACAAAAAATGATGTCATTATCAAGGAAATAAAATCAATTTTTGAAACTGAAACAATGGTTCATTTCCTTTGAAAAAAGGGTGGTGACGCTGCCTTCTCTGAGTTGGCCATAAGCTTCTTGGAGCTCACAACTATCATTTATCTTCTTTGAAAAGGGATCATTATGACCAAGGCATTGGCCCATGTGTACCTTATAGGTAAATTTGGTCAAGCGCAAAAAAATTAGGAGATTGCGTGTGGCAAAAAGTAGGAAGTGTATACTTAGCCCATTTTAGATTGCGTGTGGCAAAAAGATACTTAGCCCATTTTAGATTCCATTTCCATGCATCTTAGTTCCCTCTTGCTTTAGTGTATATATGTTGATTAAATGTGGTTCATCTAGAGAAATATGAGAAACACAAGAAACAAAAGAATTGTTTCTACATAAGATGCCAAATGGGGCCTAAAATGGTGAGGATGAAATTTGAGATTTATTTTATATAATAATCCATTTCAAGGGCCTATTCAAACTAGGGATGGATTTGAGCCGAGTCAAGCCGAATAGTTAGCTATTCGAGCTTGGCTCGCCAAGACAGTATGAGGCTTAAGCTCTATTCGAGCTAGAGACTTGAGCTCAAGTTTGGCTTGAGTCAAAAGCTCATAAGCTCGAGGTTGACTGAATCAAATGCTTTATAAAAGTAAAAAAAAAAACTATATATAAAAAATAATTTTTTTATTTGATATTTAAAAAATTAATAATTATAATAATTAATTATTATTATATATAAGAATAAAACTATTATATATATTTAAGTATGTATGTATGAATGTGTATGTAGAAGCTTGATTAGGCTCACGAGTCAAGCTTTATTAGGCTTTAACTCGACTCAATTAGTAAACAACCCTATAAATTGGATTCAAGCTCAACTCAAAACTCGATTTAAACTAAACCAAACCGAGTTTTTCATGAGCCAAGCTCAAACGGCTCCTAAAAACTTGATTCATTGCCACCCCTAATTCAAACCATCATTAGAGGCCCATGGTTTGAGATGGGCTCTTAGGTAATATTGTATATAGGGCTATCTAAGGACTCTAAAAGTCTGAAATCTTATCAAACATTGATGCCATTGTCCCGGATTCGAATGATATCAGGTTGGATTTGGACTTTACGATTTAACTCCACCAAATATGATTAAGATCCGAATTGATTACATTATAATATATTTATTTTAATATATATATATATACATATATATAATTTATATAATTATATAGAAAATATAAAAGTACAATTTTATATAAAAGTTATATTATACTACATATAACTTTATATAGATAAGAAATTCAATTTTTTGTATTTATATTAATTACTTATTTATAAAATTTAAAATGTAATAAATTTTTAATTTTTTTCTTTATTTAAAAAATGAAGCAAAAGCGGATTAAAATCGAAATTCGATCAGATTACGGATCAGATTTGGACTTCACTTTTCATTTAGATCCGAATCCGATCCGTTTACAGTCCATGGACAATGTCCTCTATGATGTGGTTCAATAGAATTTGTTGCCCGTAGAGTTGAGTGACTACACATCAAAACTAAAAGGTCTGAGTGACTCCGTTTTTGTTCTGGTGCACAAGCCTAGGTTGAGAAAACTGGGAATATGGCGACAACGGATGAGACGGCAAGTTCAGGTGGATTGGTCATCGCCAACAGTGAAACCATCCGCTCTTTCCTACGGTCGGCCTCCAAGGATTCAAATCTCACCGACGAGCTCCGAAAATCTGCTTCCAATCTCTTGTCTCAGACCTCTGTTCCATACAAATCACTGAGGACTATTTGGTTTGCATCTCCCTCTTCCACAAGACCTAAGCTTCTTCAGCTCTTCTCGGGCTCTGATTTCGTCTTCTCCAGCCCCAAACCCAGGGAGAAGGTATTGCGGGATTGACAAAGAGAGTAAAAAAAGTGCCCCAAATTTTTATTCTCCGGTTCTGTTTCTTGTTCTGAAATGGCATTTTTGTTTATTTATTTCAGAGTGAAGAGTTGAAGGTGAGGTTGAGAAGGCTTGAAGAATTGGCAGAACAAAAGGCTTATGAAGAGATCGTTAAGGATATAACGCCGGAGAAGTCTACTAATGAACCATTCTCATCCTACAAAGATCAATTAGGGTTCGGTAAGGATCTTGTTTTCGTTTATTATAAAAAAGGATCTTGTTTTCGTTGTTGTTCAATGGTTATTACTTGTTTGTTTGAAATTAAATCCTTTTTTGCAGCATTATCAGGCTTAATATCCATGTTTTGAATCCTCGAAGTTCAGTAAATTAATTCTTATAGCGAATTGTTATTTTCAATAACTGGACGCCATTAAAATTCGGATGAACTGCTGACATTTAGAATATTTTCGCGTAAGGTTTATATTATTAGTTTTTCCCACCTGCTTTCTACATTTTCATTGCTACTCTTTCTTATTTTTAACTTTACTATGGAAATAAAATCCTTTAAATTTCTCTTTATATTATAATAACAGAATAAGTAAAATGATTTCATCTATTAGATACTCGGCAAAGGTTAAGGGAGTTTGCAGAGTTTAAAGAAAGGTGGGAGTTGGTGGATCTCCCACTGGTGGGAGGCTAAATATACTTGGATTAATAACAACGATGAATCAGCCTTTTTATATCAGTATTAAATTCAGACCAGGGAGTGGAGATCAGATAGCATTTTGGAAAGACCCTTGGCTCAGAAACCAATCCTTAAATAAGCTATTCCCTTCTCTTTATTTGTTGATTAAGAGTAAAAATGCCTTGAATAAAGATTATGTTGAAGTTCTATTGATAAAAAAGATTATGTTGAACTTCTGGGGAGTCAGGTGCTATGGGGTCCAAAGCTGAGGCAAAGCCTAAATGATTGGGAGGTTGTGGAGTTCATGAGATTGATAGAGTTGCTGCAGCAGTTTAATCTGAATCCAAATGAACAGTATATTATGCTCTAGTCTCCAGAAACCTTGGGTAATTCTCAGTCGAATCTTTTTCCAGATTTTGGCTCCTTTAAATGCTGAAGCAGTCCCATGGGTGTTGATTTGGAAAGTTAAATGGCCTCTGAAAGTGAAGTTTTTTGTATGGTTTGCAATTATCAACAGAATTTCTACTATAGATCACTTAAATAGAAGGGGTATCACCATTGTTAACCAATGTCTGGTTCTGTCAATCATAGGTGGAAGATGTAGCTCATATGTTAATCTGGTGACCTGTTACCTACTATATATGGAGCCATTTTCTGTAACTGTTCAAGGTAGTGATAGTGTTTCCAAGGGATCTGCTCTCTTTGATTGCGGCATGACCAGCCAAGATGTTTAGTAGCAGGGGAAAGAAATTATGGCAATTGGTTAGTGGTGCCGTTAATAAATCAGCCTTAGAGACTAAGAGGTTGATTGGGAAGATAGAAAGGTGTCTGATTGAGTGGGCCAGGGTTCTGAAAGAGTTCAGTGGATGACGCAAGATCAGTTTATTTTTAGAATTCTTTTTGTGGATTATTATAAATCATTAATAAGTGATCAAGTCTTATGGAATCAGTAAACTTTTTGTAGTATCTTTTCATTTAGCCTTTTCTGTCCTGGGGGGGGGGGAGCGGATTTTGTATTTAGTTTGAGGGAACCTCATCCTGGTTAACTTAGATAAATGTCCTAAAACGCACAGGCATGATGTGAGGTGTTCCACTACCTGGAGGCATTAGGCATCGCTCAGAATGCAAGTGGTGTAACCCAACTTTTATGAGAATTGTAGTTTGGCAACCCATATTTAGAAGAGATCCTAATGGCTGCGAGTTGCCACAGATCTCAACTTCAGTACATTGAGCCAAATCCTAATCAGGAGGACACAAGGGTTTGGAGGTGGGAAGCATCAGGATCATTTACAGCAAGTTCTTTCTATAAGTGACTGGTGGGCACAATTCCTAGCACGTTTCTGGCTTCAAAATTTGGTATTATACAGTCCCATTGAAGGTTGGATTCCTGGTGTGGACAGCTGCATTAAACAGATGCTTGAAAAGGGTAATTTGCTAAGGAGGGTTATGATGGTGGGCAGTGGCGGTTGTGTGTTGTGTAATGAATGTGATGAAATAGTGAATCATGTGTTGGATTGTAGGTTTGGGAGGAATGCTGGTTATGGATAAGAGAAAATTTTGGAGTGGAAGATTGTTGTTCGGAATTGATGCCTTTTTTCAGAGTTGCCATTGGGTCAAGTCTGTTGATGTCTTTTAAGCCTTCTCAATTGATGATGTCTTTTGTAAATGGGGAGAAGTGGTTGGAACTTCTTCCATAAAGGTTGTGGTTCCAAGGCTGTGGAATTACTATAGTTGTCAAGGTGATGTCTAGGTGGGCATCTAAGTGACAAGGTGCCCTTGGAGGGTAGCTTCAACCAAGCACCTGCATCTTTTTTGTATTAGGTGCTATTTTCTACATAGTATTTTTGTATTTTTTTTTATTTTATGACATTGTAACTTTATAGCTTTACAATAGATATTATTACATTAAACTTTGTGGGTTTATGATATTTTTTATAAATCTTATATAAGTTACTTTTTATTATTTTCTTATGTTTTTGGATTCGCACAAATTGGCGACGTAATATTGAACCCTTTAAGATATTATTTCCCCATCCCAAGGAGCTTTGTAGATGGGAGGCAGATCTGGGATGGTTCTTTGCTTGCAAACGAATGTATTGGCTCAAGGTTCAAAACTGAGTCACTGGATAGTATTTGTAAATTAGACATGGAGAAAGCTTATACCACGTCAGTGGAGTTTTATGCAATATCTCCTAAGAAGAATGGGTTTCAGGGTCAAATGGAGAAAGTGGATGGAAGTATGTCTATCAACAGAGAATCTTTCCATCTTGGTGATTGGTATCCCTAAAGGCTTCTTTGCTGTTGAGAGAGGGCTGAGGCAAGGTGATCCCTTTCCTCTTCATCATTGTGGTGGAAGCTCTTAGCAGATAGTAAGTAGAGCTGTGGAGGGGGAACACTTGGAAGGTTTTAAGGTTGCAACAAACAGTGAAACTGTGAGTTCACTTCAATTTGCCGATGATCCATTGGTTTTTTTCAAGGCTGGCAGCCAACAACTTGCTTTTCTTGAGCTGCTTGTTGATTGGTTTTGAAGCTGTTTTAGGCTTGAAGATCAACCTCCAGAAAAGTGAATCCATACCTGTGGGTGAATTCCCAAACATTGCAAACCTTGCAGAAGACTTGGGTTGCAGGACAGGTTTCCTCCCTTCCAAATTCTTAGGGCTGCCTTCGGGAGAAAATTACACATCCAAAGAGATTTGGGATCCGGTGATTGAGAGGGTCCAGCAAAAACTGGCAGGTTGGGAATTGATAAAAAAAAACTGGCAGGTTGGGAATTGATAAAAAAATGATAAAAAAAAACTGGCAGGTTGGGAAAAGCTTTATCTTTCAAAGGGTGGGAAGCAAACACTGATTCAGAGTGTTCTTTCAAATCTATCTACCTATTTTTTGTCACTCTGTGGCTTCTGCTTCAGTTCTAGCTCTTTAGAAAAGCTTCAAAGAGATTTCCTTTGGGATGGTAGAGAGGAAGAGAAGAAGTTTCATTTGATTGCCTAGACAGAAGTTTGTAAGCCAAAAAACCAAGGTGGTTTAGGTTTAAGACATTTGAAACAGATCAATGGAGCTCTTCTTTCAAAGTAGCTGTGGAGGTTTGCTCATGAAAAGTAGGATTTCTGGAGATCCATTATAAGTTGCAAGTATGGAGAAAATGACTTGGGGTGGGAAACAAATCCTGTAAATGAATCCTATGGCACAAGTTTGTGGAAAGGAGTCATGCAGAACAGGGAGGAGTTTTTCAAATTTGTTACCTTCAAAATAGGAATTGGAGAGAGAGTCCATTTTTGGGAAGACAGGTGGTGTGGCTCTCTACCCCTAAGCCAAGTTTTTCTAGGCATCTATGCCATACATTGCAACTAATAAATCTGCCAAGATCAGAGGTTATGAAGTTTTAGGCGGACAGCAGGTTTGGATCCCTCGTTGCACAGAAAAGTAAATGACTGGGATTTGGAGGATCTCTCAAACTTGTTGCTTCTGTTAGGAGTAACCGAGTAAGACCTCAGGCTCAGCCCGATCTTGAAGATGGGTTAGGGTGGTTAAGTCAGAGTTCAAATTGTTTTACAATAAAATCAATGTTTAAAAATCTGGTTACTCCTCAAATCAGCGGTGGCCTGGGGCTGGATCTGGAAATTGAAGATCCATTGTAAGGTGATTTTTTTCATGTGGTTGGTTGTGAGGGAAGAGTTCAAACTATTGATCTGCTTCAATCAAAAGGGATGGCTCATTGTTAACCATTGTTGCTTATGTGGGTTGGCAGCAGAGAATGTGAATCATACTCTCATACACTGCAAGTTCTCCACCGCAGTTTGGTCTCATTGTTTCAACCTATTTGGGGTCTCTTGGGCTGTTCCCCAAGATTTGGAATCAATGTTCTCATCCTGGAGCTTGGACAGCCTTTCAAAGTGGGGAAAGGTCCTCTGAAACATGACACCTGGAGCAATCTGCCGGTCAGTTTGGAAAGAAAGAAACAGGACTTTTCATAATCAATCACTGCCAGTTGAGAGGATTTGTGGCAAAGTGGAGAGGGTTCTGGTGAAATGGGCTTCCATCCACAGCCTGTTCAAGGGCTTTGACTTTAGAATCATTTGGGATGAAAACTTTGTCTTTTGATCTATTCTCTGGTGTTTTTTTGTGATGTTTGCACTGGTTATTCTTGATGCTGTTGTTTTAAGGGAATCTCTCCCATAGCTTTTTCTTTTCAGATTAATAAAGTTTTCATTTCCACCTTTCAAAAAATAATACCTGAATCAATAAATTAAGAACTTAAAGATTTTTATCCAAACAGCATACAAGAGATACCAAGGAATTATTATTATATTATCATTGTTCCTCCTCCTAGGATAAAAACAAGGGATTAGCACCTATGTTTTCTTTTCTTTCTTCTTTTTCTTCTCATAAATATGTTGCTTTTCTATGTTTTTATGAGGTTTATACCTATTTCATGAGGATAATGGTAAGTATTAGTCAAAGATTAATTTTCACCTAGTCAACTTTCTCTGGTCGCCTAGGTTCTCCTTGGTGCCTTGAAAACTATGGACACCACCTCATAGGGGCTTTCTAAAGCTCAACTTGGATGGCAGTAGCTTGGGAAATCTGTGCCCATCTTGAGTGAGGTGTTTCCAGAGATGAATGGAAAATGAAGGCAATGTTCTGAGGTACAATAAGAGATAAGGACTCTATTTGAGTGTTGCTTTTGGGTGCTCTTCAAGGATTAAGGCTGGCTAGAGAAATGAATGTGGAAAAACTAATCATCAAAGGTGGTGATCAATTGGCTGAAGCATCATGAGCAGGCTATGTGGTTGTATAGAAATGAACTCTAGGAACCAGGTGGCTGGCCAGGAATATAGAGGTGACTGTGACAGCTTGGTGGATGCAAAGATGGGCTAATAGATGGAAGACACTATCCTAGCTTGGGGTACATGAATTTTTTTCTTTTTTGGTAACTGAGGTGTATGAAAGCTTGTACGTATCTGTTTACTGTTTTTAATCATTAATATTACAGTTACTTACCAAAACAATGAAATAAAATAAAAGTTAAGGGAAAGAAAGCATAGGAAAAATGAGGGTTTTCAAATGAAATTTGGACCTCTTAAATGCAAAGGTGGAAGAGATAATTTGCATGATAATTGATATCTTCAGAACAGGAGAACAAAATCCTTTCAATCCAAGTTGATGGGGAAAAGTCAGTAATATGGAAGTGTTTGTTGTTTTCCAAGTTGACTTGGTTGGATTTGTGGTGGTGGTTCTTGCAATTTTTCCAACAAAAAGCCTTTTTTTTGTTTAACATGTCATTATGTTTATTGTTTTCCAGTATCAAAACAACATAAACTCTGGCTTTGTGACTAAATTTATTTGACAGCATTTTTGAGTGCTATGAACATCTCTTGACAGCAACTAGTCACTTGCTGATGCCACCATGTTGCTTGGGATTGTCACTTATAACTTTTGAGCTACTTACATAGATATTTAATAATTGTTGTAACAATATGCTTCATCTGACTTATTATCCATCAATACCCATATACTGCATTTTTTATGATATAAGTATGACATTGATTTCTCTAGTTGTGACTTGTGACACATGCGGCTTCATTCAAAGTAATAATGGTAGTTTGTAACTGCAAAATGTTACTACAGTGCAGCTATTAACTACATTGTTTTTCCAACTTAATGAAGCTTATTTTCCCCTAAGATTTAGAGTCAGAGTCTGCTATTATCTTCTTTTCTTTCTTATTTTTTTTCCTTTTTTCTATCATTAGCTCTGCTATAAGCTTGTCCTTGCTGTTTTGATATTTTCTTTGTTTTTCCTTTAACTGTGTCAGTTGGTGAGGTAATTTTATTTTTGAGCTTCTCATTTGTTTTTAAGATTTATTTATCCAATTGGAAGCTTTGAAGACAAGGCCAGCCTTAAATTTTTGCAGGACTGCATGTTGTTCTTACAATGTTTACTGGTTACTTGGTTGGATATGCTGCTTTCAGGGCTCTGTTCAATCACAGTCCTATCATGGTAACTTTCAGAAAATTCTTGGAAATGTTTTACCAATTTACAACTCTAGTGGGCCTTCAGCTATTAAGTGCTGTTTTTTCTTTTTCTTTTTCTTTTTTTTTTTCTGTGCATATTGGATATTTCAAAGTGATATTGGTGACAAGTGCTGCTCCTATTTCTAATGTGTAGAATGCTGCTGGAGGTATCCTTGGACTGGTGGGTGGTATGCTGCTGGAAACACTTCTTTTCATAATTAGAACTTCTCAGGATTTGAGATCCTCACCTTCCACCTCAAAGCTAAAGAAGAATCAATAGGAAGTTTCTAGAGGCTAGAATCTTGTGCATTATTTGTTGCAACATTCGGAGAAATAATGACGAATTGTATTCCTTGTACATTCCAACTAATGCAACTTCTTATCCATCCAATTGGAAGCTTCATGTTTGAAGTGGAAAATGCTATGATTTCAAGTGTTGTACAGTTTCTAATTTTTTACGAGCAATTAACAGCTAGTGTTCTAACTTTCAAGTGTTTGTATTTTACTAAGAAAAGGGAATGATGGAATCAAGTATGTGGTAGTAACCACAATAAATTGTCTTTCTGTAACTAGGTGTAAATATCGGAAATTCCCATTTGCTCATTCCATGTTATTAGCAATATTATAAGGGATGTTCAACAATAAGGTTGGTTTTGTTTTTGAAAACAAAAACAACTGTCATATCAGAAAAATTGGAGAACAAAAAGTGAGAATGAAAATGGGAAGAAGATAAGAAATTGAGAGGAAGATAGGGGAAAGAATTAGGGAAGAAAGCATTCAAGAGAAAATGACAAGTTTGTTATCATTCCATAACCATCCTCATGCTAATCGAGGTTTATATACTGACCTTTACATGAGTAATAGAAAGCAGTTATAATGTCTAGTAACAGATTACTAAAAATGGAAACGTAACTAACTTGCACCAATGCTGACTTTGCCTTGTACACTCGATCCATGAGCTGGATTGGTGACTCAACCATGTTGACCTAGCACCTTGTTAAGCCCTCAAACAGCCCTACAACTAGGCCTATGGCTCCACTGTATGAAGACTTGGGGTAACTGCCTAGTTGCCTCTCTTCACCATTCTCCTAGCTAAAATAGCAGTAGGCTGATGAGTATATTCTGTGAACTAAGCAGGAACTTCAGTGTCAGATGTATGAGTTCCAATCTTCTTTAATTGTGAAATGTGGAAGGTGGGGTGAATCTTAGAAAAAGTTGGGAGGTCCAGTATGTAGGTTATCTCACCAACCTTATCAAGCACCTCGTAGGGGCCAAAATAAAGAGGAGAAAGCTTATGATTGTCTCTGTAAGCTACAGAAATTTGCCTATAAGGCTTAAGCTTCACATAAACCCAATCCTCAATGTCAAGTTTCCTTTCAAATCTTCTTCTATCAGCCAAGGTCTTCATCATTTTCTGAGCTTGAGTCAAGTGATATTTCAGGAGCTACAACATTGACTCTTTGTCCTACAACTGTTGATTAACAGAAGTTACAACTGAATCTCCTAAGAAATAGGGCACATGGATAAGAGGAGGATACCCATATAAGGCCTCAAATGGAGAAGTGCGTGTAGTTGTATGAAAAGTTGTGTTATACCACCACTCGTCTAAAGAGAGCCACTTAGCCCACTATTTAGCTTGATCACAAAATATGCACTTGAGATAAGTCTCCAAGCTTCTATTAACCACCTCAGTCTGGCCATCAATTTGAGGATGGTTAGAAGATGAAAACATCAAGTTCACACTTTGCAACTTAACAACTCCTACTAGAAGGTGCTCAAAAGGACAAAATCCTTGTCACTCACAATAGAATTGGATAAGCCATGAAACTTAAAGACATGATCCATGAAGGATTGAGCCACCATAGAAGCTTTAAAGGGATGAAGTAGGGGCATGAAGTGAGCATACTATAGAAATTTGCCTACTACAACAAAAATTACATCAAAGCCCTGTGACTTTGGTAGACCCTCAATGAAATCCATGCTTATTGCTTGCTAAGCACCTTCTGGAATTGGGAGAGGCTACAAGAGACTAAGAGTTACTGAGTGGTCATATTTGCATATTTGATAGATGCTACAAGTTTTGATGAATTGCCACACATCTTTTGCCATTCTGCTAAAAAAAAAACACTACTTGCATTCTCTTGAGGGTAGCATATACACCCGAATGGCCACCAATTGGTGTATTATGCATCAGATGAATGATTTTCTTCCTTAAAGCAGGATCGTTCCCCACAACTATCCTCCCCTTCTTCTTAAGGATTGCATTTTCCCAAGAATACTGTGTCTAGGGTAATTGAAGAAACTTAAGATTCTTGGACAGAAGCAATGAGTTGCTAGAGACACTCATCCTTCTCCCAGTTGGCTTCTATTTCCTCCAAGAGGCCAGATTGTATGCTTGATACTGATAAAACAAACAACTCAGAATTGTGCACCCTTGAAAGAGCATCAACAACTACATATTCTCTTCCCTTCTTATAATAGATCTCATAATCAAATCCAAGTAGCTTTATCAACCATCTTTATTGTCCAGGGGTTGTGATCTTCTGTTCCAATAGATACTTCAAACTCTGATGGTCAGTTTTCACATCAAAGTGCCTTCCATTGAGGTAGTGTTCACACCTCAACTACATAAACCAAGGCCGACAATTCTCTCTCATAATCTAAGAGTTGTTGGTGCCTTTTGGAGAGTGCCTTATTGATGAATGCAAGTGGGTGGCCTTCGCATCAAAACAACACCAATTCCTTGACTTGAAACATTTATCTCTATAACAAAAACCTTGGAAAAGTTTGGTAAGCAAAGTATTGGTGCAGAAACCATAGTTTGCTTGAGCCTTTGGAAAGCCTCTTCTGCTTCATCATTCCACTTAAACCCATTCTTCTTCAATAAAGCAATTAAGGGCTTGTTGATATGACCATAATTCCTTACAAATCTCCTATAGTAACCTGTGAGGCCTAGAAATCCCTTTAATTGCTTAACTTTTGCAGGTGTTGGTCATTTAAGGACTGTTTCTACATTCTTTGGATCAGTTGAGACCCCATCTATAGAGATAAAATTGCCCAAGTACTCGACCTTGATACCGCCAAAGCTACACTTGTTCATCTTGGCATACAAAGTATGAGTTCTAAGCATGGTAAGTACTTGCCTAAAGTGATTCACATGTTGTTCCTTGGAAGGGCTATACACTAGTATGTCATAAAAAAAAAAAAAAAAAAAAAAAAAACTAGTGCAAACTTCCTTAAGAAAGCTCTAAATAGGTCATTCATTAAGCTTTGAAATGTTGAGGGTGCATTAGTAAAGGCCAAATGGCATGACAAGAAATTCATAATGACCATCATGAGTCCTAAATGCAACCTTATACTCATCCCTAATATGCATTCTAATTTGAATGTAGGGATTACCGAAGTTCTTGTTGTCAATTACATAATTGAGGGAAGTATAGTTGATTCCTCCCTGCTCTTGACACGAATGGTAAGGAACTGAACCAATTCACTGTGAGTGGCTTTCTTTAGTTGTTGAGACAAGGCTTTCTTAGGTACTACCACCAATGTTGCAGTTTGCTCACCGAACAATACTATTTGTCTATCAGCTAAGGTGAATTCCATCCTCAAGGTTTTGAAGTTCCAAAAGATATCACCAAGTGTTTCCAACCATTGTATTCCAAGTATTAGGTCAGAACCACCTAAACTAAGTATCAACACATCAGTTGTAAACACATACCTTTCCACCTTCTTCTTTTTTAGCAATTTTGATGGAATACAATTGTTTTCCCTTACACCTATGTCCTAGTTCATATTTATCACCACATGTAAAGCACAACCCCTTGGCTCTTCTCTCCAACTCCTTACTAAATAAGGTTCTAGTATTTCTGGAATTACCCTTGTTCAGAGGCTGTGCACTATGAGGTAATGGTAGGATTCCAACATGATTGTTTCTAGCTG
This sequence comes from Nelumbo nucifera, assembly GCF_055504915.1. Classification (NCBI taxonomy): domain Eukaryota; kingdom Viridiplantae; phylum Streptophyta; class Magnoliopsida; order Proteales; family Nelumbonaceae; genus Nelumbo; species Nelumbo nucifera. Next base: position 56,388,306 of record NC_142653.1, read on the forward strand.
AGGAAGCTGGTGGTGATGGCCTTGGCAACAAGGGTTGCTATGGGGGCCCAAGCAATAAAGCCTATTTGGGTGGTTTCGTTAATACATAAGGCTGAGGCCTTGGAAGGGACTGATACTGTGGTTTGAGGAGAGTCTTGGCCATTGCAAGTATTGACTCATTAGTAACCTCTTGTAACCTGGCCATTTCCTTCCTGAGGCCTGCAAGGAAGAAACTGAGAGCTTAGATCTCAATCACATTTGCTTGAGTGTATAATTGATCAAATTCATCCAAGTAATCTTGGAGAGAACCAGTTTGTTTGAGGTTCTTGAGCTTAGTGAGGGGATCATCATAAATTTGTTCACCAAATCTCTCATTCATAGCTCTCAAGTACTCCTCCCAAACAAATAAACCCCTTAACCCCCTACTCTTAACATACATTTGATGCCATTGTAGGGCTTTACCTTCTAAGTTGATTAAGGCTACTTTGATCTTGTTCTCAATTGCAATCCAATCAAATTCAAAGAATTGCTCCACCTTGTACAACCAACCCTTGAAATTATCACCATTAAATCTTGGAAAAACAATTTGAGTAATCCTTGTGAAGGGATTCTGTTGTGGCATGTTCATCTATTGGTTCTATTGAGTATTAATGGTTTGAACCCGGAAGCTCAATGTTATAAGTAACTCCTTCATTTTAGCCAAAGATCTATCGAACCTCTCGCTTAACTTAGCAATTCAAGCATATGCTCGATCTTGCCTTTGATTTGCCTCTCGAGTGAAGTTCTTGAAGGATTCCTTGAGCCTCCTATCTTCTTAGCCCCTAGTAGCCCTAACTGGTCTGCTGCAATTTAAAATTCTCAAGCAATGATGCCAAGATTGAGCTTTGATACCACTTGATACACACTTGTGTATCAACTCCAAAATCTTTAGAGATCAAAAAGAACTAAGAATGAAAACGGGAAGAAGATAAGGAGAAGATGAAAAGAAATTAAGAGAAAAATGGGGGAAGAATTAGCGAAGAAAGTATTTGAGAGAAAATGACAAATTTGTTATCATTCCATAACCATCCTCATGCTAATTGAGGCTTATATATTGGCCTTTACATGAGTAATAGAAAGCAGTTACAATTGTCTAGTAACACTACTAAAAATGGAAACATAACTAACTTGCACCAATGCTGACTTTGCATTGTACACTTGATCCATGAGCTAGATTGGTGATTCAGCCTTGTAGACCTGACATCTTGTTAAGCCCTCAAACAGCCTTTCAACTGCTAGTAATTGTCAAACTGCCAATTGCATTTTATTCCTATCATTAAACCTTATTAAATTATATGGATAGGAGAAACTTATAAATCATGCTCTGCTTCTTACAACAGCAAACTAGGGTTTGTTCTCTATTCAAGTGGCATCTATTAACAAGGAGACTACTTATGTGTGAAAACTAGCTACACACATATGGCCTTCTCAATTTGATTAATTCAATGATGGGGCTGCTCTAGCTAGCAGTGATAAGGACAAGGACAAGGAATAAGAAGAATGCATGTTTGTGGACAAGAACAAGAATGGGGAGTAAAGTCTCCACCCCAATAGGGAACCCCAAATTGGACAAATTTTGAAAATAGTTATGTACAATTACTATAATGCCACTACATATATTGAACAAATTTCTATATTACCTTGGTGCTTAATGACGATAGTTAAGTGTTAAACCAATTTAGATTATTGTATTTTTCTTCATTTTAAGTAAATCATTTTTCCCAAAACATGATTTTAATTAAAAAAAATAAAAAATTGGGGAATTCAGGTCCTCAATGGGGAACCTGTCTTCATTGGGGATGGAGGTTCATTTTTCTCCCTGACAAGGATTGAGGATGGGGAAAGAAGAGTTACTTAAAAAATGGGGAGTATGGTTCTTGGTCCCTGCCTTGAGCCTGCCCTATTGGCATTCCTAAATTCCACCATGTCAATATGTTAAAGGGTTAATAACTTATATATACCCAAAGGTTTTAAGAAACTATATATATATATATACCTTGTTGATTTTTAAATGTTAATTTTAAAAGAGAAAATGTTAAAGGACAAAAATGTACTTAAGGCTCAGTTTGGAAAGAGTACAAATGTATGTACAACATAAATACATATAAAATATAAGATTTTGTACTCTACATATTTGCATTTGTACTCCTTCCAAATTCAGCCTAAACTATTCATTGAATTTTCAAAGCTTATGATGGCATCCAAGCCACCATAAAAGGGGCCTAAAATCAACATGGTCAGTGTGGTACATAGCTCGACCAAATTTCCTAGTTCAAGGAGAAACTCAATTCGAACGTTGTTATAACAACAATGAACAATCTATATTACACCCCTGGTGGACAGTGATGGCGGTTTCCAATATGGCGGGCCAACAGCATTTGCCAAAGCAAATATTGGAAAATTATTAATTTCAATTATCAATTGATTTTTGTTTTTTGTTTTTTTTTGTAAATTTTGATTGGCAATCTAATAAATTAAAAAAAGTTGATAAAAATAGCTTAAAAGTTGAAACTCAAAGCTCATGTCATAGCTTAGTAGAAGAATTTTTCTCTTTCATTTGAAGGCTGTGTTTGATACAACATTTATTACATTTATTTATATGTATAATATTAAGCAGTATTAATTAATATGATTACTTAAATTTGAAATGTGCAAATATTTATTGGATTGTGACAAATAATCTAGGTTTGTGATTTGTGTTAATGTTTTTAAACCATGGTTGAACCAGATGGTTGTACTAATTGATTAATCACCTTTTTTAAGTCTATCTCATTTTGAACTTTCATTTTTTTCAAAATGCCATTGACTTGGTCAACAATTTGATGACCTAATTGGCTGAATAATAACCTGTCTGACTTAATTAATGGGTCATGAGTTAGAATTTAATTCTTTTCTTTTTTTTTTTTTTGCATTTTAGCCATTTCCATGTTCTAGTTATCATATACATTTTTAGAAAATCGAAAAGCTGCATTGAAGAAGCACCGAAGTTGATCTCTTTCGCCCAAGTTCACCCAAGATAGTAGTGTTTTCAACTTGCAATTGAATTGGCCAATTGGACTGGTCAACCTAGTTATTGATTAGAATTCCAAGTCTATCTCACCACCAAAAACTGCCTGCTTGCAACTAATCGTTTCCTCAATTAATGACTTGATGACCCAACTGATTGAACTGTTGAACCCAGTTAGCAGGGTCACTTGGTAGATATTATTTTTTGTTATTCTGCTCCACATTCACAAATTATATTGGTTTTTACCATGGTTTTTAAAATCGACTCGGAGACTGAACCGGTCAGGGGTCCGATTACAGGATCGAACGGTCCGATCGTTTGAACCAAACAGTCAGCCTGTTCTGACAAAAAATTAAAAAAAAAAAAAAACCGGACAAAACTGTTCGAACGGTTAACCACCCAGGTGAACGGTTTTCTGACCAAAATCAATATTTTTTATGAAAAATCCAGTTTGAGGGAAAACCGGAACCAGTCACCTGACCAGTTCCCGGTTTTTCCAGTCCGACCGTCCGATCCGGTTTTGAAAACTATGGTTTTTACTTAATTTCCAGACCTGATACCTCGACCCAAATAGCTTGTTTTGTTTCCTCCTCTCGCCAGTGTCTTGCACCTTACGCAACTGCACCTTTCCCACTGCTGGAGATTGAGTCGTTGAGATATCATAACCAAGGTCCATAAAGTGAAAATCCCTAGCTCTGTCCTTGGGCTACTTCAAACTTTTTGATATATCTTGGTTCTTCATGGCCTAAGACCCCACAATAGAAAACACAACATTGGGATTTGGGAGCTTCTCCTAAAACAAAATTAAACCAATGTCTCCCACCATTACAAGCAACTCAACTCCCTTGGTTCTTTACACAAGAGGCCTTGTTGTATCAACTTCCAATTGAATCCAAAGGAAGGGTCCCCAATGTTCTTTTTTGTCACAATGCTTATTGAGTACTCTCCCACCCGCTTGGGCTAGTTTTGTATCAAGCTTGAACGTCATACATTTTACAAACAAACCCATGATGTGAATCAGTGAAGCACAAGTATTGAACCTCAACTTGCTGATGTGAATCAGTGGATCTACAAAAGCGTTTTGCTAGTCTTAAAATATACTAAATAGGCAGTATAATCAGATAGCTCACGACTTGTAGGAGGGGAATAGAGCTACTCAACGGATTATCTGTAGCTGATAACATCTGTTTTTTTTTTTTTGTGGTGAAAAAATAAGTCCAAGCTTTTGCTGAAGCACACCTCTAAATCAACCTGCTATCACTCCCCCATTCCACTTTCTCCATTTTTAATCTTTAACTGACAGGACTTCTAAGATGGCATTTTACTATTGCAAATAGCAGATAAAGTCTGTATAACAAACTTATATACTATGATTTATTTAAATGTCAACAATTCACAACTCTTAACATATATATCCTGAGTAAATCCATCAAGAACAGTTTCAGGTCCATAATATCGTAAATACCATGCCATGGATGAGTTGGAACTTATACATATAAAGCCTATTTAAGGGATCCGCTAGTCCCTCTGTAGGGAAGGGTTTCACTTGTTCTAGTGTATCTTGGCAGGTCCTGAATGCAGTTGTAAGGTCCTACTTGGCACCACCTGAAGGACGCCTGGTTGCTCTGCCAAAATAAAGAATTTTAGTCTATAATGCTGCGGATTGCAATATCAGAAGAATATCTTATAAAATGAGTGATGATAACCGAAAAAAATACATCTAGTTGAATTAAGCACCAACAAAAGTTCTTCATATGATCAAAAATCAAAGCACAAATATCCTTTTTTTTTTTTTTTTTTTTTTGGGGGGGGGGGGGTGGTGATAATAGAAACATGTCCGTCATTGATTCAAGATGCACATCCTTGAAACGTGGTGAACAAATGCATGTCAAACTTACCTCTCTAAAAAATTTATTGATAAAAATGAGGGCAAATAGGATGATTGGTTATTGATATTAAATGAATTGAAAAGAGGTAATTTTAGGATATTCAATATATTCAATTCTCTCTCATTAAATCCAACATTTAAGGTAATAATTTGCATTTACCTTCATTGAATCATATATTTAAAGATTTTTTGTTTTTTCTCATCATTAAATTCTATAATTAAATCCATTATACTTTTAATATCTACCTAGAATAGTGTTTTCATTTAGGTGGTGATAAGAAATTAAACCATTTGGGTCAAATGGGCCAATCCATATTGCCACAATTAAATAAAAAAATTTAAAAATATATAAAATGCAAAAAATATAGAAATTTAAGAAAATGTGAACGTTTTTAACATCATATATTTGACATATTAAACAATAATCAGTATGATAAACAATGTTTTAAAAACCAACCTAGAGGCCTACCCGCTTTTGTCTTAGGTCCAGGTCATCGATTCAACTATCCAAATCAAATGAGTCAAACCGCTCTGCGTCAACACTATATGTGTGTGTATGTAAAAATATATATTTTATCAATAAATAATATAATTATGTTTTACGACATATAATATATGTATTATGTTATATTTATTTATGTTTTTTTAATTCAGATTTTAATTTTTTATTTATGAAAAATATTAAAATTTCAATTTGAGGGCAAAAAAGGGGTTTCTTGCAAAAATAGCAAGGCAAGACGCCTAAGGCCCTTGGAACGTATAAATCTTGAAAAGTTATTCAAAAAAAAAAAAAAAAAAACAATAACCCCAACCAGACATCGGAATGCAAAGTTATGGCTTCCAAAAGTTTGCACATAATTAAGTGTGCAAACTATAACCTGGTTATTGGGTCGAATGGGGCAATGGTTGAATCACCCGGGTTAGACAATTTTTAACTAAAAGGGAGAATTTCAACAGAACCAAACCTAGGATCAAGGCCGAGCGAACGGTTCAATCGGCCAGGTCAACAATAGGTTGAAAACATTAATGATAAACAAGAAATGTAAAATTTAAAACCAATTGGAAGTAAAATTATTTTCCTATTATCTCTCATTAAATCTCATATCTAAGGTATATTCTCTTACTAAATCCTATATTTAAGATATATTTTTCTCATTATTAAATTCTACTGATCAAATCCACAACATTAATTTCAATAATATAAAAATAAATATTTTGAACAATTAATTTGAAAACAAAACCATTTTCTTCCCTCTCGGTGGTGGGTAAGCAATTCAACCATTTAGGGTCAAATGCATTAATAAATAATGCCATAATTAAATAATAAAAAAATAAATAAAATATAAAATACAAAAAAATAAAAAGAATTGAGCATGTCACTAATATTGTATATTCATTATACTAAACAGAAATAAGTATGAAATTTAAGAAGTATTTTTATAAATGATGAAAAGTGGAATGTCAAAGTCAAAATTAAAATCAACCTAGAAATGAAATGATGTCATAGTCAAATAATAAAATTTTTAAAAATAGAAAATACAAAGAATCACAAAAATAAATGTTATACATAAGATATAATGTTATATATCTATAAAAAATAAAATATTGGGTACATCTATAATATTATACATTCATTATATTGAACAAAAATAAATATTATACATAAGATATAATTTTATCAATAATGGAAATGTAATAAAAAATTTAATGTCAACCTAGAAATCAAACTTTTTTTTGGGTCGTGGGTTAGTAGTTTAGGTCAATCGGTAATATGATAGTTAAATAATAAATATTTAAAAATAATAAAAAGTATAAATAATCAAAAGAATATATATAAAAAATTATATATTAACTATGCCAAAAAAATTAATTGTGATAAGTAAAAATTATTTATATAATGTAGATGAAATATATAATTTAAAACTGATCCGAAAGTGAAGCTATTTTCTTATCTAAATGATGGGTCAATGATCCAACTTTTCAAAGAAATTCATGATGTCATATTGAATAATAAATATTAAAAAAAAAGATCAAACACGAAAAATAAAAAAGTACAGAGTTTTGTCAAAGACATTTCAAAGCATTTCTTATGTTATATAATCATCATATTAAATAAAAAATATAATTGTTAAAATAAAAGTTATTTTTATTTAAAACAGAAATGGAACACAAAATTTAATACAAGTACTTAAGTTTATTTTTATTCATATTGCTACTTTTATTAATTCTCAATTTATATCTTAACTATGATATATCTAAAATTCAAGTAATTAATATGAAAAAAAATGTTGCACGTGCTTAATTACTAGTGACTCAAAAAAATTGCATGCCCTCAGAAATGGAGTAAGCATGGGTATCATCCTCGTGAATTTGAATTTTCAAGAGGCACAATAACCATAGAAGATTCACTTTCAATGTACAGAAAAAGTTGAGGGTCTACAGAGACCAGAAACCAGGGCTCCTAATAGGTCACGATTCTAGTGCCAACTGAGTGGATATGGTAAGCTATTGGTTATTACAACCAATGAACTTCTCAAAGGTCCTTAACGAGTCTATATGCTACAAAACAGATGGGAGTATCTCAAATGCATAAAAAAAGAATCATAATCAATGGAAAGGAACCTTCGTAGGCTGATAAAAAAAAAAAAGGACTCAAGTATTGTAACAAGCTCAAGACTCTCTGACTTGGAAAAAAAAGTGATACTTAACATCCTTGATCAGAATAGGCTTCATCCTACATTATAAACAACTGTAAAGTGTTGACTAGTTATACCCATAAGGTGAAGATATTTCTTTATTTGTCATTTGAACTTATTTTGGTGGGTCTATAATAAATTAATGGTTTGCAGGTGCCGCTTTACTAACAAAAAAAATGTAGAATAGTTGCTATGAATTGCCAAGATGGTCAAGTACAGGTAACACTTGAAAGCATGTATAGCACTGCTCAATACATGAGATATGTTTGTGGGTACAAATATCATTCATCAAATACAGATACAATGTTTTTCAACCGAGCTGCATGAATAAATGACTAATCTAGAGGACCCCAACTAATGGATAAGTGGGAATTGCCACATCATCCCTCCAATGAGAGTTGCAATTGAATCTTATTATGAATAAACGTTGAATTTATTACATGTGGCATGTGGCATGTTTATGTGAATTACCCTTGTACTGAATTTTAGGATTATGATCTGAGACTCCATAATTAGTATGCATATTTGACATTCTCAACCAGTGGATAGATTTGGGCAGTCTATCCTGACAAGGTTGACATTCTTGTACTACTTAAGGCAGGATTGTCCATCTCTCTTGGCAAATGTAATTCAGCTCACCAAGAACCCTAAATCTCTCTCTCTCTCTCTCTCTCTCTCTCTCTCTCTCTCTCTGTTTTTTGATCAATAGCAGAAAATTTTCATTAAGATAAAAAATGTTAGTTACAAAGGAACACCACGGAGAGAGGTGAACTCTCTTAATTCTCTCTGAGATGAAAACTGATTACTCTAGCTACAACACAGCCTAGAAAAGTTTATCCCTTCCCACCCCTTGTTTCACTAAAGCATCAGCAAAAAAATTTGCACTTCTTTTTACCCACTGCAGCTTAAGTTCCATGCTTTGTGTAACCCACTTGAATTTTCTTCTTTCATAGGCCATTGCGACACCACACAACTTAGGATTTTTGAACTTTTTGAGATCTCTCTCTATCTCTCCCATATTCATCCCCACAATGCAATTCTTATCAAAATTTATCTTTAAATTTTGACATTTGCTCAAAGAGATGGACAACCAATTTCAAATTTTTGATCCACCTAATGTCACCCCCTTGTAAATGGGTGATTCACACACTATCCCTATCATTGGTTTATCACTTTTTGTAAGACCCACTGACCCACTAAATAGAGTCGAACAACCAGTTCTATGGGATTGGATTCAGTGAAATTAGTGACCAAATTCAAGGTCCATGGTGCCTAATTGAGGATTGTAACTCTTATAGATCCCAAGAAAACAAAAATAAAGGAATTATAAGCAGGACCCAAATGAACAACTTTAATTATATGATAAACATGTGTAATCTTGTTGATTTAGAAGCAAAAGGCAACCACTTTACATGGAGGATAGGGAGCTTATATGAAAAGCTCAACTGGGTTCTAACAAATGAACAATGGAGAATGATATATCCAAGAGCCCAACTCACAAACTTAACTTTTTTTTTAGCTCAGATCATGCCCCTCTTATATTTTACATTGATAATAAAATAAGTTGGGGGCCTAAAGCCCTTTAGATTTAAACAATTGTGGATGCAAGAGCAAAGTGTTGAGGATGTAACAAGAAATGCATGAAACACCAATGCTACAGGCTCACATGGGGTCAAATTTTCCAAAAAAAAAAAAAAACAAAAGAAATGGAATTAAAACAATGGAATAAGTAAATATTCAGAAATATCTTTGTTCAGAAACAAGCTTTAATTGAAGACTTATTTAAAACACAACAAGAAAGACAACAGGACCCACATAACATGATTCTAGAAAAGGAGGCTGCCATTAAGAAAAGATTAAATAAAATTCTAGAAAAAGAACTATTTTAGACCCAAAAATGAAGAAATAAATGACTACAGTGTGTAGACAAAAACACAATTCTTTCATTTGACAATGATGATTAGGAGAAACAGGAATACAGTAAATGGAATATGAGACCCAAATAACAATTGGATCATTAACGTCCATCCAGTTAAACAAGCTCTGATTGAAGCTTTCAAAGAAAGACATACGCACAGAAGACCCTAATGACTTCCTTGAGGTCCTTCTCCCCTTGATAATGGAAGATGAGAATCTGGAGTTCATAAAAGAAGTCACAAATGAAGAAATAATGGAGGCCCTCAATTCAATGAATAGTCTAAAAGCTCTTGGTCCCAATGGCTTGAATGCATGCCTTTTTAAAAATTGGAGAATCATTGGGGACTTAGTCAAAGGTACAATAAAAGCTTTCTTTCATTCGAGTAAAATGACAAAAATTTGAATAGAACTTATATTACCCTTGTCACAAAAATTAAAAACCCAAAAAAGATGGAGCATTTCAGACCTATAAGCCTGTGCAGTATCATTTACAAATTATAGCAAAAATAATGGCTAATAGACTAAAACCAATTTTACCAAAACTAATATCCCCCTTTCAGTCATCTTTTGTCCCGGGCAAACATATATCAAACAATGTTCTAAACTTCTAATAATGCATGGAACTTTCCACTCTATGAGGAGGAAAAAAGGTAAAATTGGACTGGTAGCCTACAAAATATATATGGAGAAAGCCTATGACAAATTATCTTGGGGTTACGTCCAAAAAGTGATGGCAAAGATAGGTTATCATGAAAAATGGGTTCACTGGATAATGGAATGCATATCTACTGTTAGTTACCAAGTCCTTGTAAATGGATCCCTGGCTAACAACTCCAAACCTAATAGAGGAATAAGATAGGAGGATCACCTATCTCCATATATTTTTGTGTTGTGTTGAGGCTTTCACAAGGTAGATAGAAAATCTATCAATAGGGGTTCATGTGAACCTTGTTATAAAGACCTCCAAACAAGATCCAATAATCCCCATGCTTCAATATGTAGATAATTGTATATTATTTGCAAAAGCCAATCTAGAGGCCTGCCATAGTATAAAAAATATTTTAAAAAAACATGCCAAAGTCTCAGGCCAAAGACCAAATTAACAAAAATCGACCATGTTTTCTCAAAGAATACTCCGAATAGATTCCAAATAATGTTGTCTAGAATGGTAGGAATCCCAAAAGCAATAAAGAGGAAAAATATTTGGGGCTCCAACAATTGAAAAAAGAGTAACAAAAAGCACTTCCCATTAGTTACTAGAAAAATTCAAGAGCAAGCTAGAAGGATGGAGGGGCAAAACTCTATTAATGGGAGGAAGAGTAACTCTATCAATAGGGGGAAGAATAACTCTCCTAAAAGCAGTAACAAACAACCTTGCCCAATACCGGATAAGTATTTATGGGATCCCCAAGGAGACAACAAAGGTAATGGACAAGTACCAAGAAAATTCCTTTGAGGTGCAAATCAAAACCACAGAACTTTTGCACTCACTAAGTGGAATACAGTATGCAAGGACAAAAATGGGGGAGGCCTAGAATAAGAAAGATGTATAAAGTGAATCAGGCAAACCTAATGAGACTAGGATAGAAGGTAATGAGCATTGTTTTAAAAGGTGTGGGAGGCATACACTTGGAGGGCGCCTCCAAGTGAGGTGCCCCCACAAAACTCTCTGAAAATTACTCCTTCGATGATATATGGAGGAATTGGTCTACATTGGCATTTACTTCTTATAAGAAGCTCAGAATTTAAGCAATTTGGACTCCTCCTGTGGAAGGTTTTGTTAAGCTGAATTTTGATGGGATAGTCAAGGCAATCCAGGATTGTCTGGCATTGGTGGTGTTCTAAGAAAAAAGGAGTAGAGGACAGTAACGTTCTCTCTCTTTTTTTAGGACTAGTGGGAATAGGAGACTCTATAAGGGCTGAACTTCTAGCTGCGGCACAAGGGATACAGATTGCAAACCAACTTGGAGTACAGAATTTAATAATTGAAAGAGACACCAAAGTGGTAGTAGGATGGTTGGCTGACCCGGATGCTATCACTTGGGGCTTTAAGGATGTTCTAAAAAAGGTTAAATGGCTCACAAGGAATATGACAGTTAGGTTTTAGTGGGTGGGAAGGTTGGCAAATGCCTTGGCTGATGCTCTTGCTAAACAAGGGACTTCTCGGGTTACTTTGTATTGGGCTTTTGTGTAACTTTTCTTTGTTTTGTGTAATCATTTAAAGGGTAGATAGAATCCTCCTCCTCCCTTTCTTAACGGGGAGGTAGCATCTCGTGCCTCTCCCTGAGTTGTGTTTTTTGGTTTTTGATTTAATGAATCTTATTATTCAACGATCAAAAAAAAAGTGAGGTGCCCCTATACGTCTTTTTTATGAGGCATGCTAGAGGCATATGCCTCATGCACCTGACACACACCTCATATAAAAAGACAGAAAAGAAAAAAGAAAAGAAAGGGAAGGGAAGGTAAAGAAAAGGAAAAAGAGAAGAAAAAAAAAAGAAAACAAAGAAAAGAAAAGGGAAGGGAAGGGAAGGAAAGAAAATAAGAAAAGAAAAGAAAAAATAGGTTCATTGGACAATAGAATGCATTAATCCTTTTTTTATGTTCTGAGCTACACCTCACACCTCTAGGTTCTAGGTAGTGGAACGTCTAATGTAATGCCTCCACGTTTAAAATATTGGTAATGACAGAGAAGGAAAATTTGTAGGTCCAGGTTGTTCAAAAGAAATACCTAAAACAAGAGGAGTTTTTGGACCATAAAGCTCGAAAATCGGCTTCATGGGCTTGGAAAAGAATAAACCAGCAACAAGTTCATTTAAAAAAAGATTAATGTGGGACATTGGAGATGGAAGGAAATGCAACTTCTGGCTGGATAATTGGATTAGTTCTCAACTCATTGTGGAGCTAAAAAATGGAAGGGTTCTTTCCCAAGCAATTATGAATTATAAGGTTGGAAACTATATAAATTTGCAAGATAAATGTTGGGAGCAAAGTAATTTGGAGGGCAATTGTCCTCAAAATATAATAGACAAAATAAAGGAAATCCATATCTCCTTGGAGGATAGAGAAGACAGAAGAGTTTGGGGTGAGAGCCCGGATGGTAAACTCAGTAAAATTGGCTTATAATTCCCTCGGAGAGGAGAGGAGAGGACCATCGAACCAAGAATTGTTAAAATAATTAAAAACTCACGGAAAATTCTTTTCCAGGAAAAGATTAAGGTCTTCCTTTGGCTTTTAATTCTAAACAAGCTTCCAACAAAGAAGAACTTGGTAGATAGGGGCCTAAATATTAACGTTGAGTGCCATTTCTGTTGGGATGTGGAGGATAGATACCATATTCTAGTGCATTTCCAAATATCAAAACAAGTTTGGAGGTTGATGGATCAACGAATAGCTGGTTGTATATTAGCTGGAAGATGAAACCTAGAAGCTTGGTGGATTCAATGTTACAGGAGAAAACTGGAAAAAATCATCACAATGGTAAAGGAGTTCTTGGAGGTAAACCTAAAATTAACTGGTCCAGCTGACTTGGCCCCCCTCCCCAAGACTCCCTAAAAATAAATTTGGTGCCTTGGCTAAGAAGATGAAAAGTGTGGTCATGACTGCATTATGAGAAACTCGAAAGGTGAAGTTATGACAGCTAAAATGGGCTGTAGCTGAAATTTGGGCTGCTCTTGAGGCCCACAAAATTGTATCCCACTTTCCTGCCCACAAAATTTCACCCTGCTTTCCTGATAGCCCAATAATCATATAACTCTCTCATCACCATCAAGGCGCTAAAAGGAGAATATCAATTCCTAAGGAGATTCTCATCTCTTATTCAAGATTGCAGAAGCCTTGCTTGTGATCAGTCTGGTTTGATTGTTTACAATCACACTTATCAAGAAGGCAACTGTGCAGTTGCCTGGCTCGATAATAAAAGGGTTAGAGCAAGAAGCTGTTTTCTCTCAAGAGGTCCCCTGGGACCTTAGTTTCATTGTTTTTCTTGATTTTGAGGGAAGGATGTTTCCCCATTTTCTTTATTTTTTCTTCTTTTGTTTTCTTCTTTTCAAAAAAAAAAAAAGAAAGGATTGCCAACTTACAGAACATTGTATTTGTTGACTTTAAAACGAAAGTGTAGCCTCCTAAATACAGAACAGGAGACTTGTAAGCATCTGGCCACTTCCCTTGACAAAATGATAGTTAACATTTCCCTAGTTGAGGGCTCTAACATCAACACTCCATCAAGCTTGTCTAAAGATGCCTGAAGACAAGTATCTGAGATAGACCTCTATGGATTAACTCTTCTCCACCACTAAAGGTAATGAAAATGAAGGTAACTAGAAATAAATCATCTGTAATTGTCCAAGAATCTCCAACTTCAAGAGATTGTTGATTTTCCTCTTGTAGGATTACATCCACTTTAACTTCACCTCCTTGGATGTGTGGATGCAAGGAGGATTATGTATGATCTGGTGAACAAAAACCACAACTCTTAATTTACCATAACCAACATTCATGATTTCTGTTGTACAGGAATTTTCCAGTTTCTCCAATATTTAAAATTTTCAGTAACCAGAATTTGTCCAATTTTCCCTGGAGTATTCGGCTAGCTTACGTTTCATGAAGGTATTAACGACAAAGTGTAAAGTTAGATGTAGAAGAACCAACTGATGGTGGATTCATTGGTAAGTTGTGTGGATGGTCGTAGAGGAGACCTGGGATCAAATCCCGTTGTCACCAGGGTTGGGGGTTATGGGCATGGGGGATAAACTACCCCCATTGCATAGCCCCATAGCTTCTTATACTTGAAAGATAGAAGATATAGGCTCAATTTTACTCCACATGGTATAATTTTTTTTATGAAATTTCACATGGTAGAATTGAATAATTGATGTGCTCTGCAAGAAATGCTTTTTTAATATTATCTTTGTTAAGGAGATTTATAACTCAAATTATTAATTTGATTTTTGTAGGCCAAGTTCTGCATGGAACATGCAGACGATGGACATCCATGTTCTCCACTTTTTCCAGTTTTCCCTGACAATTCAGGATAGAAAATCCTCTTTTCTTCTTATATTTAAATATCTTGATGATTGATAACTGGTGGCAGATGTCTTACATTCAACTAAAGTACAAAACACAAGTTAGAAGAAACAATCCAGAAACAATGCAATTTGATAGCTAAAATACATGTATCAAATGTAATTTGCAGATATCTTACGTTTAACTAAAGTACAAAACACAAGTTAGAAGAAGCAAACCAGAAATAATGCAATCTGATAGCTAACATACATGTAATCAAATGTAATTTATGAAATTATTAGTCATCATCCTCTCACAAGGGAATATCCACAGACTTTTCGTAATAGGCTGGTGACAATCATTAATATTAAAAGAAAGCCTAAGGAAAGGGTTGGGGAAGACTATTATTTCGCTTTCTGAAATTTCAATGTTATAAATTGTGTTAGCAATCTCTATTGTGGATGTCTATGGATCCCAAAACAACAGTTACGTATACTCCAAAGGACCACAAAAGGGAACCTTGGAGGCAACAGAAGACAGAGAGAGAAAAGAGAGTATAGATTCAAGGAAATCAACTTCAAGTAATCATCTGGTTCAACTGGTTTGTAGAACCCGCTTCAATATCACCTATCATATGGGCAGAAAATATGACCCCATGTACCCATTTTCAGACAGCAAAATGTAGAATTTTATCTCATAAAACACAGTCAATCTCGTGGACCACACAAAACAAAGTTTCTCCTTTGATGCAATCTATAGAACTGTATAAGTTCCGCTGGATTCGGAGGGGAAATTTTCTCTTCCTTATTTTCTTTGCACAGATTGCGTAGCATTTTTGTTATTTTCACATCGCTAAAAGAAAATCATCACACACCAGTTTATCTGATTCATTCAATTCAGTTGTTGGAAAAACTCCAAACTATGAGAAATAAAAACATGATCAGAATACTGCCCTATATAAACATAAGAATCCAGAACAACCACCCAACCCCAGTTCCCCAGAAATTCAACAACACAACCAATTGATTACTCTTTAGATAAACCGAAAAGAGATATAAGAGAAAAAAAACAGATGATCCATACTTGAGATTTGAGAGACTTGTTCAGGTGTGAGTTTAGCCGAAAACCCATTTGCAGCATTCTTGTAACTGTAAAGTAATGCCCCTTTTGCAGCCTCCTCGCTGTAAAAATCAAACCCAGAAAAGAAAAACGAAGAATATTAAACTCAGTAAAGAAAAACGAACAGAGAAAGATAGGGGAAGAAATGAAGAACAAGAAGAAGTGGAACAAACCTGCCGAGGACGGAAGCAAGGGTTTTGATGTGGAAAGCTTCGGGCTCCTCACCCTCGGGCTTCTCAGTGTAAACTATGTGAACTGCAGCTTCAGAGGAGGCAGGAGAACCGCCTGTTCCAGCAGCACCGTCAGCCATTATCGAACTGAAAATCAAAACCAACACAACCAACAACGCCGTTGACAATTTCAAGCTTCTCTGCATTCCTTCTTCGCCTTTGAAAGCTTTTTTTTCTCTTGAAATCCTTTGCTGCGAAGTAATCTTTCGTCTCGGCGCTTCCGCGTTCTCTTTAGGCAGATCCTCAGAAAAGTCTGGTTCCACTTGGCAGCGTTACAAGAGTCAACCTGTCATCATATTCCATTTTGCTGTCACTGTGAATATCATGTCGGCCCTAAAACTTGCCACGTGTTGCTTGGTGGAGGGTAAGAGTCCACGGTTGGATGGGTTTCTCATCATTTGGTTCACAATTCAGCCAGAAAAGCTGAAACATGATAATAATCGCGATAACTCTGATGACTTGACGATCTTATCAATGAGAGGGCTATGTTTGGAAAATTCGGATTTCCTCCTCACAAGGGCTGTTTGGTGGGTGTGAGAATCAATTTTGTGGGGAGGAAATCGTTTGATTTTGTTGCCCTTATTTAAATAAACATTTTTTAAGAATTTTGCCTTGAAAATAGGATAAAAAGTTTATTTTTACTTGATGAAAGGTGAGTGTTATTAGGCGTCACATTAAGCCAAACAATAAAAAAACGTGTTCTTACATAAGTTTCGGAATTTTTGTTGATAAACGGATTAATCAAATAAAATTTCAAATTCCATTGGATGAAATGCCTATTTGGCCCTGAACTGCACCAATTTTATGATAAATGATAATGGTACTAAACACTATCTTGATTAGTTGAACTTTTTCTTTGGTAATGCAGAATCATTTTTTAGGGCTGATGATGGCCATGCCTACAACCTTAGAAGTATTGGGCCTAGGCTCAGAACCACAAATTCCTGACCTTGATGTGAGCTTGGGCCCCTGGCCAGGCATGATAAAGCCCAAACTCATTATTTATCATAAATTAGTGGGTTGGGTAGGGTCAGGCTAGAAATGATCACCCTATTAAATTCCATTAAATAGGAATGTTTATCTATTCTATATATTTGAATTAAAACTTCCATTAAGGTGTTTTTGGAATGTCTTGGGGTACAAGTCGGGCCAAAACCCAATTCGAGTTGTTGAATCCCCAAATCTAACCCTAACCCAAACCTAAAACTTTAGGTTGGATTCAGGTTGTTCTTGGATTGGCATGATTTCTTTACTTCCTCTTGTCAAATGTACTTATTTCTTAGACTCGGATTCATGTTAATTTAATATTAGCATCATTATATGTAAAAGAACACCATTATCATGTTTTAGAAAAATAATTGTCTCTTAAAATTATTGATATACATGCATAAATATATAGATGGATAAATAGATAGATAAATGTGCATACATAAATGCATTAATATTCATGATGAAAAAACACATTAATAAGATATATACATTTATGGATGCATAGTTGCATATATATACATGCATGAATAATGGATATACATATACATAAGTACTTACATGTACAAATACATATATATTAATATTTATACATGCAAATATGAAGTTAAATCAGGTTCATACTTTTCAGCCAACCCTAACTTAAAAAAAAAAAAACAATAAAAGAGGAAGCAGCTCCATTACGTTGTTAGCATAGATACATATGGAGTTCCATACTTAATGGCCATCTAGCCTTTACATGCTAAGTAAGCCAAAGTGTGTGCTGCTCTGTTCAGTGATCTATTTACATGCCAAAGAGATAGGGAAGTAAGAGTTTTCAAAAGACTTGTAATTTTCTTCCACTGCAGGTTGTGTAGCTGCTCTGTCCAGTCACCTACCTTGTTCTTCTTCTCTTGTAATAAAGTTAATATCTAGGGGTGGCAAATGGGTGGATTAGGTTGGGTAAGGGTTGAATACCAATCCACCCATATTAATCCACCAACCCACCATGACCCATCGTCATTTCTTGTTAAAGGGTCATAACCCACCCTAACCCTGAGCCATCCATATTGACCCACTTGACCCATCCATATTGACTCTTAACCACCCTAACCGACCTATCCTCACCTATAAATACAAAAATGGGTCAGGATGGCCTGTATACCCGAAATAATAATTTTTAAGAGGAACATCTCTCACCATGGATCGAGTCGACCCATATACCTGAAAATAATTTTTTTAGAGGAACATCCCTTAAGACTGCCACGTGGCAAAAATGGGTTGGGGCAACATGTATACCCAAAAATAACAATTTTTTAGAGAATAATCTCTCTCAAGGATGCCACATAAAAGAACTGGGCCAAGTCGACTCGTATACCTGGAAAAAAAAAAGCATTTTTGAGAAAATCATCTCTCTTAAGACTGCCACATGATAGAAATGGGTTGGGTTAACCTGTATATTCGGAAAAACAAAAAAAAAAAAACATTTTTGAGAAAATCATCTCTCTCAAGCATGGTTTTTAAAAACAAACCAATGATCGAACTGGTCAGGGGTCTGGTTACCGGTTCGAACAATCCAACCGTTTGACCCGAATGGTCGGCCCGTTCTAACAAAAAAATAAAAAAATTTAAAAAATTGGAAAACGGTCAAAACTGTTTGAATGGTTGGAATGGTTAACTGGCCGATTCAGCAGTTTGCTGACCAAAATCAACGATTTTAGGGGGAAAAGCGGTTTTGGTGGAAAGCGGAACCGGTTAGATGACCGGTTCCTGGTTTTTTCGGTCTGACCGTCCGGTCCGGTCCTGTTTTGAAAATAGTGCTCTCAAGACTACCACATAACAAAAATGGGTTAGGTCAACTTGTATACCTGAAAATGCAAAAATTGTAGATAAATGCAGAAAATAGCAGAAAAATTGCAAAAGATGCAAAAAATTACGAAAAATGTAGAAAATACCAAAAAAGTACAAAAATGCAAACTTTTGCAGAAAATCATAAAAATGCAAAAAAAAAGAAAATTGTAGGAAATGCATGAAAACATAAAAAAATGCTGAAATTATGCAAAAAAGCACAAAAAATTGTAGAAAATGCAAAAAAATACCAGAAATTTTCAAAAAATGTAGAGAATACCAGAAAATGGAAAAAAGCAGAAAAATACCAAAAAATTTTAGTAAATGTAGAAAATAGCAGAAAATGCAAAAATGCATAACTTTTATAAAAGTGCTTTCATAAAAGTACATTTACAAAAGTACTTCTGTAAAAGTACTTCTGTAAAAGTGCTTTCATAAAAGTACTTTTATAAAAGGGCTTTTGTGTAAAAGCGCTTTTATGCTTTCATAAAAGTGTTTTTGTGTAAAAGTACTTTTGTAAAAGTGCTTTCATAAAAATACTTTTGTAAAAGTGCTTTCGTAAAAGTATTTTTCATAAAATTATTTTATAAAATTGCTTTTTGTAAAAGTGCTTTCGTGTAAAAGTGCATGTGAACATGAAAATTAATAAAATCTATCTTATTTCACTTTTTATCACAAAATGAAATGTGGCATGGTGGTTTGGATTTGTAATGAAATGTGGACGCATTAGGAGGCTTAAGTTTAAGTCATGTTAACTATTGATTTTTATTTTTGAGATTTGGTGAGTATAGATAGGGCTTAACTTTGACCTAACCCATCCTAACCCTAATGGGAACCCTCGACCCAACCCATCTTGACCCTTTTTCACTGACCCTAATGAGTTACTCGACCCATATTGACTCACCAATAGAATGGATGGGTATGGGTAGGTTCCAAGGTGGGTGGGTTGGGTGGTAGGGGTGGATTCGAGTCGAGCTGAGCCGAGCCAAATACTTGGCTATTTGAACTCGGCTTGTAAGAATAGTATCAAGCTCAAGCTCAATTTGAGCTAGAGACTTGAGTTTGAGCTCGACTATAAGCCAAGTTTTTTTTTGAAAAATAAAAATTATATGTATATTTTTATTTTTTAGACAAAAAATTAAGAATTATAAAAATTATTTACTATTATACATGAAAAATAAAAATATTATTATATAAATAAAATTATTTATTATATATATATACTTATATGTATGTACGTAATAAAAATTATTTATTTAATGGTAGGCCTACGAGCCTTACGAGCCTTGGGCTCAAGCTTGGCTCGATTAGCAAACGAGCCTATATATTAGGCTCGAATTTGGCTCAAAGCTCGATTTTTTGTCGAGCCGAGCCAAACTCAAATAGATCGTGAAAGGCTCGCGGCTCATGGCCAACCATATTGGGTGGGTCAAATGGGTTGGGGTCAAGTTTGCCAGCCCTAGACTCTAGCTTTAGCGAGTCACTATATATAGATAGTTGTTGAAGCCTTAGATGAGAGGTTGCTTCCAGACCTGCTATAAGTGCTCTTAGTTGAGTGTCATAGCTGGTTCTACAATGGTTTTGCCTCGATGGCACTGGATTATGAAAGCGCATCCTACATATCCTGTGGTGGGATCAAAAGTAGGGATGCAAACGGATCGGATTGAATTTGAATCAGGGTTGGTTCAAATCCGACCCGACACCATTCATGTTAGATCCGATCCGATCCGAATATCAGATCTGATAGGACTCAATTTGAATTTGAATTCTATCGGAAAGTTGGACCTTTGGTCTGATCTAATCTAATCCGATTTGTTTTCTTTAAAAATTAATAAATTATTAAAAGAAAAGTAAAACATACTAATTTAAATAAAGTAAAAACAAAAAATATAAGTATTTTTAATTATTTTCATCATATATATACATGTTTTTTTAAAATAAATAATATAACAAATTTATAAAAATATAATATAAAAAATATATTTATAAATAAATTAATAACACATATATGTATTATATATTTATATAATATATATCGGATCGGATAGGGGTGATCCGAATCTGATCCAATTTTTTATCAGATCCTATTATCCGATTCGATCCGAAGATCCAAGGGGGATCCGAATTCGAGCAAATGGGATCGGGTCTCGGGTCATTATCCGATCCATTTGCATCCCTAATCAAAAGAACCGTCAATTTGTAGACAATGAAAGTCAATATAGTACGGAGATGGTTGGGGCCGTTGTAAGTAGTCCAAGCTGTGGTAGGATTTGGTGTATGATTGAGATGGGTGGAGTCTGTTCATGTTGAAAGATAATTTTGTTCCTTGCCTTCCAAATGTAATAAAGGATGACGCAACCCTTCCCAAATAAATAAAGTTGGGTCTCCTTATTAGTTAAGTTAAATTTCATAACGATTGATAGCAACCTGAGATGATAAAGAGAGTTGATTGATCTGTAACTCTATCCGGGTTGAGTCCTACTTGACCCAAAAGCCACAAGGCCCTAGCATAAGAACAAGGGAAGAAAATGTTAATGTCTGTGTCTCAAGTGTTGAGAGACAAAAAGGGCATTTTAATTCATTTGTCGATAGCCAAGCTGTGGACTTATTTTGGTGAGCACTGAGCACTCCATTCCACAGAAGCTTCCATACATAAATCTGGAACCTTGGTGGGATTTCGACTTTCCATATAGGGTGGGGAGTGGATGGAGATGGGACATGGGAGGTCGGGTAATTGCTGATTGTAGCAGGCAGAGGCAACTGTAAAATTTCCAGAATAATCAATCTGAATCCAAACTAGGGTTCAGCTATGTTGCCAGGATGTGTTGGACACTGGAAAGCCTCAAAACACTGAGAAATGATGGAGTGATTCCAGTTTTGGTCGCTTTGAAGAAGGTCACATACTTTTAGGTGCCTTGGATGAGAGGACACCATCATGAATAGTCGGTATCCAAGAATCATGAATGGCGTGGATCGATGATCCATCCTTTAGTAGCCAAAGCATGTTTGGCTTCACATCTTTTAGGATATCATGAGCACCTTTCCACCAGTGTGAACTTGTTAGATCTCTTTTTGCTTCAAAATTACTGCCACTGGTTCGAGGAAAATACTTGGCTTTCATGGCCTTGTTCCATGTAGTTTTGGACGAGTAAGGAGTCTCCATACCTGTTCACTGAACCAAGCTTTGTTCATTAGTAGACTGTGGCAGATCCCTAAGCCTCCCATTTTCTTTGTGAGACAAAGTTTGGACCAAGGTATTGTATGCTTCGACTGGTGCTTATTGTCATGCCACCAGAAATTCCTCATTGTTCTCTCTATATTGGAGTGTGTTTCTACTGGCATTAAGTGTGATTTGCATTGTCTACACTGGTATGGATTGGAGAGTTGACTTGATGAGAGTGTACCTACCCACTCGAAAAACAAGTCTATTATTCCATTGATTCGCTTTTTGATCCATATCCAGCTTCTCTGTAATCTCTTTGTGGGAGTTCACAATTCTCTCCTTTAACCTAAGTGAATACCTAGGTATTTGGAGCCATGAAGAGGTTGTTTGATATTGAGTATATGTTTGAGAGAAAATTTTAGTGTTGATGTGGCGCATTCTTGTGGAACATGATGTATGATTTTGTATAGTTTACTTTTTGTCCAGACAGAGCTTCAAAATCTTGTAGGATTTGGGCCAAAGATCAGACTTCTGCTGGATCAGCCGTAGGTGTGTAATTTCTGGCCCATTTTGACTCAATTTCACACCCTGTATAAAAATTAAAATGTGGTGATAGGAAAGTAAAAGCTTAACTAAAATTTTTAAGGAGGTTAGGAGCTCCTTAGTGGTTGAAGGCTGAAGCTGAAATTGATTGAAGCAATAAAAAATGATATTATGAAGTAATATCAAAATTAATACAATGTCTTTCAAACAAATTGTTTGAGGTATATTTTCTATGTATAGATATTATGAAGTAAGAACAAATAAAAAATGAATAAATAAGAAATTGGAACATATCATGCAAGTTATTTCATATTTAATAATTGTCATGTCAATGGCAAGTGAAAGTGTAGCTGTAGGAGTTGATGTAGTAGATGATGGCTATCAAGTGTACGTATGACCAGACTCCTAATAAAAAAATATTGACATCTAAGGTGTGGGATGAAACGAAAAATGTTGATGCTCTCGGATTGGCCAAGGACAACATAGTCAATTCACTCCCTAAGACCGAATGGGACCGAGGTGTCTAAGGGCCGAAGACCGAGGTGACCGAGGAGTGGAACCCGAGGTGAATGGGGTCTGAGGTCTGCTGTTTTCGAGGACCGGGAGGTTGGCTCTACAAGGACAAAAGAGTGTCAAAGGCCTCGGGTGGAGACCCGAGGCTGAGACTCTGACGGTCAAGTTAGGACTATGGTACGAGATGGACGAGGTCCGAGGTACGAGTCCCCAGATGAGGCCACAAGAGAGTAAGAGATCTTAAGTGCTAGTAAGAGTGTCTTGAGTATTGGATCCTTTACCTGGAGGGGGGTCACATCATATTTATACTTGAATCCGCCTAGAGGTAGGTGAGCTCGAATGGTGGGGATTTAGTTCGTACGTGGGGGGTGTGGCCATCCTAGGCCGCCAAGTGACCCCCGTGCCATTGGTTCCTGGAAATCTGCCAAACTGGGTAGCGCATGTTTGCTGATAGGCTCCGCTCCGACATGCACCGCCTGACATACGCAAGCCTGCGAATAGTCAAGGCCATTTGCGCCAACATCATTTGCTCCCCACTCCCAAGGCTGGGGTGGAGGTCCGAGACAAGAGGACCTCAACATCGGCCGAAGGGAGTGCATCAGTTCATGTTGGGAGGCATCGATGGGCCTTTTGCGCATGTAGTGGCATGTGGTGGCTTCGGCTCTAAGGCTACCGTTGCATGTGGATGAGGGGGAGACTTGCCCCCCTGCCTTGCATGAATGTTGAGTGTTTCCTCTAATGCCTTGCCGGTGCGATGGAGAATCCGTTGAGGCCTTGGCCTCGGCTGAGGGTGCTCAAGCTAGTAACTTAGCCGTTTTATGAGGAAATTTCATTCTACGATGATGTGGACCGTGAGGGAGGCGGATCCCAGTGCCAGGTCCGGGTCATACAGGTCGCGGGTCCCCAAATTGGTGAGTTGGGGTCGTGCCCATGATGGGTTGCGAAGTCGCTACCATAGGAGGGATAGAGCACGGATGAATTGGGCTGCACTCCAAATGAGTCAATGCGGCTGGGTGGATCTAGCGCGATCTAGGCCGTCCATTTTCCTTTAAATAGGGGCCTTAGTCGCGCATGTGCCCACCATTTGCTTTCGAGTGCCTACGCTTCCAAGAATCTCCTGCTCTCCAGAGCCTTCGGTTTTAGCTCTCGCCTTTAGAACTCCTCGTCTTCGTCCTCATCCTTGTCTTAGGTACGCTTTGCCATGTCTTATTCCAATTTTGACCTTGAGTGGTATAAACTCCCAGACTCCTCGGGAGCGAGCTCGTTCCACACCCCAATCCCTATTAGTTCCGACCGAGGCTCATCGTTCGCTGAGATCCCAACCCTGTGCTAAGTGGTTGAGGTGCTGAGGGAGAGGGCTGCCCCCGGGGACACTAAGTGTAGCCGAAGGGTTGAGGACTCACCCTATGCAAGCGCCGAGTCTGCGGCACCAAGGGAGGCCGAAGGGTGTCCCTTAGTGGCAGAGAGGGCACCAGTTGCCGAGGTCAGCCTGAGGATGGTGGATGAATATGCTGCCCAAAGGGTGAAAATAGAGCATCTTCCACGCTCAGAGCATGACAGTGTCCTTGACTATGACCAGGTTAAGTCTCTAGATAAGAAGTATCATATCCCTCATTTTATCGATTGAAGGTCCCCGACGTTGGTGATCAACTGTGGACGCCAGAAGAAGGGGAGATCTATGTGTACCAACATTAACTTGACTTTGGCCTCAAGTTTCCACGCTCAGAGCATGACAGTGTCCTTGACTATGACCAAGTTAAGCCTCTAGCTAAGAAGTATCATATCCCTAAGTCTTATCGATTGAAGGTCCCCGACGTTGGTGATCAACTGTGGACACCATAAGAAGGGGAGATCTATGTGTACCAACATTTCCTTGACTTTGGCCTCAAGTTTCCCCTTCATTCGCTGATCTCTGAGCTATTGAAATGGTATGGGGTCACCCTTAGCCAACTAGCCCCCAACGCCCTCAGAACCATCACCGCCATGCTGGTGGTGGCTCAGCTTCGAGACGGGGACCTAACATCGAAGATGTTCTGAGACATGTTTGTGTTGAGGAAGCACTCCTTCGAGCCTGGCGTGTACTACTTCTACCCTCGCCGAGGCTGACCCATAGACAACCCTTCGTCTATCCATAATTGGAAGAGAAAACTCTTCTTTATCTCCTATCTTGAGGGTTGATCCTTCAAGTCGAGCTGGGGGGGAGATGTATTTAGCTGCCGAGAAGCCTATGCCAATGCTTTGGGACGATGAAGCCGCTGCAGTAACCCACCTCTGTGTTGGGAACACTTCGGGTCATGCCCCTAGTGGAGGCCAAGCTCCATTTGGTTTTTGCGGGGCTCAGTTCTGTTTCCCTTGATAGGAGAAGTCCCAGTGTTGGCTACTTCACATGTTAAGTGTCTCTATACTTCAAGGTACTGATCTTTTGTTTCTTTTTTGTAGAGATGCCATTGGATGCCAAGTGGATTCTGTTGGAGAGCACCCTGGCACGGAAGAAGGGCCCGACCGAGGGCACGTCGAGAGGGTAAACACCGAGGAGGTCTACCGAGGTAGTGCCCACAAGAGTGGAGAGGGGGCATGCACCTGCTGAGGGGATCCCTCAGCTATAGGCCCCCATTGGAGGAGGGGTTGATCGAGGGAAGAAGCCGACTGAGGAGAACTGGCCGAGGGAGAGCAACAAGAATAGATTGCCCAGCGTGCCGCCTACACCTCCGACAAAGAAGTCGACGCATAAGGGCCTTTCTACTAAGGGCGATGAACAAAGGGGACCTCCTGCTGCTTCAAGGAAGATTTCTTCTTGGGGGCCTGCCACTGGGCCTTTGTCTGTCCCCCCCCTCTTCATTAGATCCAGTTGAGGAGAGGGAACGTTTCACCCGGGTGTTCTGCCCTAAGTGGAACGTCTGCGAAGGGGACTCTATCAACATCAAGAGGGTCGGCAGGGCCCTAATCAAAGGGATGGTCCCCTCGAGGGACCGCTTCGGGATGATGCAAACCAATCCCCTCATCATCCGGGACGAAGGGATGGACTTCTTGGCCGAGATAAGTTTCCTTTCAATTTTGACTTGTTATCCATTGGCTTCCGTTTGTTTTGCTGACAGGTCTGCCGTCACTACGTCGGCTTAGGAGACCGGGTCGACCTTCTCCTCAATCGCATGGGCCAGCTCGAGAAGAAAAATGAGCAGCTCCAGGTGTGGGTGGCCTTCGCGAAGAGTAGTCGAGACGAGATCCTCTCGGCATTGGGTGAGGAGAAGCAACTCTAGCAGACGTTGGAGGATGATCTGGAGGTTGAGCAGGCTTGGCATGCTTAGCTCTAAGACCAGCTGAAGAAGTTTGAGGAGGAGCGAGCTTGCCTTGACAGGATTGCACTTGAAGCCCAGAGGGAGGTAGTAGATGCCAAGGCTTGGGAAATGGAAGTCAAGGCGGTGGTAGCGGAAACTGAGGCTAACTACCAGAATGCTATCCTTGTTTGGCAGCAGACTCTAGAGTATCAGAGGTGTCTGGCGATCTATACGTGCAAGGCTTACCTAGAGGGATCGAGGACACCAAGAAGGAGCTTCTAAAGCTAGTGCTGGACTTCCAAGTAGACAAGCTAAAAGTGCTCCCTGACTCCCTCCCGCGGACGATGTCGAGGTCCCTTCAGATACCGCTGGCACTGGCACCAAGGACTCCGTTGTTCCTCCAACCGCGGATGATGCATAGTTGGTCTCCTAGCCTTCCTTTTTGTTTTTGTTTTACCTTGTAAATGGGCTCGGCCTCCCCATCTGAGGCCGAAATTGTTGTAAATGCTGAACATAATGAATATGAAATGAAAACTTTTTGCATATCTTTGCCTCTATATAATAATGTTTCTTGCTTCTTCTCTCTTCTTCTTTCCACTTTCTTTTTTTTTTACCAAGGTATGCCACCAAGGTTTAGCTCGCCTGGCTCACTTTTACTCCCTTAAGTATCGACTTAGGCAAAACCAAGGTAATCAGGGCTACGTGTCGAGGTGAATCACTGAGGTAATCTGGGTTGCATTCCTCTTTCCTTTGTCACACTAAGTGTTGTGGATCCAAGGTGGCCGCTTGCCACAGAAGATTAGGGCGAGGTGTGTAACACCTTGGCCAACTTGACTAGCTGTTTCTTGGCAAGGTACTCAGATTAATCGTGTTTGTTCGTTATAGGCCAAGTGTGTTGGTTGTGGTTTGTAGCCGAGTCCCCTACCTGTCCTTGCCTTAGATGCGGAGGTTGGATGGACGTTTGGCTCAAGATGAACTGTATGTCCCAACCACAATACAGTCCGAGCGTGTGGGTCCTAGAAGAGGTTGGGCGTGTCGGTCATCTGTGTGGCTGAGGGGTCCTGGCCACTTAGAATAAGAACTTACACATTAAAAGATTG
Organism: Nelumbo nucifera; assembly: GCF_055504915.1. Classification (NCBI taxonomy): domain Eukaryota; kingdom Viridiplantae; phylum Streptophyta; class Magnoliopsida; order Proteales; family Nelumbonaceae; genus Nelumbo; species Nelumbo nucifera. Next base: position 56,415,590 of record NC_142653.1, read on the forward strand.
AGTCGAGGAGAAACTTTGCACTAGTATTCATTGTTCAGCCAATAGGTATTGCAATCATTGGTAGTACATTCGGAGATTTTTCGAGTTCCATATCCAATGGACCAAGCTTCCATCCAATTGTTCGAGTTGAAAGGAGCTAGGGTCGATGACTTGCTTGATCTTGTAGGGACCTTCCTAGTTAGGGCTGAGTTTTCCTACGTCTGTCTTGGGCACCATGACTTTTTTGAGAATGAGGTCTCCCTCTCGGTAGTGTCTTTCTTTGACCCTTGAGTTATAGTAGCGGGTCACCCTCTACTGGTAGGCCACCACCCTGATTTGTGCCTATTCTCGGACTTCTTCCAACATGTCCAAGTTTGTTCTAAGTTCTTCATTATTCTTGGACTCATTGTACGCCTCGGTTCGAAGCGCCGACTGGCCAATCTATGATGGAATGACAACCTTAGTGCCATAAGTTAGGTTAAACGGGGTCTCTCCCGTGGCTGTCCGAGGTGTCATCCGATATGCCCAGAGGACACTGTTTAGTTTGTCGACCTATAGGCCTTTTGCTCTGTCGAGTCTGGTCTTTAGTCCATCCAAGATAGTCCGGTTGGTGACCCCGGCCAGGCCGTTCATTTGAGGGTAGCCTACCGAGGTGTATTGTTGTTTGATGCCAAGGGAGGCACACCATTCTTGGAACCTTGCATCGTCAAACTGTTTTCCGTTGTCCATGACCAAAATGTGGGAGAGGCCAAAGCAGCAGATTATGTTCTTCCAAAAGAAACTTTGAATCACTCGAGTTGTGATGGTGGCTAGGGGCTCGGCTTTGACTCACTTGGTGAAGTAGTCGATGGCGATGACGAGGTACTTTCTGTTTCCTGTTGCTTGAGGGAAAGGGCTGAGGAGATCCATGCCCTATTTAGCAAAGGGCCAAGGGATTCTGAGGGCCGGTAGTGCCATGGCTGGCTAATGGCAGATGTTGGAGTGTCTTTGGCATTTGTCACACTTCCGTACCTGCTTGGCTACGTTCTTCTAAAGTGTCAACCAGAAATACCCTTGCCTTAGTGCTTTTTGGGCCAAGTCTCTACCCGCAAGGTGGTTACCATAGATGCCTTCATGAATCTCTCGGAGCACATACTCATCCTCCTCCTAGCAGAGGCATTGGAGGTAGGGCAAGGTAAACGACCTTCGGTATAGCTCTCCCTCAAGCAAGGTATAGTGGGTAGCTTGACATCAGATTCGCTTGGCTTGGTTCCTGTTGTCGAGCAGTTGTTCAGTCAAAGAGGAATTTGATGATGGGGTTCATCCATGAAGGCTCGACCTGGATTGAGAGGATGCGAGCTTCTTCAATTGAGGGCCAAGCTAACTTTTTCACGCAAACTATACAACCGAGGGTTGCACTCGAGGTGCTCGTCATCTTAGATAGGGCATCATCTCTCATGTTCTCGGACCGCGGGACTTACTGTAGGTGGCAGGCTAATTCTTGTACTTTGGCGAGGTACTTGGCCATACTTTGTTCCCTTGCTTCGTACTCGTCATTGACTTGATTCACCACCAGTTGAGAATCGCTGAAGACCTTAATGTGATGTAAGTCAAGGTCCTTAGCAAGCTATAGTCCAGCAAGGAGGGCTTCATACTCAGCTTCATTATTGAATGTTGAGAAGTTGAACGTTAGCACATACTCCACTTTAGCATTGTTTGGGGTGAGAAGTATGAGGCCGGCTCTACTTTCCTTAGAGTTGGATGATCCATCAACGAAAAGATTCCAGGTGGGCTGAGCTTCCTCGGTTGGCCAAGGTCCTTTTTCGGCTTCGTCTTTGGGGTCTCGATGGAGGGCTCGGCTAAAGGTGCATTCTGTCACGAAATCTGCCAAGGCTTGAGCTTTGATTGCTGGCCGAACTCAGAGAGTTCGATTGCCCACTTTGTCAGGCATTCCGAGGTCTCAGGCTTGGTGAGGACGACTTTGAAAGGTTGATTGGTTAAGACCATTATTGTGTGTGCTTAAAATATGACCTGATCTTCCTGGCCAAGACCACCAAGGCGAAGGCCAGCTTCTCCACGTCGGAGTATCGAGTCTCAACGTTACAAAGGACCGTGTTGACATAATAAATCAGACTCTACGATCCGTCCTCTCTGATCAAGACCAAGCTGATGGCCTCGTCCTTGGTTGACAGGTACAAGTACAAAACGTCTCCCAGGAGGGGAGGAGTGAGGAGGGGAGGGAAGGTGAGGTAGGACTTTAATTCTTCGAAGGTGCACTAACACTCTTCCATCCACTAAAAGTCTTTTAGTTTTTCAATGGCTCAAAAGAAGGGTAGGCAGCAGTTGACCAACTTTGACATGAAACGGTTCAGGGTGGCCACTCGACCGGTCAGTCTTTGTGTCTCCTTTACCGACCGAGGTGGTGCCATATCTAATATGGCCTGGATCTTCTCTGGGTTGGCCTCTATGCCTCGTTATTTACCCAAGGTGATGCCAAAGGCACACTTGTTGGGGTTGAGCTTCATGTTGAACCTTCGCAGGGTGTTGAAGGTCTTGGCTAAGTCTGAGGTGTATGCCTCGGATTTTTAGGCTCTTCACCACCATGTTGTCCATGAAGGCTTTGACGTTCCTCCCCATATGATTCTTGAAAACCTTGTTAACAAGGTGCTGGTAGGTGCCCTGGCATTCTTGAGGCTGAAGGGCATGACCTTGTGATAGTAAGTGTTGTGCTCGGTGATGAACGAGGTCTTCTCCTCATCCTCAAGGTGCATCTTGATTTGGTTGTATCTGGAGAAAGCATCCATAAAGCTGAGTAGCTCATACCCTGTGGTGGCATCGACAAAGTGGTTTATCCTCGGCAAAGAAAAGCTGTCTTTTGGGCAAGCTCGGTTGAGGTCTGTGAAATCATTATAGATCCGCCACTTCCCATTAGCTTTCTTTACCATAACCACTTTTGACAACTAGTTAGGGTAGTGTATCTCTCGAATGAAGTCGGCGTCAAGCAGCTTGTCAACTTCCTCTCCTGTGGCCTTCCAATGTTCTGATGCAAAGTTCTTCTTTCTTTGCTGAACTGGCCTAGAGCTTGGGTCCACGCTCAACCTATGAATAATGACCGACAAGTTAATTCTGGGCATGTCATTGGTAGACCAAGCAAAGACATCAGGATTAGTTTTAAGGAAACTTACCAACTCGGATAGGCTCTTCAAAGGAAGGTTGGACTCGACGCGGACTATCTTTTCGGGCTTGGCCTCGTCTAGGGGAACCGAGATGAGGTCCTCAGCTCACTTTTTCTTCCCTGAGGTCGAGGCCCTCAAGTGGCAGTGCTTCTTTATTCTTGCCCTTCAATGCCGCCATGTAGCACTAACGAGTTGCTTGCTGATCCCCCCGAACGACTCCGATGCCATGCTTGGTAGGGAACATGAGAGGGCAAGGTGGTAAGAGGAGATGGGTGCCTTGAGCGCGTGGATTGTCGGCTCCCAATGATGGCGTTGTAGGGGGAGCTGATCCTCATGACTAGGAACTCAATCGTCCTCATCACCTACCGAGGCTCTATCCCTATCGTAACTAGTAGGGTAATTCTTCCTTCCAGCCGAACTATGTTGTCGGATAAGCCGACGAGTGGGACATCGGTGGGCTGTAGGTGCTCCGACACCAACTTCATCTTCTCAAATGCCTCATGGAAGAGGATATTGGCAGAGGAGCCGCTGTCTATCAAGATCCTCTTCACCAAGAATTTTACGACGAAGACCGAGATCATGAGGGCGTTATCATGGGGAATCGTGACCCCCTTTAGGTCCTCATCCATAAAGGTGTGGGCTTCTTCCTGCTTTGGCTTCTTGGGGTCTGGCTCTTGGATGTTCAATTGCCTGGCATAGGCTTTGTGGGCCAAAGCCAAGGTCCCACTTGAGGCCGTGCCCCCAACAATGATGTCGATGACACCGACGAGCTGTTAATGTTGCTGCTGGGAGGACGAGGCCCCAGCCTCGCCCCGATGTACTGCTTGAGGTGACCATAGTGGATGAGGAACTCTATCTCGTTTTTCAACTCATAGCAGTCCTCGGTGTCATGGCCGGTGTTGCAGTAGTACCTGCAGTATTTCTTTAGGTTTCCCCTCTTGGGGTTTCTCTTCAACTTTTCTAGCCACTTCACATACACCTCCTTGCCGACCTACATCAGGATCTGAGTTTGGGTGGAGTTGAGTGGTGTGTATTGATTATTAGCCAAGGCCGAGGCCAGTGGCTTCTTGTTTTCCTTGTTCTTATTGTTGCGGTGGTCTTTGTTCTTCCTCTTCTTCTCCGAGCTTCCATGGAGGCCCTCGGCCTCCCTTTCTTGGTGGTCGCCGGTTGAGGCCTCCTTGGCGGCAATGTACTTCTGTGCCTTTTTGAGGAATTCCGCCTTAGACTTCGGCAGAGTCTTGGCTACCGAGCACTTTAGGGCCGAGCCGGGGAGGAGGCCATTGATGGCGGTATGCATGGAGACCATTGGGTCGGGGACTCAGACCTTGAGCTCTTCTTTGTCGAAGCAGCCGATGTAGGACTTCAGACTCTCGCCGCACTTCTGCTTAATGGACATGAGCAAGATGAAGCTCTTTTGGCATCATCTGTTGCTGATGAAGTGGGCAAGGAATAGGGTGCCAAACTGCTCTGACGAACTGATTGAGCAAGGTGGGAGGCCAGAGAACCATTGCCGAGTTGCTCCCTTGAAAGTCATTTGGAAAGTCTAGCACATCTACGTGTTGGAGTACCCATAAAGGAGCATGAGCGCCTTGAAACTTTCCAGGTGGTTGTTGGGGTCCATCATCCAGTCGTACATCTCCAGCGCGGGAACTTTGAAGCGTGGGGAAAGGGGCTTGGAGATGATGTCTGAGGTGAACGCGTCCATCATTCCGATTGGATGGCTCTGGCTAGCCAAGGCGTCAACTCGAATCTCTCTGACTTGGTGGAGCTCTTCCTTGATGGCCCTAAGCTAGGCTTGCAGGTCTGCGATCCATGGGTCAAGGGGGGCCTGTGCCTTGTCCCAGTCCTCACGGACTTAGTGGTGGTTAGCCCAGATTCCCGAGTATTCAGATGTAGATTCGTGTTCGTTCCTTCTAGACTGGCAATCATTTAGGAGGTCACGGAGGTCCAGGACCTGCAAGGGAGAGGCACAGCGTTGGCCCTCTTCCATGGAGTGGAGGCTATGGTGGCCAAATCGCCCGCCTTCATCCTGGGAGTTCTCTCTTCTTCGGCGGCGGTGGTGCTGTTCAGAGTTCTAGTGGTAGTCACTGGACTATGCTGATTCTTCCCCTCTTCGGCTAGGGGGTCTTGCGTTCCTTGATAGCTGGCTTGCACATCAACTACTACCAGATTCTGAGGACTCGGCCCGGTGGGAGTCGGCAGAGCCTAGGTTAGTAGGTTCATGGACTCGTGCTGCCCTTGATGGCCCGACACCCCAGTGGGGCGGCCACCGTGAGGGTGGCTTCCTGCTTGGGGCCACACCTCCTCGACCCTCCGGGTGAGGTGGTCCAGTCAATCGAGGACCGGTTGGAGCCGTTCGTTAGTGACCAGGTTCTAGGCGTTCCTGGTGTTTCGTACCATGTTGACTGGAGCTTAGGGTGTTCTTTCGGATTTGTGGTATGTTGAGGGATGCCTTAGCGACATATCCGACAGACAACGCCAATTGTTGATGCTTGGATTGGCCAAGAACAACACTGTTAATTCTTTCCCTAAGCCTGAATGGGACCGAGGTGTATGAGGGCCAAGGACTAAGGTGATCGAGGAGTGGAACCTAAGGTGAATGAGGTCCAAAGTACGAGTTTGGAGTTCGAGGTCTATTGTTTCCAAGGACTGGAAGGTTGACTCTACAAGGACAAAAGAGTGTTAAAGGTCTCAGGTGGAGACCTGAGGCGGAGACTCCGATGGTCTAGTTAGGATTAAGGTACGAGGTGGACAAGGTCTGAGGTATGAGTCCCCAAACGAGGCTACAAGAGAGTAAGAAATCTCAAGTGCTAGTAAGAGAGTCTTGAGTTTCGATCCTTTACTTGTGGGGGGGGGGGGGTCACCTCATATTTATACTTGAATCCACCTGGAGGTAGGTGAGCTTGGACGGTAGGGATTTAGTTTGTACGCAAGGGCATGGCCATCCTAGGCCGCCAAGTGACCCTACTTCATTGGTTCTTGGAAATCCGCTGAACTGGGCAACGTGCATCTACTGATAGGCTCTACTCCGACATGCATAAGCCTGCAAATGGTCAGGGCCATCTACGAAAAGATTAATTCAGAGAAGACACGATGTAAGAACTGTAAGAAGATTTTACAAGGTAAATCAAGTAAGGGAAATACTCACTTAAAGCGTCATTTACAATGTTGCCCTAAATGTACAATTTAGGATATTAGACAGTACAAAGTAACTACTCAATCAAACACCAACGGGGGTACTTCATTTAAAAACTATAAGTTTGATTAACAAGAGTTTCATAGGGCACTATCAGTTTTTCTTTTATGTGGAAAACACTTTTTACTACTATTGAAGAACTTGGTTTTAGATTCTTTACTCAATCTATAAATCCTGAAATTAAAAATGTGAGTAGGGATACTACTAAAAGATATATCATGTCTATCTATGTGAAAGAGAGGAAGGGTGTGAAGATTGATTTGTCTAATGCACATGGCCGAATTTGTTTAATTTCTGATAATTGGAGATTTGAGCATATTAGTCATGAATTCATGTATATAATTGCTCATTGGATTGACAACAATTGGAAGTTATGAAAAATAATTATTCACTTTTATAGCTTTGGCACCTCCTTGTAATGGACTATTTTTAGCAAATGAGGTGGCTCTGTGCTTAAGTGAACGAAATATTGATCAGAAGATTTTTAGCATCACATTAGATAATGCTAGTTATAATGATGCGGTGGCTAACTCTTTGAAATTGAGATCTTCAATATATAAATCTTTGGTGTGTGGTGGTGATTTTTTTTAAAGCTTGTTGTTGTAGCCATATTTTGAATCTTATTGTGCAAGCTGGTTTAAAACTTGTTAATGATGTTGTTGCTAAGATTTGTGATGATGTAAAAAATATAAAGAAATCAGTTGCTCGAAAACATATGTTTTATGAACTTGCTAAAAAAAGTTTTTACTTGAACACAACTAGAAGATTGGAGTTAGACATGTGTGTGAGATGAAATTCAACTTATTTAATTCCTAAACATGCCATATATTATAAACAAGTCTTATAACATTGGGGCAAAGGGATAATACTTTCAAAATGTTAATGCTTTTAAAGAAGAATGGGGAAAGGTGGATATGCTTCACAAATTTTTAAATGTTTTTTATGATATTAGTTGCATGTCTTTTACCACTAAGTACCCTACTTCAAACATTTATTTCAAGAGAGTGTGGATGCTTCATAGGCATTTAATGACAATGATTAAGGAATCTCATAATTTTATGATTGACATGGTTAAAGATATGAAAGAGAAATTTCATAAATATTGGGATGAATACACTATGATTTTGTCTTGTGTTTTTGTGTTGGATTGTTGTTGTAAGATAAGGTTAGTGGAGTATTATTTTAATAAACTTTATGGTGGTGGTGCCAAGGAGTGTGTTAATGCTATAATAGAACTCTTCATGCTTTGCTTGGTGAATATAAGGAAAATTTTTTCTTGACCTCTTTTGTTGGATTCTTTAGTCAAATTGATATGAGTGAGAAAAATGATGATAGTGATGGATTAGAGGATTTTGAGCAATTTTTGAGTTAAAAAAGAAAGTCTCAAAATGAAAAAAAAAAACTCGATTGAACCTTTACTTGGAGGAACAAAACTTTGATATCAAGGCAGATGTTGATGTTTTGGAGTATTAGAGTAAGAATTCACTTAGGTATCCTAAGTTAGCATCAATGACTTGAGATATTTTAGCTATTCCCATTTACACATTTGCATATGAATCAACATTTAGCTTTGGAAAAAAGGTGATCATTCCTTGGAGAAGTTCACTTAAATCCCAAACAGTTCAAGCTTTAGTTTGTCTTGAAGATTGGCTTCGTGCACAAGTCTTTGTATTATGTAATTTTTATCTATTGTTTATTAAAATATATGATTCCACACTTCATTATATTGAATTTATTCTATTTTTTTTTCAATTGTATTCAAGGGGATTAAGCTTGTTAGGGTTTCCTTCAGGATCTTCAAGTTTGTTAGAAGAGGATGGAGGATCAAATAATAGTGATGATAATGAAAATGTTGAACTTAATGATATGTTTTAGGTATTATACTAGCATATCTTTCAGTTATTTGTTTGTCATTTGACATGATAACAAATTATATATATTATATGGCAATGAATTTGTTTCTTATTTTCTTTTTTATGATGGATCGAAACTTGGGAGTTGGAATATTCAATCTTGTTGGTTAATTCAAGAATGGATGGAGATGGCTAAAACATGTTTAGTGGATTTTGTATGTTTTATTCATATATTTTTTTTTATGGTTTTAAAGGAATATGAAGCTATATGGATTTTAGTTTTAGTGTGCTATACTTTTTGTAGGAATATGAAGTTATATCAATTTGTCTCATGTGTTTTATTTTCAGGTTTGCCTTATTTGGAAAAAGTGCTAGAAACAAGGAGATTCGAACTTTAATTTTTATCTATTAATATGCTTGCTTAATTATTTTTCTTTTCTTATTCACAAACCACAATAGATATTTCTTTTGACTTTTGATTAAATAAGATTTTTTTTTTGTTTAGAAACAAGCAAACAAGAGGGAACATATTAAATAACCTTAAAGGTTGTTGAAGAAACAAGAATATTTGACATAAGAAGCTAAGATTGTTGCAGTCTTGCAAATGATGAGTCGACTGAAAATAGGCTTATTGTTGGTGGGTGTGAATGTGATATGACATTGTCATGTAGAGCATTCAAATATTTCTATGCACTTGAGAGATGTGGTTGTTGATTGAATTCTATATTATCTGTTCATTTTTAGTTGTTTGTAAAAAAAATGGAATTAAAGTGGAATGTGAAATGATTTCTTTGTAGTAATTAAAATGAATTATGTTCATTTAAGCAGTTTTTAAGAATTAAGAATGTGAAACTGTTTCTTTGTAGGTGGTGAACATGTGCTCTAAAACATAAAAGAAAACCACGATGAAATCTTTAATAAATAAAATAAAATAAAGTGCAAATTTCTTAAACTACCCCTAAGGTTTAGGAAATTGACTAACTATACCCCTACTGTTTCAGTATTGTCTTAAATTATCCCTATTGTTTCTGATAATTAACTAGCTCTACCCTTACCATTATCATCCATTAATATTCCGTCAAATTCCATACATGCGTAGTGTATAATTTTTTTTAAAACTCAACTTTACCCTTCACACACTCTCTCTCTCTCTCTCTCCTTCTTCCCCTTCGTTCTCTCCCCTATTTCATCACCGTTGTTGCAACCTTGTAGTAGCAAACCCTCCACTTCTAGCCTCTCTCTCTCTCTCTCTCTCTCTCCCCCCTTCTTCTTCTCCTTCATTCTCTCTCCCTTGTTTCATCATCTCCACCTCTAATAGGTGAAAACAAGAGCCTATTGCTTCTTGCTATCTATAGATATGGCCAGTGGCAGCCCAAACATGAAGGATGCATTCTCTCAGGTCCTATAAAGGCATCAACATAGAGAACTACAAAATAAAATACAACTAATTTAGCATAGACCTTGAACCTAGAACCCAACAACGATGCAGGTGGTGCCAATACTGAAGTTCATTTCACACTCTCACCCATCTCGGACTCCAAATTACCTCTCTCATTAGGCTCTCAAATAGGAAACAAAATGGCAACTGCTCTTCAACTTGAGAAAAAAATGATGACATAACTTGAAGAAAAATCAATAAAATAACCCGACATCTTATAAACACTAAAATACATGCAAGAACTTAATGCAAAACAAATTGGTTCAGGATAATTGCCAAAGCAATTGGTGATCTAATTCACCATTAATTCATGCATAGGAATGAAGATTAAGTCTAAACTCTTATTCCCAAGAAAATTAAAGGACAACAAACAAATTTTAGCATCACCATAGGACACTGGTTTTGCTTTGGAGAGATTGAACAAACTGTGAAAACATAATACAGATTGATTGGTGTTGGTTGGGCTTCCTTCCCACGTGGAGGACCCACTAAAAAACAAGGGTAGAAGTCGAAGAGGCTCATAAAAGGAAGCCTCACGTGAGCAAAGACAGTTATGAACAAATAAAAACTTGCTCGGTAAGTGGGGTGAATTTGAACAGTTCGGTGAAGTTTTCCACCAAAAACAAAAGAGAGAACGAGAGAGAAAAAGAGAGAGAGAGAGAGAGAGAGGGGAAAGGAGTAGAGAGGTTTTTGGGTTTTCATGGATGAAACACAAAACTGCATGGTGACCCTTTCTCCAATCATCTTGGGATTTTAGTATACAATCGATGGCACCTCAAGCTGCATATCTACTGGTTTGATTTGCTATTCCTCTTCTCTATTATCATTTTGGAGAGATTTATTTGTGTCTTTGAGTTATTTGGTGATATATGTGATGAAATACACCTTTGGATGAGTAGTTGATATTGATAGCCTCTAGATTTACTACTAGAGAAGAACTTTGTTGTATCCCATTGATTTATTAGTAGAAGCTTTTAATTGGCTAGTTGCCCATGGTTTTTCCCTTCGTTTTGGAGGGTTTTCCACATTAAAATCTTGTGTCTTCTATTTGTGGATTGTGTTCTTATTGTTGCATATAATTTTTCTACTTGGTTGATATTATTGGCTTGTGTGCCCATTTAATTGCATAAAGAGGAAAACAAAATTATTTTGTTTTGTTCAGATATATATTTTTGTTATTTGGCTATTGTGAGATAGTAGGCTTTTTCTCAACAATTGGTTAATGATAAAGTGATATTATGTGAATCTCTTTAGCAAAAGGTGAATGCACTTGGAAGGAGATGGATTGGATCCCTTGTGTCAACATTTCTCAAGTGTCTTTCTCTAGGTATCTTGTAGAGAGGAGACAACGATAGGAGTCAAAATACAAAATACAAGTCACTTGGTCATCGAAAATGGTGTGAAGGTTCTTGAACAACAATTCTGGTTGATGGAGTGTAGCGAACTAATTGTTGCTTCATAGTTCTTCTTTACTCAATCATCCAAATGGAGAAGCCCGTAGTGGAACTAGATAATAAATAGGCGGTGGTGCTATAGCTATGGGGGTGATTTAACGGTGCATGGAGAATGGGGTATGGTCATGGAGGGGAAGATCTGTTCTCTCTCTCAATTCGAGGCCAGCCAATCCTCATTCCTCAGCATTCGTCAGAACCAAAGAGCTTGAAATGATTGCCATTAAACAATATTTTTCAATAAAGAATTTGGTAGCTACTAAATTTGAAATGGGTAAATCGTGAATGCTAAAATCCATGAAAAAAGCACATTTTGGCTCTTTTTATTTTTGTTGCTTCTTTCTTTGAGAGTGGGGATGGAGACACTCTTTGATCTATGGTCCCTACCTCTCAATACAGAGGAGGCTATAGGATTACCCCGTTTATGAGTGTGAGAGAGAGCGAAAAAGATCTAAATTCAATAGTTTTGTTGATCCCTTCGATTCGGATGAATCTCCTCATTGCTTTATGGCCTTTAGAGATAAACCTAGCTCCGATATAGAACTATGCAAAGGATGATGAGCACTGTGAAGGTGAAGGTAGCGAAGGAACACTGTGATAGTAATTCTTACCCGGTAGAAGAGGGACGAAGCAACACTTCGACATTTTATTTTTTTCCGTTAACATTTAACAATGGCGACAATTGTCAGAAATAGTAGGGGTACTTTTTAAGACAACACTGAAACAAAGGGGTATAGTTAGTAAATTTCCTAAACCTTAGGGAAAGTTTAATAAATTTGTCCTAAAATAAATCATTTTGTCAGGTCAGTCTTTGGGATTTTTATGAGGGACAGGCTCAGACCCAAATTGTAAGCCCAATGGTCAAGTTGAGCTTAGGTTCTGGCTTGAAAAACATCTATTAATGAAGAGTGAAAGCCTGGCCCGGCTCAGCCCATGAACAGGTCTACTTGATAGGAGTGCTCCAACAAGTGAAACAAGTTAAAATGAAGCTTGAATGTGCTAGTGAGTTGGAGAGTGCTTCTGCTTGCAAATCTTCAGATTGAAAATAGGGAAGGTGAATTTAAAGTTTTGGGTTCAAGTGCTTGGGAATATTCGGTAGAAGGGGGTCTCTATAGAGGCTAGGGATAATTCTCAGGTCTCTCTCCTTCTTTAGCTCAAGTTTGAATCTGTTTATAGAGGAAGGAGGGAAAACATGTTTGCATCTTGCCTAATCACAGAGCCTAGGCTTTAATAGAGTTTTTACATGAAAAAGGGCAAAGATTTTGAAAGGAAAATGTTATAGTCGACCTTTCCTTCTTTGTGCAACATTTTACCTCAATTAGGATGGATTTCTATGTATTTCATGTGTCCAATGAGAGCTTAGAATGTGCTAGACGTTGTAGTATCGTATTTAAGGCTGCCAGTAGTATAAAAATGTAAAATTGACTTAACCATAAATGTTTATTTTTTTTTCTTTTCTTGACTTTAAGTGAGGGTATCTTTGGGTTTTGGGTTTTTTAAGTCTACTAGGCCTAATTTTTTGGTTCAAGTGTTTTAACAAGTCAAGTAAGGGGTATGTGGCGATTTGATCAAGTGCATCGAAATGAAATGTTTCTAGTTTAATGGTCAAATGAAGCTTAGATGGTACAAATCTATAGTTGGTATGTTTTAATCAATAAGATTTGTTAAAACAAAATCTTGGCTTGACACAGGATCAAATAAGGGAATTTTGGAATGGAATTTGGTGGGTAGGCATTTTTGGACATCATTAATTTCATGGAAGTGGTGGATCTTTGATCAAAGGTGTGGATTGGAAGATCTAGTGTAGAAAAGGTCTAGAATACAATCTTTCTTGTTCAACGGTTAATCAAAGGAATTAAGTCATGGAATTTGACACACAGGGGCTCTTTAGGTCTCTGAATACAATGGTGAGGTCTAATTGGTTAAATAAACATTGGATGATGGTTGATAATCTATAATCAGTGAGATTTGCTAAAACAAAATCTTAGCTTGATGGTGGGTCAAATGAAGGAATTTTGAGTTGAAATTTGGCATGTAGGCACGGATTAAGGTAAGGAGTTAGGTGTAAAGTTTAGATTTAGGAAGAATTTATAGATCTTGATTATCTATCTCTATTCATTCAAGGCCATCAAAATGAAATCTTGGTATTTTTAAGGTTGATCGTCATAGACTTGTGGCCAGATTTGCTAGTTGATCATGTCCTAGTGATCTTTAGGCAATAAGTGTGTTGGATTTGATTTTGTGGAGTCGAAGTTTGAATATCATGTAAATCGAGATTGTTAGAAAGGAAGTTGGCATGATGAACAATGGATTTTTGGAGTTTAGTCATGAAATTTAACGTATAACTAAGTTATAGTTTCCTAAGTCTAGGGATCATGTCTAATTGGGGTACTAAAGCATATGTAGCATCGAATATTGATTTTAGTGTCCTCGTTAATTGGAGGTTTCATTTATTAATCAAGTGGTTGACATGAGGACTATGCTGAAAAGAAGAATTTTGGGTTTCAATAAGTCTTAGGTTGATTTGTTTATGTTTTGAAGTGTTGGGTTCTTGAAAGTGTGTATAAAAAGGTAGAGTGAAGGGACCAAGCAAAAATTGAGTGCTAATAGTTACCCCTCTTTGTTGAAGGTTGCAAGCTGTCGAACAACAAAGGAAAAGTACATAGGGATTTTTTTGATGTCCAAGAAAAAGGTGAATACTTGTTGCTAGGGAGGTAACTCGGGATGGCCCGAGTTAACATTTTACATTTCTTTAAGCTTTGACCTTTATGTTAGTGTTTAATTTTCAGATTTCAGTGTGGTTTGGTAAGTCTTTTTAGAAACATCTTCCAACAACCCAAATGGATAAAAGACATTTTGATCTTTGGAGATCTTATTTTAAAGACAAAGACCGTTCGGTAAGTGGCTAGGTCTATCGAGCTTTCAAAAATGTGTTTATAAGCTATATATCTATACTACCTTAAAAAGCATGAATAGCCTCAAGAATATTTTTGGAATTTTTTAAGGACAAAAGTTACCCCTCCATATTTAAAGTTACCCCTCATCATTCAGTTCTATTAATTAAATCCTTACATAATTAATTAATAATTCCAATAACATACTACTGAGAAAAAATAGTGTTTTTATCTAGGTGGTGGTAAGAAATTAAACCATTTTGGGTCAAATGGGCCAACCCATGTTGCCACAATTAAATAATAAAATTTAAAAATAGATAAAATGCAAAAAATTTAAAAATTTAAAAAATTGGGAACATTTTAGCATCACATATTTGACATATTAAACAATAATAAATATGGTGAATAAGAAATACTTTTATTAATGATGGAAATGGAATATAAAATTTAAAACCAATTGGATATATTCTCTCATTAAACCCTATATTTAAGATATATATTTTTCATCATTTAATTCTATTGGTTAACGCCACAACATTAATTTTAATAATATAAAAATAAATATTTTGAAAAGTAATTAAAAAACCATTTTTTCCCTCTTGGTGGTGGGTAACCAATTCAACCATTTGAGTTCAAATGGGTTAATAAATAATTCCATAACTAAATAATAAGAAATTAAAAGAAATAAAATATAGAATACACAAAGAATTGGACATATCTCTAATATTGTACATTCATTATACTAAACAAAAATAAATATGAAACATAAGAAGTATTTTTATTAATGATGAAAATGAAATTCCAAATTTTAAATTGACATAGAAACGAAATTATGTCATAGTCAAATAATAAAATTTTTAAAGATAGAAAATGCAAAGAATCACAAAAATAAAAAAAAATAGAGAAAATTTTGGATACATATCTAATGTTATATATTTATAAAAAATAAAATATTTGGTACATCTCTAATATTATACATTCATTATATTGAAGAAAAATAAGTATTATACATAAGAAATAATTTTATCAAATATGGAAATGTAATACAAAATCTAATGTCAACCAAGAAAGCAAATTATTTTTCTTTTTCGGTGGTGGGTTAGTATTTGGGTCAACTGGATTAATCAATGACATGATAATTAAATAATAAATCCTTAAAAAATTAAAAGTACAAGTAATCAAAAGAATAAATTAATTATGTCAAATAAAAATTAAGTGTGATAAGAAAAAAAATATTTATATAATGTAGATGAAATATATAATTTAAATCTGATCCGAAAGCAAAAATTATTCATCATATTAAATAAAATTAATTGTTAAAGTAAAAGTTCATGTTGTCACAATTAAATAATAAAATTCAGAAATAGATAAAATGCAAAGAACGTATGATTAGAAAAAATGGGAACATTTTTAACATCATTTATTTGTCATATTAAACAATAGTAAGTATGATAAATAAGAAATTTTTTTCTTATATAACAATGAAAATGAAATGTAAAATTTAAAACCAATTGGAAATAAAACTATTTTTCTATACTCTCTCATTAAATCTCATATCTAAGGTATATTCTCTCATTAAATCATATATTTAAGATATATTTTTCTCATCATTAAATTCTACTAATTAAATCCACAACATTAATTTTAATACTACAAAAATATATATTTTGACAATTAATTTGAAAGCAAAACTATTTTCTTCCCTCCTGGTACTAGGTACTCAATTCAGCCATTTTGGGTCAAATGAGTTAATAAATAATATCATAATTAAATAATAAAAATAAAAATAAATAAAATATATAATGCAAACAAAGAATTGGGTATATCTAAAATATTGTATATTCATTATACTAAACAAAAATAGATATGAAATCTAAGAAGTATTTTTATTAGTGATGAAAATGGAATGCCAAATTTAAAATCAGCCAAGAAATGAAATGACATCATAGTCAAATAATAAAAATTTTAAAAATAAAAAATACAAAGGATCACATAAATAAAAAGTAGAAAAAAAATTGGGCACATATCTAATGTTATATATTTATAAAAAATAAAAAAATATTGGGTACATCTCTAATATTATGCAGTCATTATATCAAACAAAAGTAAGTATTATACATAAGAAATAGTTTTATTAATGATGAAAATGTAATACAAAATTTAATGTCGATCTAGAAACCAAACTATTTTCCTTTTTGGGTGGTGGGTTAGTGGTGGATTAATTGATGATATGATAATTAAATAATAAATCTTTAAAAAGTAAAATAGTACAAGTAATCAAAAGAATATATTAAAAAGTTATATATTGATTATGTTAAACAAAAATTAATTGTGATAAGTCAAAATTATTTATATAATGTAGATGAAATATATAATTTAAAACTGATTTGAAAGAAAAGCTATTTTCTTATGTGGATGATGGCTCAATGATATAACTTTTCAAAAAAATCCATGTATATGTCATAATTGAATAATAAATATTTAAAAAAAAAGATAGAACACAAAAAAATGAAAAAGTACAGATTTTTGTCAAAAACATTTGGGAACATTTCTAATGTTATATATTCATCATATTAAATAAAAATAATTATTAAAAATTTAATAATAATAATAATAATAATTGTTATTGTAATTTAAAATTTTCATCTGCAATTAACATGCATTTTTACTACAAGCACTTGAATTTATTTTTAATCATATTATTACATTTGTAAATTTTCATTTTCTATCTTAACTATGATATATCTAAAATTCAAGTAATTAATATGAAGAAAATTTTCTTACATGCAATGCACATGATTAAATACTAGTCATACAAAAAGACCAAAAGACTTCATTTAAAGCTTCCCAAAATTCAGAGTTTTCAGTCTTTTTAGGTCTTTGTGTGCATGCGTTTTCTCATCCTTCCAGCTTTTGATTACTAAATGGAAAAGACTGAATTTCGATCTTTTGAACTTGTCAAAGCCTAGAAGACTGTGGAAAGACTTGCCTAACACTTTGGCTAACAGTTTCTGGGTTAGTGGTTTAACCATCCGCTTCGAACGGAAGGCCTGCTCTAAATTAAAAATAATTAAAATAAAAATGGCCAAAAACCATTTTTCGGGTCAATGGTCAACAAGTCACTGACCAAGTCAATGATTTTGGCCAAATAACAGGTTAAGGGTGAATCAGAATAGATAGATTAGATGGTTCCCAAGTCGAACGGTCCAACCATTTGGATCAATGACAGTTCAAAAATACTGGCAAAACACTGAACAAATCTAGAGAATCCCCACTTACTTTTGACAAGAAATGGCCATAAAGTTTCATGCGAAAGAAGAATCATATTGGAGAGAAATCATTTGGTGAAAAGTTCAAAAGGGGCTTTGTTGCATAAAAATGTGTATCCAAACCCAGGTTGGAAATGTGAATCCAAATCTAGGCCATATTTGGAAGCACTTCTCCATTTTTTTTGTTCTTTTAATATTGGAGAGAAATCATTTAGTGAAGAGTTCAAAAGGGGATTTATTGCATAAAAAACCTTAACCTTTTGAAAAGCAGAAAGAAGATTTCATTTAACATTTCACATTTACAAAAAAAAAAAAAGAAATTTAATAAAAAATGTCCATGACCAGCCAAGCACTAAAATCCAGCACCTTTTTAAAAAAATCTGTTTTAAAAATGAATTTTTTTAAAAGCCCATTTAGGCTGAAAGATACTGGCAAACACGGCCTGCAAAGTCGTTGGGCCTAGACCTAGGCCTAGCCTGCTAAATACTTGGGCCTCGTGGACAATATTATGTCAATGATTCAGGCCAAGCCTGTCCCACAGTAAACTGGGCATAGAGGCCAAGGTCAGTCCGATCATCAACTCAGAAGCTGTCGGACCTAAATCAATTGGGCCAGCCTGGGGGCCCTGGACCCATCTTTTCAATTTCAAGTTGGGCTGGTTTATTAAAGTTGTGTTTGCCTGTTTGGTTTGAAGGAAAAGGTAGGGAATCCCTAACTTTCCCTTCCTTTCTCTACCATTTCCTTTAAACCAAACATAGCCTAAAGATCACAGTTTAACTACTATTTGCAGGTGGAGGGGTGTTCTAGTTATCTACTTTAGGCGTAGATGATTGTGTCAATAGATGACTTTGTAATTTTAAGATTCATTCGTTTAGGCGTAGATGAGTGTGTCAATAGATGTCGGCTCAGTTTTGGAAGAGTGTAAATACAAATATGTAGAATGCAAATGCAAGGTTTTGCGTTTGACATATTTGTGTTTATACTCTTTTTAAATTGAGTCTTAGGTTGTGTCTGGTTGCAATGCAAATAAATTTGCACTGATGCAAAACTATGGCAGTGCAAATAATTTGAATGTAAATTCTTACTTATTTTTGTTTCAAAATGTAGCTTAATTTCTTTGATTCTAGTACAAATAAAGTAAATTAAGATGTGAAGTAGAATAAAGTAAAACCCAAAATAAAATTAAACGATAATTTGCATTTTTTTAATTTGCACTCCCATGCATTTGTACTAGTGCAAATAAAATTGCACTGCAACCAAACACAGCTTTAGGACCCATTTGTTTTTTCAATTTTGAGAGAGGGGAAAGTCAGACAATGGGATTTTGGTTTCCATTGACCCAGATATTCATGTTCTTTTTTCAGATTTATGTAGGGTCAATCGATAATTTTTTTCTAGGTATCACTTACCCAGGTAACTTACCCACATGAAGGAAATTGCTTCTTTTAATAATGACTTTTTATGGCTAAAACCATCATTGTCTTATTTACCCGGAAAATAAAAAAACATGGGTAAATAAACTTATCTAGATAGATGATTGTGTCAATATTCATCTGCGTTTTGCAAACCACTGTGAACAAAGGTAAGGGTGCAAATCAGATCAGGTCAGTAAGGATTGTGGCCAGCTCTAAATTAACTTGAGTTGTTGAACCCCCAACTGTAACCCTAACCCAACTCAACTTTCTTTTTTGGGTGAGTTGGGATCAAGTTGGATTTATTTCTTGACTTCATTTTGCTAAAATTTTCATTTCTTATACTTAAGATTTGTAAATTAAGGTTCTCTAATGTACTCATGCATATTTATAAATTCAAATTTGAAGGGCTCGGGTTGGGCAATGCTCCAGCCTTAATCTTAAGTTGGTTTCATATTTTTCAACGCTAATCCTAAAGCCAAACATCAACCAAACCTGACTTTTGATGTTGGTTTTGGGCTAATCCAGCCGAAGTTGCACCTCTATTCTGATGGTGCAAGTCGAAAAACTGATTTAAAGAATTTACACTGCATGAAGCCCAAGTTTATGGGCTAGGCCCTTTAGTCATATCCTTTCATTTTTCCAATACTCTTTACAAGATAAGTGAAGCTGCAGGAAAATTAAGAATATAACTCAGTAAACATTTTTCAATATATATATACATTTTCCTTTATTTTAAATGCAATTAAATAAAGCCTAAATTTAAAATCATGTTTCCATGATTTTTTGAATTATGTTTTTTTTGGTAAACATATTTTTCTGGATCAACTGTGAAATGCATTGATTGGGTTACTTGTTAAGGTTAATGGAATTGCAACTTTAAGTTATTTGATTCATCATCATTATTATCACCATTTAAGTGATTAAGCTTTGTCCCAACTTTAGGCTATGTAAATCCTCTCTTGTCATTGTGTGTCTATTCAATGTCACATCCATCGTCAAATTATGAATGCTTAAATAATTTTTTATTACTTTCACTCAAGTCTTTTTTTGTCCACCTTTGACTCTTCTAACCTCTTTAATTTATAAAAGAACACTTCTTTTAATAAATACTATACATCTCTCACTTTGTTACCTATTGAAATAACATCATAAATATGGAAGTGTTTTTCTGCAAAATTCATTAGGAGCTCTATGGCTGTGGGTTCATTGGACTTCACATGGGCAGAGAGGAGATGGGTAAATTTAGGGGCCCAGCCTATTTCTGAATCATGGGCTATTCTTTTCACTCTTCCCTCGGCCCGACATTATGGATTCAATCATTTTATCATAGAATTTAGCTCTCTATTGGCTGTTCAGATTCTAAACAGGAGGTTCACGCAGGCAGGATTCACTGAAGATTCGATTCTCTGATTTTGGACTTCTGGCTCTTATGGCCCACCACAATGGGCTGTAATGGTCCATCTGCTGGTGAATTGTGGACTCATCCTCTGGATGATCTTCAACGGATTCTGTATTTTTGACAGTGTAGACAGCTCTACATCCCGTATTATACACTGAACGAAGGTTCTATTTTTTTTTTCTTTTTGAATAAAAAATTGAAAATTATTCTGTGTACATGCATGATGAATCCCACAACCAAGTGGAATTCTTTAATGGTGGGCCCAGAAAAGCCAAACCCACTTTAATGGTGGGATGTAGAGACTGTGGCAACATCTACGTAGACAATGCTTCCATGCTTTTAAAATTCACTTTCCAACAAATGTAGCAATTATAGTCCAATTGAATTTCTTTCTTGTAACAATAAAAAAAAAATGTTTTTATGGTATTTTAGCCTTTTCGGTTACTTAGACAAAAGGTCTACCACGTGCAGGGAATTAAATATGTATTGTTTAAATATGGTAAAATCTCTATCCATACCCATATGTCTCCCACTCTCCCTTGGGATTCAAATGGCCCAAAAGTGGATAAACATCTCCCAAAAGGCTAAAACCCATGTTGTACTTTGAAGCCCACAAGAGAGGCCCACAAGAAAGGTGGAAGAGCTCTTAGTTCAATAATGCTTGGTTTTAAATATCAGTTTCTAATAAGGCTGGCATTTTGGCTAAATTTTGAGTCTATTTGTGTCAGCTAGTTTCTGAAACCAATACAAAAAAAAAAAAAAATTCCAAAATTTTAGGGTCAGTATTGAGATTATTTATCAAGTAATAAGAGTAGTAAATAAAAAACAAAGATTATCAAAAAATTGTGCTTAAATTTTCAAAAGATAAAAAAAAAATCTTCATTTTATAGAAGGTCCCAAATGGACAGATTCCCTAAATTTAAACCATGCTTCAAAGGACATGAAATAACCACTTACTATGTCAAAGACTGCAAATAAAATGTTTACTTCCATTTGTAATGAAGGTGAAGCACTTGGTGTGAATGCCATACAATTGATTCATGCATAAATGACATTAAGGCTTAGTTTGGAAAGAGTACAAATACAAAATAATGCAAAATATAAGGTTTTGCACTCTACATATTCGCATTTGTACTCCTTCCAAACTGAGCCTAAAAGAATCAATTGGCCTGAATGCTCTAAGTAAGTGATAAAAGGGGTTTACTTCTGGTCTCATTACAAAATGGAGGAGGGTTGTATGAAGTCTGCAGTCAATATAAAACTTTGGTCAAACTCATGGATTTTTTACGCCAACATTTCCTAAAAGTAATGTTTTTCATATCCTTGACTGAGTATGATGGAGAAACCATATGGTCGACCCATATAGTTGGGACCAAGGATCAAAGTAGTGCTGTGTATTGGTTTTTTCAGGGGAACCAATAAGCTAAATACCATGACTTATATACTTTTAATTGTTTTAAATATTGAAACATCATGTAATATATCTAGGTCTGTCGTCTGCAAGATTGAAGAATTTCAATTACATGGGGCTCAGGTTAGGATTCTGGCCCATTGAAAATTTAACAAATTCTCAACCCAACCCAATCCAAGTTGCACCCCTATTGACAATTGGATGGGCAAAAAACTCTCTATATACATTTTTGCATATCGAGAGTATCGATACTTTGAGCCTTAATTGGTACAAGGCTTTATCAAGTTGAATTGAGAGTTATATGTTAGATATAAATATAAAATAAATAAGTTTTTTATAAAAAATTTGATATTCTTCTATATGACTAAAATACACCTAAAACTACAATATCATAATTGGTAATAAGTAGGGTTTTGTCCAATTAATTATCAAATAAATGAAACTCACACTACATTTATCTCATGTTGCAAAAAAATGCTATTTTGTCTTTAAGGGTATAATTTTATAAAAATTTTGTTTCATGGTGGCATACTTTTAAAAAGAATTGAAAGAAAGTGATAATTTACTATCAAGTTTTATGAATAATTATTGAACAGTTAGGGGGTGATCTACAATGTACCTTAATTAATTCACAAAATGTGTTTTCCCATATAAATATCAATTCTACAAGTTTTGCCTTGGGAGTATATATTGATAGATTTCGATTCCATAAAGTTTATATATATTCTAACAAGGCAGCTCATGTGTTAGCTCAATGGGCTAAAAGATGAGGTATGGTGGGATAGACCTCCTTTTTGGTTGTTGGATGTAATTTCTGCTGACTCTATCAGTTAATGAGTGTGTTATTTTGACTACCAAAAAGAAATTTGCCTTAGGGGTGACATGTAAAAGGCATAGAATATTCCTAATTTTTTTTCCATGTTTCTTACTAATTTCACTTTCATGTCAAATCACAAAAAAATTTATATTATATCAAAAGCTTTTGATTCTTTATGGATAAGAAGTAAAAAATGAATGGCCATCTAGTATCTAAAAATGGTCTTTGTGCTTACATAATGGAAATCCTATTGATGTTGAAAGGGATCTAAATCATCCGTCTATAACTTAGAATTTGTATATTAAAAGTTCACTTTGTGTGCAATGCAAATTTGAACCGGATACAAATTTTGTGCCTGATTTGGGGACCAAACATTTTACTTACAAACATTAGAAAACAGGGCCAAATTGGAAGCAAAAGTAAACCAGGATTTACCCTTAATCCACTAATCAAACAGAGCCTTTAATTTCATTGATATTTGTAAAGCCTATATTATTTTTAAGCCTCTAAATTTTCTCTTGATACAGGGGTGGCCATTGTAAAATTTTGTTTAAATTTAAAATAAAATAGTTAATTCTGCACATAAGGAGGACCTCCTGGTCTTGCCCCAAATTTCATCTTTCCATTACCCTATTCCACATTTTCTCAATAAAAGCAAAAAAGAAAAAAAAAAAGAAAAGCCACTTCCATTTTTACGTTGAATATGGTTTCACCACTCCTTTGTGTTTAAATGTCATGTCCATTAGGTTCAGTTTGGAAGGAGTATTGATGAAGGATAATTTGACTCGACTTATGAAACGACGACACGTGGACGCTGACTCAGCGTAAGCGACAGCTCAGTATTGTGGTCTAGTACGGCTAAGTGATAGGTCTATAAAGCAGCTTGCTACATGGTAGCGGGGTAAAGGAGGGGCTCGCCACAATGCGGGCTCCAGGTCCCCCGAGCTACCTCAAGGGATATTCCGAGGAAAACTTTAACTTGCGAGCTAAGAAAGTCGGCTCGCCTGAGCTCCCGAACAAGGCAAGTCATCCGAGGACCAATTCTACTAAGGGTACTTCTGAAGTATTCGAAGCTCGTTGCAAAGTAGCTCGCGAATGGGCCGCACGAGCATTCCTCAGGAAGCTTCTATTTAATAAGCCGTACCCGTCAGACTGGGCCACGTCCCTAACTGACAGCGCAGTCCCTGTCCTTTCGACAGTCTGTGCCCACGTCTCTCAGTAGGCAGAGGCGTGTCTATCACTTTGGGGGTGTGTCACTCGCCCGAGTAAGGAGTACGTCCCAATGGCCACCTACTCAGCCCTGGTAGGTAACGGCTGTGGCAGGGACCCAGTGGCGGTTATGCCCGATCTCACAAGAGCGCTCCTATAAAATCCCTCAGGGCAGAGGAGAAACTCTCTCTTGAGACCTCTAACCTCTCAAATATAGTGATAAAGCGCGACCTCCACTCTTAGCTCTCGTTTTCTCTCTTTACTCCCCATACACAGTACTAACTTAAGCATCGGAGTATTCCCACCGGGCAAGTCCCCGGGAATCCTTCCTTTCATCTTCTCAGGTGTCGCGTGTTACCGACAAGGAGCCGGCCAGCCGCCAGTTAGGAGTGCCCGGATCGCGCCGCATCATTTGGCGCCGTCTGTGGGAACGCTTCAAAAGGCCTTCCCCTTTGAATTCTTTCAGTTACTTCTTCTTCCTTGAAACAACCCAACGCTCATGGCTTCCTCTAGCGACGTCGGACGAGGCACGGAAATGGGTAACTCCAGGGAGCAACCCCAGTCTCCTATTGTCTGTATCAGACAGTTCACTGTCCCCCTCTCAGCGGATGGAATCCCCAGCTTGAACGTGCCTCTCACAATGGCACCTGTCATCGCCCCACTCCCCGCTACAGTCGGAACGACGTTCACCAAACCCTCGGTTGTGCCTCCAGCGGCCAGCCCGAACCAGCTGGAGGACCTGATGTAGTGCATGAAGGCCATGCAGGCCCAAATGCAACAACTCCAACAACTTCAGCTCTATCAATAGCACGTGCTGCACCAGGTCTCCCGGTACCAGTATCAGCAGCAGTTCCCCCAGCTGCCCCAACCCCAGCTTCAACAGCCTCAACTCCAACCTCAGCACCTGGCCTCGCAGCAAGCCAAATCTCGTCGCCAGAGCGAGCACTCCGGCTGAGGAGAGGCCCCCCAAAATCTCCCAAAAAACCAGGCCTCCCCCCACGGCAGACGGGAGAGACCGGCTACCCCGATCTCGCCACGGGTAGACAGGTCGGGAGGACCCCGGCCCGACAGGTCAACGTCGCCTTGATAGTCGAAGTTCGGAACCCCAATCCTTGAAAACCGGTTCGAGATCTTGGCAACAGACTCTAAGCAGGCCCCTTCTATCCACAGCCATCACCAGCAGACCGGGCTACTCCCGGCGCAAACCATTGTAGACAACGCGGAGGTGAGCAGCACGAACGCTGAACCCACCAAGAAGCAGAGACGCCACCGCCGAGCTCGTCGATCTGTCACCCGCGATTTGCTCGAGTTCATGGGCAAAGAAGAGGTAGGCTCAGCCGAAGCCAAGGCTCCCCTCCTCTCGGTTCCATCCCCCCTGTCCTCCGAACTCTTGGCAGTCCCGATGCCCAAGGATTTCAAACTTCCCCCTCTTGACAAGTATGACGGGTCGTTCGACCCGAATGATCATGTAGACGCCTTTCAGTCACAGATGCACCTGGCGCGAGCCAGTGAGTCATGCATGTGCGTGGCCTTCTCCACTACTTTCACGGGAGCAGCCCGCACGTGGTACTGGAACTTGGCACCTGGGTCGATAAGAAGTTGGGCGTAGTTCGCACAAGCCTTCACGTCCCACTTTGTCACCAGCAAACGATGCCCGCGGACTGAAGAAAGCATCTTCAGCGTAGCCCAAAGAGAAGGGGAGTCCATCCGAAGTTATATCAAGCGGTTCAACGACGCTTGTATGCAGATACCGCGCCTGGACCCCGCTGTACGCCTAGCAGTGGCCAAGAAGGGCGTAAAGCACAAAGAGTTCAAGTGGCACATGGTCGTCAACCAACCCACGACCATAATCGACTTTCTAAAGCTTGCGGATAAGTTCATAGCCACCGAAGAGGAGATCAACCAGAAGGGTGAGGGCGCACCCGAAAAAAGAAAGAGAGAAGGGGAACCTTCCAGTCAAGAGGACACCCGAAGAAAAAAGGAAATAGTTCGGGGTGCAAAGGCGGGTCAGTTGTTCCAAGCTCTTGCACCAGATCGAGCTGACTACACTCCACTGAACGCAAAGCGGGCCGAAATCCTGATGGCAATCAAGGACGCCCCGTACGTGAAGTGGCCGCCCCATCTGAGGGGGAATCCCAATGAAAGAAATAAAAGTCTGTATTGCAGCTTTCACAAGGACCACGGTCACAGTACCGAGAGTTGTAAAAACTTCCGCGACGAGATAGAGGAGCTCATCCGTCGCGGATATTTGAGAAACTTTGTAGAAAATAATAATAACACTAATAATAGTAATAGAACAAGTCGGCAAGGGGAGCATGGCAAAGACACTCCCGAGTCCAGTAGCAGGCCAGCCGAACAACCGCAGAGACAGCCCCCAGATGAGAGGCCAGTTCGGGGAACCATCCACATGATAGCAGGAGGTTCGATCGTTGCAGGGTGCACCTTAGCGGCAGCTCGGACGTTGGTTCGTGAGGTCACCCGGGAGGAACAGAACCCCCCAAAGCGGACGAGAACGGAAGAGCCAATTTTCTTCATAGAAGACGATGCGCGAGGGGTCCATTACCCCCACGACGACGCGCTCGTAATAAAGCTGAGAATCAACGACTTCGAGGTTAGACGCATACTCGTCGACTCGGGCATCTCGGCCAACATACTCTTCAAAGCCGCGTTTGACCAGCTCCAGTTACAGAGAAGCGACCTGAAGCCCGCAGACACTCCTTTGGTAGGCTTCAGCGGAGAAGAAGTCCGGCCCCTTGGGAAAATAACAGTACCTGTAGAGATCGGCACATGGCCTTGTGTTGTCAGATTCGAACACAACTTCCTAGTGGTAGCAACCCCCTCTCCCTACAATGCCATAGTAGGTCGACCGATCACCCATGCCCTACGGGCGGTTGTCTCCACTTACCACTTGGCCATGAAGTTCCCAACAGACTTCGGTGTGGGAGTAGCGCGGGGCAACCAGCTCGAGTCCCGCAAGTGCTATGTTGCCACCCTAAAGGAGAAAACGAAGGTGGCCAATAACCTTGAACTGGAATGACCCACGGAGCAAGGCGAAGAACGAGCCGCGCCCACAGAAGAAGCAGTCGCGGTCCCGACCTCAACAGCAGACCCAGCTCGGATGCTCCAGATCGGCGCTTCCGTCCAGGGGCCCCTACGATCCGAACTGGTAAGTTTTTTACTTCAATTTTAGATATTTTTGCATGGTCCGCGGCAGAAATGCCCGGTATAGACCCCAAACTCATAACTCACAAGCTGAACACTGATCTTGTAGTTAGGCCCGTTAGACAAAAGAAATGCAACCTACCCCCGGAACGGTGGGAAGCGGTCGGCGAGGAAGTCGAGAAGCTCCTCGCGGCGGACTTCATAAGAGAAGTCCACTACCCAAGCTGGGTAGCCAACCCCGTCCTGGTAAAGAAGGCCAATGGCAAGTGGCGCATGTGCGTCGACTACACCGACCTGAACCGGGCTTGCCCGAAAGACTGCTTCCTGCTCCCCAGAATCGACCGTTTGGTGAACGTGACCTCAGGGCATGAGTTACTAAGTTTCTTGGACGCCTACTCGGTCTATAACCAGATCAAGATGGACCCGGCGGACGAAGAAAAGACTGCCTTCATCACTGAATTCGGCCTATACTGTTACAAGGTTATGCCCTTCGGGTTGAAAAACGCAGGGGCAACCTTTCAAAGGCTTGTAAATAAATTGTTTGCGCCGTTAATCGGCAGAAAAGTAGAATGCTATGTAGATGACATGGTCGTCAAAACCCAATTCTCACATGAATTAATACAAGACTTGCATTCTACTTTTGGAATTTTGCGTAAGTTCAATATGAGATTAAATCCGAACAAGTGTGTGTTCGGCGTGACCTCGGGTAAATTCCTGGGATACATCGTTAACCGGTGCGGCATTGAGGCCAACTGGGATAAGGTTAAGGGCATCTTAGACATGAATTTACCCTGAAAGCCAAAGGAGGTTCAGATGTTGAATGGCCGCATAGCCGCCCTAAGCCGTTTCATGTCTAAGTTGGCGGACCGCTGTCTGCCGTTCTTTAAGGCAATAAAGGGCAAAGGGTTCGGATGGACCCAAGATTGCCAGCTCGCGTTCGACGAGCTCAAGGAATACCTTTCTAGTGTGCCGATCCTAACCCGGCCTGATGAGGGCGATGTTTTAGAACTATACCTCTCGGCAAGCGACGAGGTGGTCAGTTTGGTACTAATAAAGGAAGCAGATCGGGTCCAACGACCCATCTATTATGTTAGCAAAGTATTGCAGGGAGCAGAAACAAAATACCCGGAGATGGAAAAGCTAGCATATGCATTGATAATTGCAGCTCGGAAGCTCCGCCCGTACTTTCAAGCTCATACTGTTATCGTCCTTACCGACAAACCTCTGAGGCAAGTATTGCTTAAGCCCGAGGTCTCCGATCAGTTGACGAAGTGGGCCATCGAGCTCAGCGAGTACGACCTCACGTACAAGCTGCGAACTGCCATTAAGGCCCAAGCCTTAGCAGATTTCATAGCCGAATGCACATTCAGCTCCGAAGTTCCCAGGCCGGTTGAGCGTGAGGCTCCCACCTCGGGTGAGCCCGAAGCTCCCAGGTCGGTTGAGTCCGAACCTCGTGAAGTAGCAGCCAGTGTGGCACCTCACCTAGCTCGGTCAACCGCGAGCTGGGATGAGGAGCCCTGGATCCTTCACGTAGATGGCTCCTCGAACCAGTAGGGCAGCGGTGCCGGAATAGTTCTGCACGGCCCAAGCAACATGAAACTGGAATACGCGCTACGCTTCGAGTTCGAGGCGTCTAACAATGAAGCAGAGTACGAGGCGTTGATAGCCGGACTAGCCTTAGCCAGAGAAGTAAAAGCCAAGCATATCGTTATCTGCAGCGACTCCCAGCTCGTGGTCAACCAGGTCATTGGCGAATATGAAGCTCGCGAGCCGACCATGGTCACCTACTTAGCCAAAGTCAGAGAGGCCCTGCTAAACTTCCAGTCACACTTCGTCAGACAGATCCCTAGGTCGGAGAACGCTGAGGCCGATGCCCTATCCAAGTTAGCCAGCACTAGCGACATCACCATGAGAACCGTGCACATAGAGGACCTGTCTCGACCTAGCATTCTCGGGGGGGCAAAGGAGGTCGCTCCCGTCGTTCAAACAGAGCCAAGCTGGATTGACCCACTCATGAGCTGCTTGTTACACGGGACCCTCCCTGCAGATCACAATGCAGCCAGAAGGGTGCAGCGCTAGGCAGCTAAACACGTCATGATAGACGAGCGGTTGTACAGGAGATCCTACACGCTCCCCTACCTGTGTTGCTTGCGACCTACCGAAGCTGAGCTCGTACTCCAAGACACTCATGAGGGTCTATGTGGCGGACACTTGGGGGGCAGGGCCCTCGCCCAGAAAGCGCTTCGACAAGGGTATTATTGGCCAACAATGAAGGCAGATGCCATTGAACTCGTTAGAAATGTGACAAATGCTAGAGACATGCCAATATTTACCACCAACCCGCTGCCGACCTCAAATATCTCACAAGTCCGTGGCCCTTTGCACAGTGGGGCATCAATCTACTCGGGTCATTCCCACCAGCAACGGGGGAAAGGAAGTTCTTAGTGGTAGTAGTGGAATATTTTACCAAGTGGGTAGAAGTCGAACCCCTCGTAACGATAACAGCCCGAAATGTCCAAAACTTCTTTTGGAAGAACATCGTATGCCGCTTCGGATTACCTCGGGTATTGATCTCTGACAACGGAAAACAGTTCGAGGACATCAAATTTCAAGACTGGTGCCGAGACATGGGAATCCGACAAAATTTTACTTCAGTCGCGCACCCTCAAGCAAACGGCCAAGCAGAAGTCACGAATAGAGCCATCCTCCTCGGACTAAAGGCATGGCTAGACCGAGCTAAAGGATTGTGGGCAGATGAACTACCCAGTGTCCTATGGGCCTACCAGACCACGGAGAAGACCGCCACGGGAGAAACACCCTTCAATCTCACCTACGACACTGAAGCAGTGATCCCCGCAGAGATCGAAGTACCTACGTTGTGCCTAGAAGCATACAGTGATCAAACAAACGAAGATGAGTTACGTACCAACCTCAACCTACTCGACGAAGTAAGGGACCTCGCGTACATTAGGACCGCAGCCTACCAACAGAGAGTAGCTCGGTACTATAACGCCTGGGTCAAGAAGCGAAATCTCCGCGTTGGCGACCTGGCCCTTCATAAAGTTATGGTGCCTAAGCTTGGCACTGACAAGCTCGGGTCCAACTGGGAAGGTCCTTACCGAGTGAAATGAGTGCTTGGGGAAGGAACATACGAGCTCGAGACCCTCGAAGGGAAACAAGTACCTCGAGCATGGAATATTGTCAACTTGAGGCAGTATTACCTGTAAGAATCGAGTAGAACACGAGCCACTCCCAAAGCCTAAGGGCCAGAATACCGGGCTAACATGACCTTGGCACAAGAAGATCTCAATCGCCAATTCGGCTTGGGAGAATCCAAGAGCGGACTACGGGTCCCTCCCTAAGCCTAAGGGCCAAAACACCGAGCTAACGAAGACCTCGGCGTGAAGAAAGACAGCTACCTCAATGGCGAAGGCAAAGTATGAAATATTAAAGGCGTTAGCAGCTCGGGTTCAAACCCTACGAAGCACAGCTCGTCTCGATACGCCGGTCGATCTAAAGGATAACCAACCAATGCCTAGTTCGGACGTACGTAGTAATCACTTCACGATATGCCATGGAGGCCCTAAACGTGACATAGGGAGAACGCCTACCGAAGAGCTCTACTTTGGGTAGGTTACTTCAATAACCCAAATGATGAGATCGCTTTAGCAAAAACGAAAGGAGTTCATCATACTTAGAAGAAGGGAGAGACTTTCATCGTAAAAAAAAAAAAAAAAAAAAACAAATGCAGTAAAGGAAAATAACAAGTGCAGCAACCGAGCTAAACAGCTCGGGAAAGGTTTGATCATCATAGGGCATGACCGCCCAACCAAAAAACTGGTGAAAGACTGGGTTTACGGCACCCAAAAGCCATAGAAGTCCAGAGAAACGCCACCTCAAGGATCCGCCTCCTCATCCTCCGGAGAGTCAGGCTCCTCTTGATCCGCCTGGTCTGCTGTCTCAAGGGACAGACCCTTCATAGTAATGCCGTCAAGTTTGAGCCTAGAGAACTTCTTCCGAACCAGCCACCGGCAGAGCTTGAACCCTGAGCGGTACGAACCCGAACCATACTCCGCCTGGAGGTCATGAAATCCCTAGGAGTCTTTAAAATCCTAGACTGCTTTCTCTCGCTCAGCCTCCACCATCTGATCAAAGTTTCGGGTCCGACTCAAAAGAGTGGACTCCAACTCCCGCACCTGCTGCCTAAGGAGCTCCCTCTCCCCCGCCATCCTCGACGACTCCTCCCTATAGCGTGCGCTCTCTTCAGTAAGCCGAGCGATTTGAGCCTCCTGGTCGTGGACGAGAAGCTCCTGAGACTCGCTCCCCTTGCGAGTGTGACGGAGCTCACCCCGAATCCGGTCGAGCTCGACTTGGAGCTTCTGATTGGCAGCACGTTGGTCGAGGGCGTCGACGCGATGGATGTGCGTCTGGAGAGCCATGGCATGGATGGCGGAATTTACCTATTGACGAAAAAGAAGATCAGAAGACAGCGAAAAAAGGGCAAAACGAGAGGGAAAAAGGCCACTTACCACCATGTAGTGGGCAGAGGCGAACGCAGAGAGATCCCCGGGCTCCATGTTTCCCCACTGAGCGATCTCGTCATTATTGATTGCCTTCTGACTCCTCTGGCGAGCTACCAGATAATCGTTTACCCCTTCCCAGTTTCCCACTGGGAACCGGGGGTAAGGATGGGGCTGAAGGGGGTTAAAGGGGGCCTCCCCTGGCAGAGAGGGCTCTCTTCCCCCAGGGTTGACCCCACTAGTTCCCTCAGGAGGGGGCATCGGAACCTCGGGCGGAGGAGAGGGCAGGACCGACTCGGCATACCCGAACTCAGTGCTTCCTGAAGGAGGGGTCTGGTCGGGGCACGTCCTCTTCACCTGGCGTCTCTGGCTGCCCGAGAGAAGGCGGCGCGAATCGGCACTAGACATGATGGCTGCCAAAAGACCACAAGATATTAGTCCAACAGGAAGCAAAATGCATGTGTACACAAGTCACAAGACACTACGCGACCTAAAAGGCCGACCTACCCGGGCTCAAGCCTGCCTGCACGAGCTTCTCCTCGGCCAAATAGTTCGAGCAAAGGAAGCCTACCGACGCCCAGGATAGCATCGTTTTCCGAATCTCAGGGTTCAGCTCGGCCCCGGGGTCCTGGATGGCGCCCCTCCGAGCAGTGGGAAAGGGCCACCCCTCGGGGTTACGGACCACAAAGTAGTCCCACTTCCAGGCGGGGATCTTATTTGGCAGCTTGTACAAGAGCTTGTAGCCGCGACGGGGAGAGAGGTAGTAAAAGCGCCTCTCTGGGAGAACCCAGGAGCAGCATTCTTTATACAAAGGATAGAGGCAAAAATGTCAAGGTCCAAAGGGAGGCAGTACTCGTGGCATAGGGATATAGTCCCAACCATGTTTCGAACGGCGTTGGGGTGAAGCTGGTCAATAGTGACGTTGAAGTGGTTCAGCACCTCCACTATCAAGGGGTGCAGGGGAAGACGCAGGCCAGCCTCAAGCTGTTCCTGAAAGATCACTATGTCATTGGGACCATGCTCCCAAGGAAAGTTGCCAATAGGGAGGCTGTAAACCAGGTCCCCAGGAAGGCGAAAGTAGCGGATCAGAGACCTGAGTCTCTCCGCTGTCATTAAGGAAGGGCCAAAGGTATCAGGCTCCCTCTCCCTAGAAGTGGACGCCATGTCGCCAGAGGCCTCCCGAGCCTCCGGAATATGCTCCTAAGCTCTCCCCGAGCCCGAGGGAGCATCGTCATCTTGGCTATCGCTCCTGTGGTAAGTACGGCGTGGGTACCCAGACATGGCAAACGGCAATTGGGACTCACCAGAGTAAATGGAATGGAGCAGACTGAGAAACTCGAGTAGACTAAGCGAAGTACGCGACCTCAGAGCCCAAAGCAAGATGGCGTGGACGGAGATAGGGCCGATGGGGACCCCCCATTTATAGCCCTCGCCCTCTGAAACCGACGGCTTGGATCAAAGCAGATCCAACGGTCCGCGGGCGCCCTGACCGCATGCCTTCTGAAAACCGAAGGCGATTGGCGGCACATCTTCCACGATTAAGGAAGTCACAGCCGCACGACATTCGGAATTAAAGGCCACCTTAGCACGTTTTCGGAATTCGAAAAGTTAGAGAAATCAGAAGATCTCTTGATTCCCGCAAATGCATTTATTGAAGACAGTCAATCAAGTTTGAATTTCGGTCAAATCAGTCCATCGAGCTTCATAAACTCCCCGCGCTAAGGTGACACTCTTAGCCCGAGGAGTGGGGGGCAATTGATGAAGGATAATTTGACCCGACCTATGAAACGATGACACGTGGACGCTGACTCAGCGTAAGCGACAACTCAGTATTGTGGTCCAATACGGCTAAGTGATAGGTCCATAAAGCAGCTCGCTACATGGTAGTGGGGTAAAGGAGGGGCTCGCCACAATGCGGGCTCCGGGTCCCCCGAGCTACCTCAAGGGATATTCCAAGGAAAAATTTAACTTGCGAGCTAAGAAAGCCGGCTCGCCTGAGCTCCCGAACAAGGCAAGTCATCCGAGGACCAATTCTACTAAGGGTACTTCTGAAGTATTCGAAGCTCGTTGCAAAGTATCTCGCGAATGGGCCACACGAGCATTCCTCAGGAAGCTTCTATTTAATAAGCCATACCCGTCAAACTGGGCCACGTCCCTAACTGACGGCGCAGTCCCTGTCCTTTCGACAGTCTGCGCCCACGTCTCTCAGTAGGCTGAGGCATGCCTGTCACTTTGGGGATGTGTCACTCGCCCGAGTAAGGAGTACGTCCCAACGGCCACCTGCTCAGCCCTGGCAGGTAATGGCTGTGGCAGGGACCTAGTGGCGGTTATGCCCGATCTCGCAAGAGCGCTCCTATAAAAGCCCTCAAGGCAGAGGAGAAACTCTCTCTTGAGACCTCTAACCTCTCAAATATAGTGATAAAGTGCGACCTCCACTCTTAGCTCTCGTTTTCTCTCTTTACTCCCCATACACAGTACTAACTTAAGCATCGGAGTATTCCCACCGAGCAAATCCTCGGGAATCCTTCCTTCAATCTTCTCAGGTGTCGCGTGTTGCCGACAAGGAGCCGGCCACCCGCCAGCTAGGAGTGCCCGGATCGCGCCTCATCAAGTATGAATACAAATATGTAGAGTGCAAAATCTTATATTTTGTATGTATTTGTGCTGTACATATTTGTATTTGTACTTTTTTCAAATTGAGCCTTAAGCTGCGTTTGGAAACAATGCAAATGGAGTGTAAATCCCATTTCAGGGTAAATTTGCACTCTAGTTCACTTTTGCCTGTGTTTGTGTTTGACAACATTACATTTATACATTGACAAATGACAGACCAATGCATATTTACATTGATAATAAGATGTAAAAATACATCAATAAAAAAGAAGTAAATTTGCATTTAAGTAGGCTTTTCATATAAAAAAAAACATATGCTTTATTGGAATTCATATTTCCATCCATTACAGCTAAAAGTCTATTTGGTAAGAAGGTATATTTGTCGATGCAAAACTAATTACCCAATTTTACAATTTATATGAACCGTTTTACACTCTACATATTTGCATTATTTCCAAATACAACCTTATTAAATTTTGGATGCTCAATTCACCAACTCATTGCATGCCCTAACTCTTCTAGCCCCTCAACTTATAGGTTATAACATCACTTTATGCACATGGGTGGGTTTTGATCGGTGAAAACTCTTTCTATATCATGTCTTCCCCGCATCATAAATTTTTTCATTTATATCTTTCTTGGTTTTGGTGCAAATCAAATCATAAAAGTTAAATTAAAGTATCATGTTATTTATTTATTTCACATGTACATAGCATACACCCCCTTACACTAGTCAATTCTGACGGATAGAATGATAGAATGACAGTGACAATGGAGATAGCGTAGGTCAATCTAAAATTTAGAAATAAACCAAGAACAAGGGTGAAAGAGATGCAAAAAAGTGAGGATAAAGTGGGTAAACAGAGGCATCTACAAAGATGTTTTCATGGGTGAGGCAACAGTATTCTTGTCATTGTGTGAGCCCAAAAATGTTGGTAAATGGGTATTATGGTGATATTATATGGTGGTCTTTCTAAATTTAATTAAACAGAAAAAAGGTTGTCTCTTTGAACTCTTGAAATTGATCTGGTCCAAAATTTTGATAGTTAAGTAACATGGTTATATTGTTTATTTATTTCTAGAAAAGGGTTTCCACATTTAACTCTACACTCATTCTTTATTTTTGTTGATTCTCCTAATCCCTTCTTCCAAATACCAAACATCTATTTATTTATCTATTTATCTATCTATTTATCTATTTATCTATCTATCTATCTATCTATCTATCTATCTATCTATCTATCTATCTATCTATCTATATATATGACATTATTATACCAATTACATTGTTCAAATGGGCCATCAATCCTCTAGAACGAAACCTAAGAAAAGAAAATAAATTAAAGAGTAAGATCTTTATTTCCCTCTCATAGACATACAAAAAACATACTCATGCACATGCACACAGATAAATGAGTAAATGAAGTAATACATACTAATTGATGCCTAATTGATGCCTAAATGAGTAAATGTGTAAATGAAGGAATATATATGTATGTATGTATATATATATTATAGTAGGATAAACATATATTTGTTTGTTTTTAGTTCTTGCCTATTTATGCCTAATTGATTTGAACTTGTTGGCTTTGTGTGATAGATTAAAGGATATAAGTGAAAACCCTACCCTTAATAGCTCATGTAAATAATGTTCATCAATATGAATGTTTTTATTTCTCAAAATAAAAGCAACTTCAATGTATAAAAAAACAATAAAACACTTGCTTTTCGACCCGGAATTGTTTTTGTTTTGAAAAACAAAACTACTCGCATATGAAAAAATAAAAATAAAAAATACTCCCAATTATGTGAGTTTTGATTGTGCTAATGCACAGTTCGCACTAAATTACTGATGGTTAGGCCTATATCCAAACCATCCTAACTTCCAAGACCTCAAATAGTTAGGATCAACATTGGGTAATGGAATTCTTTTCGTAGTATCTTTCCTATTACTTATATTTTTAGCACTATGGTTATAATTATAAGACCTATCTTTTATACATATAAAAAGAGTCTTCAGTCTTGATATTAATTTTAGGGAAAATTCCCAATCAGTAACCTGATAATTTGATACCCAAACTTTAAAATGCAATAATCCAGTATCCAAACTTTTAGAATATGATAATCTAGTACATGCCGTTAATCTGTCCATTAATCAACCATTAAGTGACATTTGAAAAGTCAAAAATGCACTAAGAATAGTTTTCTTTATTAACCATCCAAACATTGATAATAAACAGTTCCAAATTCTAGATTCTTCTAAACAGACACTAACTTTTTTGAATAGAAGAGGATAGGATTTGGGATTGTTTAGTTTTTTTATCAACATTTGGTTGGTTGATAAAGATAATTAGATGGCATTTGAGGAACAATTTTAACTTTTCAAATGTCACTTTACGGCTGATTGATGACAAATACTAGATTGCCACATTTTGAAAGTTTGAATACTGAATTGTCGCATTCTAAAGCTTGGATACCAAATTATCACTAAAATCAAAGTACAAGATACTAATTGAGAATTTTTCTTTAACTTTAGTAAGCAAATTAAGTTTTACCATATAAAATACGCCAATACTTGCCTAGGCCTTATGCCAATTCAAAATTTTGATCTATTTATTTTTCCTCTTTCTCATCTCTTGCACATGCCATTCAACGATAATATAAATAACAATGATAACATAATGATTGTTTCAAATGGTTTCTACATAACATATAGTATATATTTAGAGGAATAAAGTATTATTTATCAAATTTCATGGGTGGATCTTGATTCCATACCATATCTTTCCCGCATCATAAATTTGCTCTATTAAAATTAATAGGCATGAGTTGTTAGACACGTGGCAATTTTGCTGAGCCATGAAAGAACTCCAAAATGTTCCTCCCCTCAGCCCTAAATATAGGTCAACTAGCTATTTGATGTATCTTATAAAGCTTCTGTCGGTGCTTCCAAAAAAAATAATAATAATTATTATTATTATTCCAAATCTATGACCCAATTCACTTTAGCATCTCAGAAAAACTGCTGACCACTGACCAACTTGTCAAAAAATGAAAGAAAAGAGAAAAGAGGAATGCATAAAAAAAGAAAAGAGAGAAGAATGCTTCTGCCCAAAAGCCCTTTTTATTTGTTCAGATATTAATTCTTTTAATTTTAACTTTTTCTATTAAAAAATAAATCCTTATACATAAGCTTTGAAAATTTGCATTCTTTAGGGCTGTGTTTGTTTGGGGTGCAAATCTGATCTGGATGCAAATTTTGTATTTGATTCAGTTTTGCATCAATGTGAATGTAACTATAATTGTTTGTACACTTAAGGTCCTAGTATTATTTATCTAAGTGCATTTACCTGTAGGAAACAGTTATTCGAGTAAGTACATTTATCAATATTCTTTTATTTCTTAGGTAAATAAGAAAATAACCCTTTTTAGCTATAAAAAATCATAATTAAGAGGGACAATTTAGCCCATTCAAGTGTTGACAACTTTCCCCCGGGTGGAAAAGTTACTTATCCACCCAGGAGATGGGTATCAGGGAAAATAAATTTTCCATAGACCCCACATAAATCTAAGAAAAGAAAATGGGAAGCAAAATCCCATTGTCCAACTTTCCCACCTCTCAAAATCCAAAAAAAAAAAAAAACAGGCCCTAAAGGGCAGCCCAATACACAAGTAGGGCTGTAAATGGACTGAATATTGGTCCAATCAGATCTGGTCCAATATGAATCCATTACAAATGGACTAGGTCCAATCCAATCCATTGAATATTTTAAGATGATTTTGGATTGGTCCAATTCAATGTGTGGACCATCCAAACCGTTCAAATTGGTTTTAATTTAGAATGAATCCAACCCAAACATATAGTGGTTTAATCCAACCATTAAACCATTATCTTGTGTCAATGAAACATATAATGGTTTAATCCAACCCAGTCCAATATAAATCCATTACAATTGGACTGGGTACAATCCAATCTAATAAATACTTTGGACTCTTAAGTTTGGATTTGTCCAATTCAATGTCTTATTGGCCCATCCAATCAGTTCAAATTTATTTTGATTTAGATAAGGTCGAACCCAAATCTGGTGTATTGAACACCCCTATGCATGAGACTCCAACCAATGCAAGGTTTGTTTCCAAGATTTGAACCTTGGTCACCCAAGTCACAATGTTGCAACCCAACCATTGCTTCAAGGCATGCCAAGGCCCACTAGGCCTATTCATCAATTTGGTTAAACCGACCAAGCCAATCCAACTTGCCCCGAGTTTGGCAGGTTTCTTAAATTGCCTGTTGGTTTTGGTTCTTCAAAATTCAAATAGATTAACCCGACGTCTTGGGCCGATTTTGGTTTGAACATATGTAAACCGACCAAAATCGACCCAAACCAATTATAGACATATATTAATATTATATGTTATAGTATATTTTAATTTTTTAAATTTTTTAAAAGAATAATTGGCTTTAAAAAAGGAGTGGACATGGCCCAAAAAGTCATAGTCATCATGCCCAAAAGTTGGGATTAAGGAGAGTCAAGCATGGTTAGTAGACCGACCTGATCAAACCCAGAAACTGACCCAAACCAACCCTTCATGGTTGGGTCGGTTTTCTTTCACCCCTACTTGATGCAAAATTTATATAGATATATTTTTTTGTCTCATTTGCACTCACTGGCAGTGCAAATCTGCACCACCTTCCAAAAATTGACATAAATCTTCACCCACCTTCCTCTTACATCAATTCTCTTTCATGAGACGCATAATTTCTATTTCACTTCTCCCAAACAAAAAAAAAGACAAAGTCAGTTCTGAAGCAACTCTAAAACAGAATTTACACTCAACCCATTTGCAGTCCCAATCATTTACACTAGTGCAAATAAATTTTGCACTGCAAACAAATTGAGCCTAGACGAATTTTCGCAGACATGGTCAATCTACGCTCCAGGCTTCCGGTCCCGCTCCTATCCCTACTCCCATACTCTTAGACCGTTAGACGTCACTTTCTAGGTCCTATCAACATGGCGATTTCAAAAGCAGCTTCTGCTAACTTTTGCATTTCCACTCAAAAGCCCCTTTAAACCTACACGTGTACGCACTTCGGAGCTCCACTCTCTCTCTATGCCCTTCTCTCCTCTGTGTGAGAGAATCAAAGGTCCCATTGACGCAAAAGTGGCTGATATGCGAGCCTAAAGCATGCGTGGGACCTACCCACTCTCCCAGAATTGGATGTACGGCCTCCCATTAATCTGATCTAAATCCATCTGCTTTCATCTAAAGTCTCCATCATCTACTCCTTTTAGCCCCAATACGTAGAAAATACCGTAAAGATGCCCATGATAAGCCAATTCAGCGTACCAGATTTCATCATCATGATCCGAATTGCTGTACTATTTCCGGGAAAAAAGCGAGGAAGGCTGAGACGCTGAGTAAAGCTAAAAGTTTTAGGAACGAAAAAGAAGAAATTTCTACCGGGGCTAGTTTAGGGATATTCCTAAAATTTCCAGGGTGGGTAGCACGTTCGTAGTGCTCACGCTATAGGGGGCTGTTTTTTAGACACGCGTCAGAGGCTTTTCAAGCTTGGGTGGGTCCCACGTCCCAAAAGAAGAAAGGAATTCCCGTACTGACGTGGCTCTTCTGGAAGGCACCACGACAAAAATATGTTGATTCTCTGACTCTGACCAAAGTGAGTTCCTCTGACTCGTTGATGGTTGAACCAACCACCCGCGGCTTGGTTGAACCGGAATGTCAAAATCAACTTTGATTCCCTTTATAATTCACGTATTAGACCGCTAAAAGTAAAAGTATTGCATAATCTTTGCATTTCCGAAGAATCAAAACTTACCTTTGAACCGGCCCCACCCCAACGGATCAATTCTGTCAAAAACAAACTCCAAGTTCATGACACGTGGCGAGTTAACAAATGATGGTAGAATTTGCTACCACTAAGCACAAGACACGTGGATGGAAAGTCCTAGGTTACATGTTCAGCAGGTTGATCTAAAAGACCATCCACAACGGCGTATGTGCCAAGGTTTAACCTGCTTAACAGGTAACATGGAGCTTATCCACCACGTGCCATCGGAAATCGCTATTTGTCATGTTTCCTGAAGAGACCCGAACCCGAAGCACTGCATTAAAAACTCGGGTCGGGTTGGATAAGGTATAATGATAACTCCCGCAAGCCTCTGACAGTTTCAGCAGCATGTTTTTTGTGTTGCGCAGATAGTTTCGGACTTTCGGCAGTAGTTGGGGAGATTGTTCTCTCTCTCAATTAATGGATGGGCCGCTAATTGGGCCGCTCCAGTGGCCCAATCATGATTAACCTACCGCCTGGGTTGCAACAGCCACGTGGCAGTTTCACTCTGGCCGTTTTGGGATGACGTGGCAAGCATTGTGACTTCAAACTAAATAAATAGAGGTTGGGTTCAGCTCCAGGGTCTCTATGCTTCTTTTCTCCTCCCTTGTCCCTTCGTTTCTCTATTTCTCTCCTTTTGATTCAGTGAGATAGAGACACAGCTTTTGATCAGTGAGACCCAGAATGCCTGTGATTGATGAAGGACGGGTCCCCAATGGGAGACCATCCGACGGCCCAGAGTGCGGTCGGGGTTATCGAGATCTGGACTCCGTAATCTCTTCTTGTTATCCGATTACTCTCAAGGTAAAGCTGGATTGCAGTTCGCTACTTTACTTCTCTGTTCTTGGTTTCCGTTCATCGCTGAGTTGTTGCTCTGTCCGAGTAACGGAGTTTGACTCGGTGTGATTCAGTGAAGAAAGGGTCTTTGTTTTACTGTGCACCCCTGAAGTTGACTTTGTTTTATTGTGTTTTAGCAGTTTATGGACGTATATTTCCGGCTGAAGCTGGAGAGGAAGAACAACGGTGGTGGTGCAATCAGACGGATGCTGGGGGGTCCCACAGGTTCCGATCAAGGGACTACAATGAAAACGAGCATGAGCGAAGAGCGAACGATTCTGAATGGAGTAACAGGAATGGTGTCCCCCGGAGAAATCCTGGCCATTCTTGGTCCCTCTGGAAGTGGCAAATCAACGCTTCTGAATGCACTTGCAGGGAGGCTTCAAGGGAACGGCCTCACCGGGACAATACTCGCGAACGGGAAGAAACTCACTAAACCCGTGTTGAGAAGAACCGGGTTCGTGACTCAGGACGACATTCTTTACCCCCACCTCACCGTGAAAGAAACTCTCGTCTTCTGCTCGTTGCTCCGGCTTCCCAACTCGCTCTCGAAGAAGGAGAAGGTCAGGGTGGCCGAGTCGGTGATTGCCGAGTTGGGGTTGAACAAATGCCAAGACACCATCATCGGGAACAGCTTCATTAGAGGAGTCTCAGGTGGTGAGAGGAAGAGAGTGAGCATAGCCCACGAGATGCTGATAAACCCAAGTCTGCTTCTTCTGGACGAGCCCACCTCTGGGCTCGACTCCACGGCGGCCTACCGGCTTGTGTCGACATTGGGTTCATTGGCTCAGAAGGGTAAAACCATCGTGACGTCGGTGCACCAGCCATCGAGCCGAGTCTACCAGATGTTCGACTCCGTGATCGTTCTGTCGGAGGGGAGCTGCATCTACTTCGGCAAGGGCTCGGAGGCGATGAACTACTTTGCATCAGTTGGTTTCTCGCCGACCTTCCCAATGAACCCAGCCGACTTCCTCCTCGATCTTGCCAACGGTACGCATTCTTGTGCTGCTTTAATGCATTTCGGTTGCAAGGAATACTACGTTTTGGGGTGTTTAGGTGCAAGTTTGAAGTTTGCACCAGTGAGTCGAGCAATTCCAACTCGGGAGCTTGGGTAGTGATTAGTGAGTGAGAGATGGAGAGAAGGGATTGGTGGTGGGTGGTGGTGGTCGGGAAGGGAGGAGGAGGAGGAGGAGGCGGTGTAGGAGGTGTAGTTTAATTAGGGTGAGATGGAAAGGTGGTGACTTTAGCCTTTAGTGGATAGAGTGAATTGGATACGTACCGGCTTTGAATGGAGAGAGTGATGAGTTTAGTGGGAAATTATGCTCCGTTGCAGTCCACGTGTCTCTTGACTCGAAGTTGAGTGGATGGACCTTTGCTTTACCTTCTACTTGTTTCATTTTATTTTCACCTTTTATTGTTTTCTCTATCTCTATTGTGATTCCAAAGGCAGAAGGGTGACATATTTAATAGGTCAAAGTAGGAGCATCAAGGATTTCAGGATCTTTTTATGTTGGAATTTGACAGGTTTTTTTTATTATTAGGTTTTAGAGTAGACTAGAGAGTATCCTATGTCCTATCCACTTGGTTTATTTAATTTTATTGTTTTAATTAATATTTGATTGGTTTTTTTTTTCTTAAAAGAAATTCAAAGGGCCAATCTGCCCATTTAGTTAGTTTCCATTATTTTTCTTTTATTTTGGAGTTTGAATTTTAATTAAATGCTTCACTATTAATCTTTAATTATTGTGGTTACCCACTATTATGACTGATGTTCTAGTCATTTTAAACTATGAATTTGATTTGTTTTAATTTTAATTAATTTTTCTTGAAAGAAACTTAAACGGCCAATTTTTCATTTATTATTTTCAATAAGTTTCTTTTCTTTTAATTTGGAGTTTTAACATTTAATTAGAAGCTGCACTATTAATTAATCTCTAATTGTTGTGGTTACTCACTATTTTGACTGATGTTATAGTCATTTTAAACTATTAGTTTAATACTGACTTTCCAGTTTCACACATCCACATTTTAAAGCTAAAAGATAGACAAAAATGGAGCTTTGAAGCAAACCCTTTTTTTTGTCCATCAGATGTGTTATTCCATTATTTCCCGATTTGGACAACTAGTGAAAGTGATCAAGAATAGTTGATCAATTATCTTATAATTAATTTTTCTGTGCTCTGGTGCTGATAACTGTAACCTTTTCTTAGGTCAACCAGATCCTCTTGATGGGAGTGCTTCATTTAATTTGAAAGTTGCCAAAATGGTAATTAGGTTCTCAGTTCTGACACCTTGGATGTTAGGTCTGGGATGGAAGAAGTATAGATATTTAGCCACATGCAGGGCTGCCATGCCCTATTAATATATCGTCTATCTACAAAGAGCCCTAAAGAGTTTTGGGATTAATCACGTGGAGCTTGTAAAGGTTAAATTAGCTGTCAGCAACTTTGACTTCTGCAATAAATTTTGCTGTCTGAAACTCTGCTTGACCAACCCCAAACCCTAATTTCTCTCCCAGTTTCATCTCAAATTACCACTACCAGCC
This sequence comes from Nelumbo nucifera, assembly GCF_055504915.1. Classification (NCBI taxonomy): domain Eukaryota; kingdom Viridiplantae; phylum Streptophyta; class Magnoliopsida; order Proteales; family Nelumbonaceae; genus Nelumbo; species Nelumbo nucifera. The sequence continues at coordinate 56,458,604 of NC_142653.1, forward strand.
ATTGATTTGCTTCATTCAACCTTTCCCACTAAAGCTTCTTTCTGCATGCCACATGGCAAAGCATAACTCGGCCGAATCTTTGCTCAATAAAAGTCTGAGTGGTTTGGAATGGACCCATTTGAACCGGCACAAAAGAGTGGACCAACCATGATATGGAGTCTATTTTCAACCTAAATATCATAAGTGGAATTACATATACCTAGTTTCCTTTGTTATCTTTTCATCTTTTTTTGTTGGGTTGCTTAAGTTGGCTATATGTGGGCTGGGGATGTGGTGGAGTGGGACACTGGGCCACACTTTTCACACTTTTCACATATTATATCTTGGTGGGGCCCTAAATGGATAGAGTGCTTTCAAATTATGGGAGGAGAATGAAGGCTTTTTGGGTGTCCACAACATCAGGCCTTTGTTTTTTTATATTTTAAAATCATGCCAACACTATGATAGTATTTTGGATTATGGAGAATATGACGCCATGGGTGGCGTGAGAGAGCATCTACCAGTCGAGAAAGTGTGGCCTCCTTGTGTCACTTCGTCCTGAAATCCGGGTCATGCCCACAATGTGGACTACCCTCCTAGCTGCCTTTTTCGACCGGCCCATGAAGAAATACAGATAGAGATAGAGGAAGAAAAAGGAGAGAAGAGAGAGAGAGAGAGACCCAATCCCCAAATCTTATTTTATTGACTTTGTATGAATGCTGCTTATTTTATTGACTTTGTATGAATGCTTTGGCATCATGGGCTAGTAGTAATAGGACAAGCGTGGACGAGTCCAAGTCCAGATTGTTTTTGGATGGGTGACCTTGGTCTAGTCTAGTTGAAATATTGGAACTGATGAGGTGGATCATGTGAAAGTAGGGAATGGAGGTGGGGATGGCTATTCATTCTTCCTCTCTTCCTCTTTGTCCATTTTCTTCCATCTTTTCTTTCACACTTGTATAGGCTACAGCTGTTTTCTCTCTGCTTTCTTCCCTAAATTTTGATAGTGTACTGCAAATCCCTTGTATCTTGGAACTCTTTGAAAAGGAAGACTATGGCAATGAGAAGACAGAAGAGATGGTATGGTGTAGGGGGGAGAAATAGGAGTTGAGTCAACTCAACGTGAGTTTGGGGTGATAGACCCTCAATTTTATTTTGCTAGCTTTTCATCTTTTAGGGCTCATTGTATTTGTATAGCTTGTCAATGGTTCGAAAGTTGTAAGCACATTAAAGTGCCACCGACCATGTGGGTTAAGGTCGGTCTGCCCCAGCAACCCCATCCCCAAAGAGTCTCACACTTCAGGCAATTCAAGTACATTGATGGGGCAGATCCGGATGGCTCAATCCAGTGACAACTTTATTTAGGTCTAATGGTTGAATGCAACTTTGTCAAAGTTAGGATGGCTGAATGGAGTAAAAGATTTCCCCACACCCCTATAACCAACTAAAAGAAAGGAAAAAGGAAAAGAAAAGAAAAAGAAGGAATCAACAAGGCTTATTGGGTTAACTGTTTATATCTTTTTTGGTGTAGGGTCAGGTTAAAATTCAATGGTTTCCACTTTCTGGGCTAGATGCTTTGATTTATTTATGCTTTTGCTTTTGATAATTCATCCTTTATAAACATGACTTGTTTTTCATACTTTGTTCTAGTCTTGTGCTTGTCATATGAAGAGGAAATGAACAGAGCCATACTTGAGTCATTTTATTATGGTCATCTTAATTATCAATCCACCCGGTCACATGTGAAGATTGTCCAAAACAATTGCAAATACATGACTTGTTTTGTACTTTGTTCTAGTCTTGTGCTTGTCATAAGAGGAGAGGGAACGAACAGACCCATATTATGTCATTTATTATGGCCATCTCAGTTCTCAATCAACCATCTACATTTGAAAATTGTCCAAAAAGCTTTGAAATCTCTACCAACTACCATGTCTTTGGTAGTAAATGTACTTTCTTTTTTTGGTTTCGGTACTGAAAAGTGTTTCAAGAAAATCCCAACTTTGTTCTTGGTTGCTAGCTTTTGAAGCTTCTTCTTTATTCTCTTCTGGCCCGAAAGGTTCATCAGCCTTCAGTTGTGAGGGATTTTTTTCATAGAGTCTATCATTTAAGAATTAACAAAGAGACAGACAACATCTCAAGACAGCCAACCGATTCGAAAAATGAACCTATAGTTGTTGATAGATCAGTGGTTTAATTCAATTCCAAATGTTTTTTTTAGTTTATTTAATTTTATGGTTTCCTTTCCGTATTTGTTTTAGACTTATTTATTTTCTCTATTTCCTAGTTAGATGACTCAATTGGTGCCTCTGTCTTTTTCTGAATGAATTGAGCCATTGAGTTCTAAGAAAAGGTGTTTATATTAGAGAGAGACTTAAAACTTAACTAAATCTTACTATTCTTAGGAGTCTTCACATAAAAAAAAAAAAAAACCGATAAGGCTGACCCAATAAGTTGGGTGCTTGACTGCTTACATATAGAGTGCCACTTTTTAACTGTTCGATTGGCTAAGGGTGGATTGATGCCAATTCAAGGTGGGGTGCCGGTGTAGTCTAATCTTGTGTTCAAAAAGGCTGACCATCTAAAAATGGACTAATTTCTGGTTGGTGACCAAAGGTATAAGTGAGGTCTTTACCTTTTCTAGTCAACAGTGTGACTGTATTCAGTCTTTGTGAAGTATAGCATATCTAGGCTGGGCTGAGGTCAGATCAGATCCAGAATGCCACTTAAAATTTTGAATTTGGGCTGTGTTGGGCCTCAAATTCTGTCCAAGAAGCTGGATTTGAACTTCGGTTAATTAACTAAGGGAATTTGGTTTTGGGCTAGACATGGACTGTACTACTTCAGTGCTTTTTTGAATCTTTGTTTTTTTCTCCAACTTTTCATATGAGCCAATGTGACTGATTGAATTGCATGTGAATACAATGCATAAACAAAAGTTAGTGCTTCTCCTAAGTAGGGCCTTTTATTTAATTATTTAACTCATTTAGTGCTTCTTAGCTATCAGAAAGCTTTAGTGTTAATTGGGGCTAATACATTGTATGTTCTCTATAGGAGTGTGCCATCTTGATGTATCAAGTGAAGCAGATAAGCCCAACGTAAAGCAAACTCTTGTCTCCTCGTATAACAGCTTACTGGCTCCCAAGGTGAAGGCTGCCTGCATGGATGGCAGCACCACCATGACCAAAGACATAGCACGTTCAGGAAGCTACAGGGCCCATGAAGAGATCAAAGTAAGCTTCAGAACTAGTATCTGCAATTGGTTCAACCAATTCAGTATCCTCCTACAGAGAAGCTTGAAGGAGAGGAGGCATGAATCGTTCAACTCCCTCAGAGTCTTCCAAGTGATGACTTCTGCAGTACTAGCTGGCTCCATGTGGTGGCACTCTGACATCCGCAATGTTCAGGACCGCCTCGGCCTCCTCTTCTTCATTGCCATCTTCTGGGGAGTCATGCCGTCATTCAATGCCGTCTTCACCTTCCCTCAAGAGCGTGCCGTTTTCATCAAAGAACGGGCATCCGGCATGTACACCCTTTCCTCCTACTTCATGGCTCGAATTGTAGGCGACCTTCCCATGGAGCTCATACTCCCTACAGTCTTTTCCACTGTGGCCTATTGGATGACTGGGTTAAGGCCTGATCCAGGCGCCTTCCTGCTGACAATCCTAGTACTGCTTGGCTATGTTCTAGTGGCTCAAGGGCTGGGCCTTGCTCTGGGCGCAATCATCATGGATGCCAAGCAAGCTTCAACAGTGGTAACCATCACAATGCTTGCATTTGTTCTCACTGGAGGATTCTATGTGCACAAGATACCACATTGCTTGGCTTGGATCAAATATCTCTCATTTACATTCTACTGCTACAGGCTCCTCATTGGCATACAATATGGGGATGGGAAGTTGATCTCTTCCCTGTTGGGTTGCTCTAGAATTGGGAGTGACAGAACCGATTGTGGGTTTGTGGAGGGAGATGTTGAGGGACAAATCCGTCCTGTGGTGAGCATCGGCATCATGTTCTTGATGTTTGTGGGTTACAGGTTGATAGCATATGCTGCATTGAGGCGCATCAAAGCTTGATAATGGTGGCACCAATTATATATGATGTCTGAGCCTGATGAGCATGCATGTTTTCCACCAATTAAATGTTGCCAAATGTTAACTCCACTTGGCTTTTGCTTCCTTCTCAGTTCAGCCTCTTCTTGTAACTTAGTAGACAACCAACCATGGAGATCATCAAGACTTGGTTGGATTTGGTAAAGCTATACATATCATGCTTGTAGTAGAATTTTATTGCCTAGAAGGAAATGTTCTTCTTGGTTATCTGTTGGCAGCACAACTCTTGTTGCAGCAGAGATGTATAAACAATCTAGGTAAATATTATATCATTGTCAAGCAACAACAGAAACATACCCCTCAAGAGTATCATATATCTTTGTCAACTACTGCCAATATACCATCTCTGGTGCAAACTGTGGTGTCACAAAGCATGATTTATTAAAGTAATGCAAAAGGCAAAGCCTTGATGTTATGTTCACTCACATAGCCTTTCTCTTCCTAATCTGCTCACACAACAGAAAATAAGTAGATAGAAATTTGAATTGCTAGATATAGTGATGCTGTTTGGATATGTGCCATGTCACATCAGGAGTGTTATGGTTATTTGGTTACCCCAAAACTCTGCCCTATCAATCTCCAATTGGTAGGGTTTGAGTCCAAAAATATTGGGTTTCCACCTGATTTTGCTTTTCAGAAAAGAAAGGAAATTTATCTGTATGAATGTTTACAAGAGAGGCATTCTCCAAAATGGTGTTAGCAATAGAAAGGGTGGGGCGGATAACAAGAGCCATGTAATCTCGAGCACATCTCCTTGAATAGATAATCTTGGGAAACACTGATTCTAAGCCCAAGGAGAGGCTATTATTCCATTAAGGATAAGGAGGAGAGAGAGAGAGAGAGGATCTAGCTAATAATATTAGGGTGTAGAGGTGGAGGGAAATTATTCCAAAATTAATTGCATATATCTTTTTGATCGACCTTTAGCCATTCTAGTAGCAATATCAATTTGTCACACTTGAGAAAGGATTGAAAGTGTCATTGGAGAAAAGTGCTTGTCACACTTAGGCTATGTTTGGTTTGAAGGAAAAGGTAGGGAAACCTATATAAGGTTTGTAAAGGCTTCCCTACCTTTCCCTATTTTTTCCTTCAAACCAAACACAACCTTAAGGATTGAAAGTATTACTGGATAAAAAAAAAAAAAGAATATGAGTCTTAGATAGCCTTATCTTTTATACAAGTTCTCTTTGAGCGCTAGAAAATCCTGGAAGTGTGGTGTGGCCTTCTTTTCTCTCCATCTCCTTATCTTCTTCTCTCTTATCCATATGTTGGCTACAGCTGTTTTGTACTCATTTTTTCAAATTTCATTATGAATTGATATAGTGATTGGGAATCTCAGTCCTATTGGAACTTCTTCAAACAGTTGTAGCATTGTTGATAATAAAGGGAAAATCTTTTCAATAAAAAGGAAAAAAATTTCACCAATTACGTGAAAGCATATGCATTTAATTGGGGACAATTTGGTTACATATATCTTTTCATGCTCATGCTAGGGTGTTCCCCTCAAAAATGACATTCTACAAACCAAATGTGGTAAATGGGCAAGGGTGTTCTCAAGAAGCTGTGTCTCATAATTATATCTCATTGAGATGGAAAATGGGAAAGAGTACTTACATTCTTTTAGATGAAAGGCGGGGTTGGAAAGCTAGTCCAAGACAGACTCAAGTAGGACTCTAGAAACACTAAGGCTATGTTTGGTTTGAAGGAAAAGGTAGGGAAAGAAAAGGAAAGTTATATAAACCTATACAAGGTTTTTAAAGGTTTCCTTATATTTCCCTTACTTTCCCTACCTTTTCCTTCAAACCAAACACAGCCTAATAGAAAAGATTACGGAATTAGTTGAAACTATGAAGAGGAAAAAAAGTTAATATTGCATACTTAATAAAATAACTAAATGGAAGGATAAGAAAATAATGATTATAAATTATGAAACAAAGGAAAAGTAAATAATACAAATGGAGTAGCAACATTAATAGAAAGGATATAAAAAAATTGAAATTTTAAATGTTAAAAGAATTTAAAATAGAATAGTTTTAATTACACTAGTGTTTAGTGAGGAAATCATTAATATAATTAGTGTTTATACACCTCAAGTGGGTTTAAAAGAAAATACCAAAAGAGAACTTAAAAAAAAAAATTAATAGAATTAATTCAAGAAATTTCAAGTAAAGAGAAGATTGTTGTAGGAAGAGACCTAAAGGTACTAGAAAAGAAGTGTAAAATATAATATGGGGGATGAAAGATTTGGGGTTGGAGAGGGGAATGGAGTAAGAGATATAAATTTAGAATTTCTAATAGCTTAAGATGTGACAATAGCTTACCTAAAACAATGCTAATAGCTCAAAATGATAAAATGTTAACAAAATATTAACAAAATAAAGTCATAATAATAAAATAACGATGAAATAACACAAATAATAATGATAATTTTTATTAGTAGTAGTATTTAAATAATAAAATAGTAAAGAATAAATAAACAAAGATGAAAATACTAAAATATTAATAATAAATTAAAACATTAGTAATAGCATATTAATAACATAAAAACATATTGTTATTAATAAAATAATAACAATAAAAATATATCAATAAAATAATAGAAATAAACAATGAATACTAATGTACTAATAAATATTAACAAACATAATAACATAAGCTAACAATATTAAAAATCAATAAAATAATAACAAATATGATAATACTAAAAAGATTACAAACTTAATAGCTTAATGAAGTATATATTATAAACCAAATATTAATAATAAAAAATAAATCATTTATAAATAAAGTAGAAAAAATATTAATAATATAATAGTTACTGAATTAATAAATTAAAATATTATGAACAAAATCATGTTTTATTGACAGGATAAAATATTTTAATAATAATTAATAAAAAATACTATACTACAAATAAAATATAAACAAATAGTATTTTAACTTCATATTATTGTCAAATAATATTTGTCATATTATTATTTCTTTATTAATACTTAAAATTTTATTCATATTTTACTATTTTATTCATATTGTTAATAACATTAATTACTATACTATTATTAAATACAAATTTTCTTTTAGTAATATTTTATTATGTTGATATTTTCTTTTAAGATTTTAATAATTTATTAATATTTTTTATTCTTCTATAAATATTATTCAGTAGGGCAATATACAAAAAAAATTAGGGGAAAAACAATAAATTTATCTAAAATTTTAAATGACCCATGTTATCAAGATTATACATATATAAGAGGGTCTTAATAACAATTTTTTCAAACAGTTTGAGGTTTGAAAGGTAAGTTACTTTTTCAAACTACAAACATCTAACTAGACCAAAAGAATGACTCGTTAAATTACTTTGGGGGTTTTGTAGGAACAAGGTTCTTTTAGAGGGTCTTCACCAATAGGAATGAATTTTATTTTCAAAACAAAAACAACTACTACAATTGCAAAACATTTAATATAGGTTTGCTAATGTAATAGTTTTTTTTTTTGTTTTTGTTGGAAATGAAACCATACATAATGGCTGCAAAATCCCTTGGCTTTCTATTATTTATGGAACACTATAAAAAATGGAAACCTATTTTTTTTTTTTTTTTAAGTTGACAAAGATAGCTTTAGAAAAAGTCAAAAGAGTTTTCTCCCACAAGATGGTGTTAGCACATAAAAATGAATACAAAAAATTCAAATTACCAAATCCTTGTCTATCAAAATGTTATTTTTTTTAAATTAAAGCATTTTCTAAAATAGGGGTGAATTCCTTTTCTTTAAAAATAGGGGTGAGTATCCAAACACCAACCAAGTTTCATGTTGGCTAGCATAGTTCTAAAATTGAAATTGGTGTTTCTCTTAGGTGGCTGCATTTGGTAAAAATTAACTCTGAAATATTTAAGAAAGTAAAAAGAATTAGAGTGTAGCTCTAAAGTCTGAATAGTGAAAGTTTGCTTCTTTGCTTTTCTTTCACTTAAATGCAATTAACTATTTGAATATCTAAATGTAATAACATCTTAAATAAGATTGTTTTACATATTTACCCCTATGAAATCATGGGTGTTTTTTTTGGTATATGAAGAGAAAAAATAAGGAAAAAATGAAAGGAAATGATTTACTAGTAGCATTAGTTCCACAAAAAAAAACATGGGCTTTTCTATCAAAATGTGAGGCAACTTTTTGAAGAAAAAGTCATAAAACACATTTTAACTCATTAAGAAGGAAAATTGACGTTTGAGACATAAATAAAAATCTTTAAACTTAAGAGTCCATATTCATATGTTTTACTAAGCAGTCTTGAGTGTTTGAGAGCCATCGTTTTAAACCTCAAATGTCTATTTAGTGAAAATACGCGAGCCCTTGGGTAGAGTTTGAATTAGAGCAGAATTGGGATTGAAGGTAGGAGTGATGGTTCTATAGTCAAACCAAATACAAGCTTAAGCAATACTATGTGATGCAAATATACTTTAGTAGGTTAATAATATATTATTTATATATTTTCTTCCCCAACTAGTTTTTTTTTTTTTTTATCTAGATTAGGAAGCTTTCCAACAAATCAAACCTCACATGCATGTGATTTGGGAGGACCTCACTTAGCTCCATCTATTCAACCCACCTCTTTTAAAGGGATTTTAGGCGAGTAGTATTGTTCTCATTAGTCTCATAAAAACTATTTTTCTAGTCTACATGCTTAATTAGGTGCAAGAGCTATATGATATCCAAGCAATAATATCATTGCTTTTACATGATGCATGAACAATATACATGGTTGTGATGCATGAGCAGTAAAACATACAAGCATGCAACTAAAAACCAACTCTAAAGAGGATTGTTCCTATTCATTGGATCATACTTATACCTAGAAACATACATGTACAAGTCAATGAAAGGGGCTTATCCTAAAATTATATTAAAGTTGCTACAACTAAGAGAATTAAACTAAATTAAGAAAAACTAATGCATATGAAGAGAAATTGGAGGACTTACCTTAAGCCATTGGGCCATCTCTATTGCCTAGTTTAGTAGACCTAGGGGGTGAATTGGGTATAACTTAAAAACTTCCCTTAAAACATAAAAATCTCAAAGCCTTCTTGAGTGGTTGGAACTAAGTATAGAGGAATGAATGCTTAGTGTGTGCATTTGTTCACCATTGCAGTTGAACCAAGTAAACAAACAACGGATTCTAGTAATTGCAATAAATAACTTGTAGCTAAAATGTAACTCAACGGGAAGATAAAGTACAAGCTGCGAGAATATGCAGTTAGGTAAAGTAAATGAATAAGAGAATAACTCCAACAATAAGTGCAAATAACAATGTATCAATAGCAAATGAATGAGATAGTAAAGTAATGGCTGCAAATATACTTTTTGTGCAAATGTAATACAGTTAGTGAGATGCAAGGAGTGTAAATAACTATAGGAACTTGAGAGCAAGAATGAAGTAAAGCACAAAGAAAGAAAAAAAAGACAATGTATACTGACTTTTATAGAGGTTCGGTAAAATCTTGCCTGCGTCCTCTACCTTAGACACCTTTTGAGGATTTCCACTACACCAACTAGCTGGACTTTAGGGGTGCCAACAAAGCTTTTACAATCATAGGTTTTCTAAGTCTCCTACAACTATGAATAAACTTTTGAATGTTACCTAAACTAGACAATAGGCTGATGAAACAAATATAACTTATAAACTAACCCAAATGTTGCAAAGTGATACTCTGAAGAACCTAGGCTTAAATGGGGCAAAACTCACTCATAAGCTCTAGGATTTTCACTATTCCAACCTAAGGGAAACACAGAAGGTTAACACTTTTGATTCTACACAAGTCCCTTTGGTTTTCTTACAAAACCCTTTCATTTTCACATAGTTGCCACACTTTATTCTTATTCTCAGATATCTTTATAGGCTAACAAATATAGCTAACTTTTTATGGTTATTTGAACAATGGGGCTCATTAATCCTCTATTGGTACAATTTGAAAATGTTTTCCAACTTGTTTGAACCATTTCCCAAGGATGATAAAGTCATTGGAGTTCAAACAGTTGAATAGAAATCATGTGAGAAGTTTTTCTTAATGTTTCGGTCAACTAATATGAGCTAGTAGTCAACTGATAAACTCCCAAGACACTATTGTCAAGGGTAGTCAGTTATAGGTTAAGGGTAGTTGACTATAGAATGACTTTGCTTTCTATTATCAAGGGTAGTCTACTATTTGCACTATTCGTAGAATTTTATTGTGCAAAGTAGTCTACTACTTTGATAGCTCCACCCTTAGAACATTTAGAAATTTTGATTCCAAAGGCTTAAGAATCGATCTCTTAGGCTTACAAATATGATTTTTTTACATTCTTAACTCAGATAAAGTCTAGAAAAGCCCAAGAACCAAACCCAACTTTAGCCATTGGTTTCTAAGGTTGGTTAACCAAGTATTATTTTTATTAAACCCATTTTGTATATCTTGCACCCGATTACATCAAGTCCTAATAAGATAAAAAACAAATTAAGTGCTTTGAAGCTTTATGTCTTCTTTTTCTTCTTCTTTTGGTAGAAAATCTTCCTTTGTAGATAGTGTCCTAATAAGATAGAAAACAACAATTATGACCTTCCCAATTCAAAACAAAAAATCCACTCAAGGTAGTTTCCCCATGAAAGATTACTCAACTGCTTTTCAAAAAACCCTCACTTAAGTGACTTGTTCTTTACAATGGAGAGAGAACTTCCACTTGATTTCTTGATCCTTGAGGTTATTGATGCCTCAAGACTTCCCAAGACTCCTTATTTATAGGTGTGGGATGGCAAAATCTTTCAAAAAAAAAAAAAAAAACAAAAAACAAAAAACAAGAAACCTTGAGGGAACTCCTCTCTTGAATTTTCAAGGATTGGCTCTAAAATTTACATTTTGGGAAGTTTAATGCACTTTTCAAACTAAAAATCAAGTTTCTTTGTCAAAATTGATTAGGAAACCCATGAATTTAAGAGGGAATAACATCCGGTGCACTTCACACTCCTGATTTTATCCAGGAGTTGCACGGTTGCCCCAAATTGGCAAACTTCAAAATTTTGTGAAAGTCTTAAAATTAAAGAGGTGAAAGGTATTTACCTTGTTTCCAAGCCCAAAAGGTATTTGTATCTAATAAATATGAGATGGATAAAGACTAAGAGTATTTTTAAATTTGCTTAAAGTGCTTCATTAGAGAAGCAACCAAAATACCCTTAATGGTAGTGCCTACAAATAAAGAAAAGAGTGTTGGGACCAATAGACTTACCCAAGAGGGGAATAAATTGGGTATAGCTTAAAAACTTGAGCTTTTGAAAAGAGCTATGCTCAAAACCCTACCCCTAAGAAGCTAAGCAGATTTAGTAGTTAATTAAGAATAGGCTCTCAATAATTAAACCTAAGTAATAAATATAAATCTATATCTTCAAGACAATAAAACAATATTACTGTTAAAGCTCCATAGAAAAGTAATTAAACAAATATATAACAATGATAAGCACAAATAACTAAGTGAAATAAGTAGTAGCTGAAGATAAATAAAATATTGAAATAAACAAGCTGATATGAGGTTAGTGGTTGTGTAATTAAATAAACAATGAATAACGAATATAAATAAATACAAAAAGTAGCTAGAGGTGCCAGGTAGCTAGAGGGAGGACCAACCACAAATGGAAGAGACGGGACTTGCTCCCCACAAATGGGAACCTCACATGCACATCCACCGTGCACTGAGAACATCTCCCAGGAATAATAATTGATAAGTATGGGAGATGTTCCCAATGCATGGTAGGATGTGTGTGTGAGGCGCCAGGTGTGAGGAGTAGATCCGGTCTCCAAATGGAATAGCTATTCAAGATCATCTAGAGATATTCAAGAAGTTGTGAACTACTACTAAAATCTCAAGGACAAGTAATTTCTTAAAAGTAAAGACCAAAGTGTTGAACCACAAATTAGTAACATGGTTAGAAGTTGGAGAAATTAGTAAGCAATAAAGACCAAATTGTTGAACCACAAATTAGTGTAGTTAGTAATGTTAATGAAGTCAGTAGCCTAAAAACTACAATGTGAAATTTGTATCTTGCAGATCTAAAGGAAATAAATAAAATAAAGTGCAAACTTTGAAAGGTAATTAGGTTCAAGTTTTGCACTTAACAAGAGATGTTAGTAGGGTTTGTAGTAAACAAATTGCAAGAACTTAAGCCACCCTTAAGATTTCAACTAAATACATGGACTTCACAAGCACTAGCAAAGCTTTTACAACTAGCCAGACTTCTAGGTGCTTGTAATATCTTAACTAGCAGGAGTTGAGAGTGCATGAAATACCTTACACAACAGGCCTTATGAGAGCTTGTAATACCTAATAAGCAGGACTTGCAGGTTCTTGCAATACCTTATAGTTAGGTTTTACTTTGGTGCCAACAAGGCCTTAATGTATTCAAACTTGAGATTACAAATATAGAACAAGGTATGTTTATAGAAAGTGACCTCTCTGTAAGCTCCAAGAAGCTCAAGGATGGCTTAAACAAAAGGAGTCACCACCTATCTTTCATAGGAAATGGATAATCATTTTCAAATTCGAAAATTTGATTTTATTTCCTCGATAGTGACTCCATCATTTACTAGGAAAGGTACTTAACTGAGAGATTGGATTCCAAGGATTGTGAGAGAGAAGGTGTTAGCCACACCTCTCTCCAAGCTATTATATTAGCCCAATACGGGAATGGTTTAGACTCAATTTCTAATGAGAACCAATGGAAGTAATTGTTAGAATTTTCGAAATCTAGTGAAAGATACTCCCAACTCCTCCTGAAACTAATTTTGTGGTGATGTTATCAGACCTTAAGTACTAATTTCTCTAAAACCCTTACCTCTTTGCCTCTTTTTATTAATCTAGGAGAAGTTGAGAACATAAGTTCTCCAAGGTCTCAGAACTTCAAGCAACCTAGAAACTTCAAATTCGAACTAAAAGATGGAGTGAGAAGATTACTTCTCATATCTAACCTTGTCACTGAAATACCAGTAGCTAGATTGAACGGAAGAGTGCTTGGATGAGCTTAAGGAATGTCTAAAATTGTTGAATGCTTAGGTATTTCTTACCAATCTTAGATCTAAAACATAGTGGGCATATTTGGAGTTTCATGTCGAAAGACTTGGAGGTTTTCTTATGAATGAGAGCACTTACAAGGGTTGGGAATGCTTCTTGGCTCTCTCATTTGTTTCTCCTTTCTAAAATCCACCCATAAAGCTTAATTTGGGTCTCTATTTATAAAGAAAAGAAGGGAAACAACTCAGAATCTCATTCAATCAAAGAGTCTAGGCTTTAAGAGAGTTTTTTTTTATGAAAAAGGCAAAGATTTTTCAAAGAAAATGGTGTTCAATCAATCTTTCCTTTTTGGTGAAATGATTCTCCTCAATCTGGGGTTGATTTGCACATGTTTTGTGTGTCTAATGAGAGCTTGGGGTGTGCCTATCATTATGGTCTTGTATTTCAAATGAGTGAATCAAGTAATGAAATTTGATGTGCAAGGGGTTTTATTGGGTCTCTGAACAAAGTGTTGTAGTTTGATCAGTCAAATAAATCTTGGATGATGGAGATCTACTATTTGTATGCTTTAATCAATGACATTTACTAAAACAGAATCTTTGCTTGGTGGAGGGTCAAACGAGGGAAATTTGCGGCGCAAGTATTTTTAGATATCCAGAATTTGATAGTAGTGATGGATCTTTAATCAAAAGTGTAGATTGAAAGATTTTGGAGGAAATTGAGGAATTTAAGGCTATGATGGATGGTTTCTTTTGATGACTTTTTGCATGGTTTGATCATAAATGTCAATTTGTAATCTATGTTGATCAAACAATTAATCAAGGGAATTTTAAGTTAAAGTTTGGCATAAGAGCTTGAAATTTATGTAAAAAGTCAGGTAGATGGTTTTGATCTGAGAAAGAAATGGTTGATCTTGTTTTTTTAGCTCTACTCATTCAGAGCCATCAAAATGGAATCTTGGTATTTTTGACATAGATCGTGAAGGTTTGAACATCACATAAGAGGTTGGTGTGATGAATGATGGAACTTTAGGGTTTGGTCATGTAATTCAATGTGCAACTAAGCTTTAGTTTCCTAAGCCTAGAGATCGTGTCTAATCGGATGTTCAATGTTGATCTTAATGTTTTCATTTTATTATATGGATTGCATTAAAACAAGGAAAATTGGGTTTCAACAAGTCTTAGTTTTATTTGGTTATGTCTTCAAGTTTTGGAGTTTAAAAGGAGGGTACAAAGAGGTAGGGTAAAGGGACCAAGCAAAAATTGAGTGCTGACACTCTCAAAGGAAAATATAGCAATATAAGCACAAGATTAAAAGCTTCTCATCTTTCTTCCCCTATAAAACTATTAAATCTTTAGAACCTCTTAAAAAATGACTCTTTCTAACTTTCTCCCTCCGGAAAACATTAATACACTATGTACAAGGAAAGCATGGGTTGTTTTTCTCTTGATTTCTCTTACTCATTTTGAATCAAGTTAAACTCTTCTATTTATAGAGGATTTGAGAGCAAATGACTATTTTTTAGTTGTTGGAGGGGCTTTTTCCTTTCCTTGAATTGATTCAAATTTCCTTTAATTTAATAGAAGGCTTTCAAAGATGGCAATAATTGTTTAAGCCTTCAAATGGTCAAGTTCTTTGAAATAGTTGATTCAAATTTTTTCTAGTCAAATACAATATGAAAGAAGGAATCTTTTTTCTCTTCTAATAAACCAGTTCCTTCAATTAGTTGACTAATTTCATTTTGAACTCAAACTGTTTAGGTTATTTGACTACATTTTTGGGGTACTTAGCTATCTTTTTCAAACAGGGTATTTTCATGCCATGGCTATCATAGTTAGTCGATTGTACATTTTAGGGATAGCCAATTATGTCTTACAATCCTAGCATGACATTTTATCAAAAAGCCTAATACTTAAAAACCTTGAAAATGATCATCCAAAGGTTTGGAACTTCTTCCTTTGGTTTTTAAATAGAATTTTAAGATTATAGACTCTTGTTTAAGTACACGAAATCCTAGGAACCAAACCTATTCTAAAGATTGGTTTCTAAAGTTTCCTAACCTACGTTCAGTATTATTGAGCATCATAGAGAGTGCATCTTAAACAAACGGTTTCATCAAGACCCTATAATATTGACACATTGTGAGCATAACTTGATGTAATCCTCCTCTTAATGAGTTTTTGTAATTGATGGTCATTTAAGTAACTCTAAGTCCTTTAGCTCTTATAGTAGCCTTGTCATGCTTGAATGTTATTGGACCAACCTCATTTAGAGAGATTTGGTGTTGATGAAAAAATCAAGCTTGTGTAGATGATCAAGTAGAACTTTAACTTCATCTTTGGTAGAATTCATGCTTTTACACAAAGAAATGCATATTCTTAGGTTATGTAACTAGGGTGAAAGAGTACAAGTTGAGGTGCACTAATTGAAAGTCACCTAAATTTATCAGCAGTAGAGATGTTACCTTTGACGAGTTTTCTATGCTTAGTCAAGGAAATTGGTCCATTGATATTGATATAAACTAGGGGGTTAATGAGTAGGTAGAGTTAGAAGTTGAAGCTCTAAAGACAGTGAGAAAGGGTACTTTAATTCAATTTATCTAGGATGAGGTGCATGATTCTCTAGTTGAAGATGTCCTTGAAGAACAACGATATAGTATTGGTATAGGTAGACAAAGATAAATAAGACCACCTCATAGATATGGTTATACTAATTTAATTGTATTTTCTTTGTTTGTTATAGAGGATCTTAATGACCATGAGCCATTTTCTTATAAAGAGCCTACTTTGTGATGAATCTTCTTAGTAACTATTATGAATGGGGAGATTGAGCTTCTCCATAAGAATTGAACTTACGAGCTTGTGAAACCACCACTAGGCCAGAGAATCTCAAGGGTAAAAGTTTCAAGGCATAAGGCCCAGTTAGTAATTTAAAGGCTTTACATAGAAGGAGGGTGTTGACTTTAATGAAGTATTTGTTCCCAATTGTGAAGAATAGTACTATTTGTGTGTTGCTTTCTATGGTTGCTTGGTTTAACTTGGAGCTTGAATAGCTTGACATCAAAAAAATTTCTACATGATGAATTTGAGGGGGAAGACCATGTGTGCCTGTTGAAACAATTTTTTTAAGGTTGAAGTCAATCTCCTAGGCAATGGTATAGGCATTTTGACACTTTTATGGTTGGACAAGGTTACTCTAGGAGTGACTGTTATAGTTGTGTGTATCATAAGAAGCTCTTAGACGGATCTTTTGTGTGTTTATTGTCATATGTTGATGACAAGTTGGTTGTTTCTAGAGAGATGTATGAGATAAATAACTTGAAGAAGTAGTTGAGCGATGAGTTTAAGATGGAGGATTTAGGTGCAACCAAGAAAATATTGGATATGGAGATTCATAGGGGCCAAAGCATAAATAGATTGTACTTGTCATCGAAGAAGTACGTATAGAAGGTGCCTGAGAATTTTGGTATGGAAAAATGTAAGGCACTGGGCACTTCACTTGTAGCCCACTTCAAGTTATTTGCACCTTGGTTACCATATAGGATGAGCATATGTCTCATGTTTCTTATGATAATATAGTGGGTAATTTTATGTATGTTATGGTTTGCACTCGCCTAGATATTCCGTATGTTGTCACTATTATGAGTAGGTTTATGGTAGATCCTAGAAAAGGATATTAGTAGGCAATAAAATGGATTCGTCGGTATCTTAGAGGCATTACAAATATTATCTTGGTATATGACAGGGATTGTGACACCGGTGGTAGTGTTGTTGGGTTTGTAAATTCACATTATGCAAGTGATTTCTATCAGGTTATGTTTTTACTCTAGGTGTGCCATTAGTTGGAGAGTAGTTTTGTAGTCTATAATTGCCTTGTCTACCACACAGGCAAAGTATATGGCAATAACAAAGGAAGTATTATGGATGAGAGATTTGATCAGTGATCTTGTCTTGCAGTAGGAGTGTACTATTTGTATTATAACAACCAAAGTGCCATTCATTTTACCAAAAATCAAATGTACTATGAGAGGACCAAACACATTGTTGTCAAATATCATTTCATTTGGGAAATGATGTCTTAGGGTGTTGTTTCTGAGTCCGGATCTCCTACCCACAAGAACTCTGTCCATGTCTACCCACATAACATCGTAGTCACACATGGGAGACATCTCATACTCTACATAATATTATGCACGGGGAGATGTTCCCAATGCATGGAGATAGTGTATTGTGGGTAGATGTGGGCAGAGTTCTTGTTGGCAGGAGATCCAGATTCGTTGTTTCTATGCACAAGTTGTTATGGCCAAAAGTCCTACTAAAATGTTGATAAAATCTCTACCTATGGACACGTTCAAGCATTGCTTGGATTTGATTGGTATTTACAACATTTGAAGTGTGTCATTTGTGGGTTTATCCACTTATATGGTGAAAATGGATGAAGAGAGTTTGCTATTCTTGTATGGATTGAAGGAATTCAAGCCGCCAAGGTTGAGATTTGTTGTGTATGTGTCTTGAATTTCTGATTGTGGCCTGCTCCATGACCTGACCCAAAATTGGTGGAGAAAATTGATTCTGGTCTATGGTGTGGAGGGCTTGGGTTGTCAAGTGTGGGGATGGAGATCCCATGGACATTAGGGGTGTCAATTGGACTGGATCTGGTCCAATCTGATCCAGTCCAACGTGAGTCCATTATAAATGGATCAGGACCAATCCAATCCAATGAATGTTTTGGACCAATTTGGAACGGTCCAATTTAATGTCTAAAGCATCCAATCTGTTCAAATTCATTTTGATTTAGATTGGATTCAACCCAAATCCAGTTCATTGGGACATATATTTTATCTAATATCAATGGATCAGATATTGACTTAATCCAACCCAATCCAACATAAATTTGTTACGGACGGACCAGGTCCAATCCAATCTAATAAATATTTTGGACCGAATTGGTCCAATCCAACATAAATTTGTTACAGATGGACCAGGTCCAATTCAATCTAATAAATATTTTGGACCGAATTGGTCCAATCCAATGTCTTGTTGGTCCGTCCAATCCAAAACCGGTCCATTGACACCCTTACCCATGGTACAGACCCAATCTATTATTTTTTCCTATATGTACATTAATTGTTCCTATTTTTAGGGTTTGAGAGAGGCTAGTCATACTTGTGCTCTATTGTTGATTATCCCATGTATGGTCATCATAAGAAGTAAGGCCAAATCACATTAAATCTTTGTGTGCTCTTTGAGTGGCTCTATTTTTCATTTCTCTTTCTATTTCTTTATAGGCATGCCATGCCAATCAGTTTCAGATCTTGATGTTGTGTAGTTTCACAACAGAACTTTCATCCAATAGTGGAACATGGCTAGGGTTGTCAATTGGATTGGATTTGGTCCAATCTAATCCAACCACCCAATGTGAGTCCGTTACAAATGGACCAGGTCCAATCCAATCCAATGAATATTTTGGACTGGTCCAATTCAATGACTGGACTATCCAATCTATTCAAATTTGTTTTTATTTAGATTGCATTGGTTACAACCCAAATTTGTTCTTATCTTCTATCACAAGACCAGATATTGGCTCAATCCAACCCAATCCAATATAAATTTATTACGGATGGACCAGGTCAAATCCAATCCAATAAATACCTTGGACCATTAAGTTTGGATTGATCCAATTCAATATTTCTTGTTGGTCCCTCCAATTTAGACAAATTGATTTTGATTTGGATGGAGTCCAACCCAAAACCGCTCCATTGACACCCGTAGACATGGCTAGACTCTGTAAGTTGTTTATAGATGTTTTAAAAGGCCACAGCTTGGTGACATTCATTCCCAAAGTGGAACTTACTGCAAAATCGTTATACAAACACTGGTGTTGGAACATCAAAATGGCCTCCTCTACCTACAACCACCCAGATGGGTGGGGCAGCGGATTACAACCAAAGCACAAAACGTTGATGTGCAAATGCATCATCTATAGACATATCTTGGGGCAATTTCTCCCCTCCACCACTTGTCTCTGTTGATAAACACAGATGGAGCCCTTGATCATCTCCTTTTCTATCGTATGGTAACTAGAGCAGTTTGGTAGGCAAGTTGGTTCCACATTCGATCAACATAACCCTATAGATCTGATTATATATTATTGAATTTGCAAGCATTGTTCTTCCCAGTTGGAGGAGTTCGTTCATACTGTAAAAGAAAAAAAAAAAAAAATTGAAGACAAACATCTTTGTCCCACTCCCACTGCACTACTACTACATTCCTTTTACGAAGCACAAAGAGACTAGCTAGGCTTCATTTGTTTTGCTATCGATAATTCGATAAAGCTAGCTAGCTCCACAGATGCAATCACAACCCACCTTTTATATAAATAAAATAAACAACAAACACCCACACAACTACTGTCCAATAATCCATATAATATTAGACTCCACCAAAGTTGGATTAATTGTTATAAAATATCAAACACAGATGATGATGCTTCATTTAGTGATTTATAGAATTGGGCAAGCAATAACTTTAAGTATTCAGCCCAATCACAACCAGACAGCGCAGCATGAGAGGTAGAAAAGAGAGAGGACTCTTTTAGGTACCTGAAGCTGATTCGTTAGGTTTTTTTGGATTTCAATGTTTATTTGATAAATATTGATATTAATTTATTAGTACGTAGGTATTTATTATAAAATGCTATTTGGTAAGAGTTTTTTAAATAATTTATCGATACATAAGCATTAATTTATTAAATATCAGAGAAAACACCATTTTTAATATTTCTCCCAATTGTCAAACAACAACAATAAACACTGATTCTTGTTTTTTCGAGACAAATCTCAAATAAAACAATTCTTCAATAAATGGCCAAAGTAATAAATAACCTCTCTAATTTGCTACAATCGGAACAGAAAAGAAATGACTTGCACTTATCCTTCGTATTACAAGATATTTGTTAATGGTTGACAATTCTGGTTTGTTACTTTATTTCCATACTCCATACCAATTATCTCAGTCAGACAAACAGATAAAACTGTGAGTGCACGCTTTATCCACACTCTCCATGATGATGACACACTGAAGCTATGCGTTGTGAGATAAATCGCTTCAGCTTTTGAAGTTGTTAATAATGTTTCTCACTACTTGCTGTCAGCCATCAAGAGTGGAGAACTATTTACTCTTCAGTGTGGATTTAAAAATATAGCATAGAGAAAGACAATAATAGGGTTGTTCACTGAGGTAGTGCTGCTTTGAAATCTTATGTATCATACCAACCTGTATTTTCATGGAGTTGGACTGGGTGCTTAATTTTGAATGCTTCACAAAAGATAAAACCAAACTAGCAGAAGAGATCGAGTTTTAAAATCAGCAGAAATTCAGGAGCACATTTCTAGATTCAACTTTGGAAATTAATAAAAGAAAATCATCATGCAACATTTTATATGTTTTGTTTTAGGAAAATAATATTGCCCCAAAAAACCCTAATCGTTACACTGTTTGTATCATTATTGTAGAACTTGTGGAGTAGTTAATTTGTGAAGGTCTTCTGTTTACCTAGATTAGATTTTGAACTTGGTTGCATCAGCCCTTAGGTTCAGTTTAGAAAAAGTACAGATACAAATATGTTCAGTATAAATACATACAAAATACAAGGTTTTGCACTCTATATATTTGTATTTGTACTCTTTCTAAATTGAGCATTAGATTCAGTTTGGTTGCAATGCAAATTTAATCAGCCCTTAGGCTGTTTTTGGAAACGATGCAAATAAGTGTGAATTGCAAATACGTAGAGTGTAAAACAGTTCATATAAATGTAAAGTTGGGTTAATTTTGCACTGGAAAATTTATCTTTTTACCAAACAGACTTTTAGCTGCGATGGATGCAAATAAGAATTCCAATAAAGCATATGCATTTTTTATCAAAAGCTCACTTGAATGCAAATTTACTTCTTTTTTATTGATGTACTTTTACATCTTATTATTAATGTAAGGCCCCGTTTGATTCGCAGGAATAGGGGTCTGGAATCGGAATTGGAATCAGAATGAGCTATTTTGATTCCAACTATTTGGTTGGGTGGAATCAGAATCCTATTCCCATTCCTGCTGGAATGACATTCCCCCATTTGAGGGAATGGCCATTCCCTGCCCCTCCATTGGGAAAGAAATCCCATTCGTGCTGATTTTAATTTCCATTCCCATTCCTGTCTGAACCAAACAGACTATGGGAATGGACCATTCCGATTCCAATTTCGACTGTGAACCAAATGGACCCTAAATATGCATTAGAAAATGTGATTTCTGTCATTTGACCATGCATAAATGTAATGTTGCCAAACACAAGCAAAAGTGAATCAGAGTGCAAATTTACCCTGAACTGAGATTTACACTCCATTTGCATCGTTTCCAAACGCAACCTTAGGCTCAGTTTGTTTTAAAGTGAGGTACAAAGCCAGTTAACTAGAAGATATGGTCCCCACCTTTACATGAGAGCGAAATGAGATAAGTGGAAAGTGGTGCAAAATTTGCATCAATTCTTGAGGTGCAAATGAGACCAAAAATACAAATTTTGTTTTACATGCATGATACGAATGCAAATCAGAAATACAAACGCACACGGATCTATTCGGACTGGGTATAAAATTGGTATCCAGTGCTGATTTACAATTCAACAAACAGAGCCTTAACTTACTGGCAGATTGGTACTTAGGAGGTGTTGACAATTTTTAAACCAGAAACAATTGCCACATCATTAAAAGAAACAATTTTTGCTGATGTGGCAAAAACAATTGCTACTTCATAGTATCACCCCAAGTGCCTTCTACAGGCATATATGTATACTTTTCAGTAGTGAAGATAAGACTGAACATTGCATGCTTATCAGTCTCGCTTTTTATAAATTGCTGCATTTGCAAAGTGGGATTCATGCATGTCAGTTCAAGGTGATGACTGATGAGATATATAATATATATATATATATATATATATATATATATATATATATGAGTGCAGTCTAATCTATGTGTTAGAAAAGGAAGACATCTCATATGTTGTTGCCTTCATTGAATAACAATTTTATAATGAATTGTGGACACTAAAAGGGTTTTTGGTTGCCATCCAGAGTGCAACGATCTCAGCAGTACGACAAAGGTTTGCTTTACGTTGGGCTTATCTGTTTCACCTTAATTCATCAATGCATATTCCCACAGAGAATGTGCAACGTATAAGGCCAAACATACACCCCAAAAGCATTTTCTGATCAGAACCAATTAAGAAGCACTAAAGATTAAAAAAAAGAAAAAAACACAAAATACTCTCCCTAAAGAAGCACTTAGTATGGTTCATGCATTTGTGAGTCACATGCAATTCAATCAGTCACCTGCCTTTTAGTAGTCTTTCAGATGTCTTAGTCTGAGCTTTAAAAAAAAAAAAAGAAAATTGAAGAAGCACTGAAGTGAATTAAAGGAATTTTGTCCATGTTTCTTGAATTGTTCTCACTGTGTGATTCTACGTGCAAAAGGCCAACAATACTATCACTACAAAACTGCCTTGGGATATGCTTTCATTTTAATGTTTATATGTTTGTGGGTTGGAAGATGATAGGATATCTGGATATGCTGCAATTAGTGAAGTGTTCACCAATAACACCCACAGAGAAGGCTTGGTTGATTGTATTTTGTATACTTGTATTTGATAAATGTCACAAATATCATGATAGAAGTATAATTTAACTATTCTGGACCTATTCACGAGATTTGTTAAGGCTGCGTCTGAAAATGATGCAAATAAGTGTGAATGTAAATATGTAGAGTGTAAAGTGGTTCTTAGCTGTAAAGGATATAAACACGAATTCCAATAAAACATGTCTTTTTTATCAAAAACCCACTTGAATGTAAATTTACTTCTTTTTTATTGATTAACTTTTACATCTTATTATGTAAATATGCATTGGAAAATGTGTTTTCTATCATTTGTCAATGTATAAATATAATGTTGCCAAACACATACAAAAATGAACCAGAGTGCAAATTTACCTTGAACCGAGATTTACACTCCATTTGCATCATTTCCAAACGCAGCCTAAGACTTAGTTTGGAATTTAAGGAGTACAAACACAAATATCTAGAGTGCAAAACCTTGTATTTTATATTATTTTTTATATATTTACACCACTTGTATTTGTACTCCTTCCAAACTGAGCCTAAAGGTAAGCTGAAGTAGGTTGAGCTAGTTCAATTCCAATTTGAGTTATGTTTAGTTAGTCACCACAATCCAAATTGCACTCCTAATTAGGGTGGCCAATTTTTAATATACCTATTACAATCACTGATAAGTGTGCATCTGGCAAATTTTGTTGTTGATGATGAATTGATGATGACGAGTAGGTTTTCAAATTTTTTTACAATTTTCTTATTTCTTTTATACTTTTGTGTGTTTTCATCTTGTTTTTTAATTATTATTATTATTTTTATTATTATTCTTTGGGTAAAGAGTTACACATTTGACCCAAAAAGGTTGAATTGTTGACTCGACACCAAATAATAAAACAATTTCATTTTTGTATTACTTTTAAATTTGATCATCAACAAAAATGATTATTTTTTATCACTCTTATTTTTCTTTAATATGGTTAATTAATATAGGATTCAATGAAAGAATGAGAATTAATACCCTAAACATAACACTTAGTGAGAGGAAATTGAATGAGGAGAAATGTAGTCGATGGAAAACTTAATGGAGGTTAATTAATACCCTAAACATAACACTTATTCTAGTCTAGAATAAGATTCAATGAATGTCAATGGAGGTTAATACCTTAAATATAAAACTTAATGAGAGGGATTTGAAAGAGGAGAAAAGTGGTTACTCAAAATACATTTTTGTCCTTACAATTAGAGAACAACTAAATTAAAAAACTGGGGTATTTTAGTGAAACAAAAATTCCACTCTCATTCACACTTTTAATAGTAGTATAGATATATTAATTATACTTTCATTTTTATTGATTAATTGCATACGTAGAAAGATATGAAAATGGAAAAGTTTTGATCAATCAACACCCTAATGAATTTTGATAAATAACACCTGATTGGTTACCACTTTTATGATACCAAATGGTTAGTTACAAGCTTTTTTTTCATTATCAAATCCAAATCCTTTAATTGTTCATTTATGCAAAATAAGCAATAAATGAGAAAGAAAAGTGCCATATAGACACCATCAATAATCCATAAGGCCTAGTTATTTATTAGGAAACACTTACCCAGGTAAATGCATTTACCCATTCTCTTTTATTTCTTAAGAAAATAAGACAATAACTATTTTAACCATACATAAAAATCTATTATTAAAAGGGGCAATTTTGTCCCATCCAAGTATTAGCAACTTTCACCCCATGTGGGAAAGTTACTTTTTCCACCCGGAAGATGAATACCCAAGGGAAATGAATTTAATATCGACCCCACATAAATATAAAAAAAAGACATGGGTATCTTCACCAATGAAAAACAAAATCTCATTGATCAACTTTCCTCCTCTCAAAATCTGAAAAATGAATGCACCCAAAATGCTAAGTATGATGTGCATGTGCCTTACATGGACACTTTATTTTGGTTTGTATTTTCAAGTTATAGTATTAGTTTTTTAAAAGAACTAAGTTTCTAATTATATTTTGATCAATTGAAAATGCAAGGTTTTAAAACCGTTGTTGATCCGGACCATTGGACCATTCAGCATAAAAACCAACCAGGGTATTGGTTCCGTTTTATTGTCAAATCATTATTTGTCCAAAAACCATGGAATTGGTCAATGATCATTGACCCGGATTCGGAACATGTATCAACCCAAACAATAGTTTGTTGGTCAATTTTTAATTTTTAAAAGCATTACAGACTGGTCTATTTGGACTGGACAGCTGTCAAACTGCTGACCTGGAAACCAGTGGCCAATTAAATCATTCCGGATAGGTTTTTAATTAAAACACCGGGTAAATTTGTTTTACTTTTATTCTGACATGCCATTCCAATATTTTAACACCAAGCTTTATTACGCCAATAGGTTATAATAAAGACCCAATAATTCCTTATTAATCACCATTAGAACAATATACCAAACAACTGATCAAATGATTTAGGGAAGGTGGGGCTTCTCCCTCTATAATGTTTTTTTTTAATCTAATTAATGTTTAATTAGTATAAGATAAAGGAGGTAGTGGGCGAAAAATAGAAGGAACAAGCTTGTTGATTAAAGTAAAAATATATATAAAATGCATCATCAATGATTGATTTGTTATTAATTTTATGGGTTATTGATAGCACATGAAGCACTCGACCATGATAGATAACTAATAGGGCTGATTCCAATCTACATAAAATATCAGCAATAGGTGTAATGGAGGTCCTGATATATTGGATTGGTTTGTCCATTGACAGCACTAAATCTAATGTTCTTTAATCCATTAAACTTTCTTAATTGAGCTTCAATTAACCACCAGAAAGAAAGCTGGGTGAGTTGCAATTGATAAAACCATAAATGTCATACTTGTATTAGAATTAATTATTAATTACCTAAAAGGTGTTCTTCTTGACCCTTTGTTTACAAAATTAATTGGGAAATAGATGTTTAAAGATTAAACAATGGGTAAATATTATATGATTATCCTGAAGAGAGTGATGGAGGGGATACAACTAATGTACTACACAATAGGAATAGTCTTCTCCCAAACCTTTAAAACCCCCAATACCCTGGTGAGTGTAGGATCCTATCCTAGGTCTCCACTATAACCAACCAGCCAGAGACTGTATTAATATAAAGCTAGTTGGCATCCTCATGGAGGGTGCCAAGTTTTTTTAAAGGAAAAGGAAACAATTATTAATAAATATGAAAGGAACCTACAAGTGGGGCCATGATCATTTTACATTATTTTGAGCTTGGGCGTCCATTCAAATTTTGACAAAAGCTAAGCCTGAGCCTGGCCTATGAACAGGTTCAATTGTAGTCATACAGGAACATCTCGACATGAAGGCTAAAAGGTTTCTTTTGCAAAAGAAAAAGAAAAAAAAAAAAAAAACAAGGACGATTTAGGGTAGGCAATTTAGTTAGGGTTTAGTGGAAATATGGCATCTTTGAGATATAATGGATAGAATTAATTGGATGCTTACTGGTTCAAATATAGAGAGATGAATTTAGTGGGAAATTTATGATTTGTTGCACTTTACATGTCACTTAGATTTTTAGTTGATGGTCTGGATGATCCTTATTCCTTCCACAGTAATACTTTACCATTCCTTCCTTTTTTTTCCCTAATTTTCTTTCTTCTTTATTTATTTAGATTCTACCATCCATATGGATGATATATTTAATAGGTCAAAGCATAGGCATCAAGGATTTCAGGATCTTATAAATGTGTTAGAATAGGACATGTTGTTTAGCAGAATAAGACTAGACAGTATCCACTTTGCTAGTTTATTTTAGTATTTTAGTTTTAATTTTTTTTTAATCTATTTTAGTTTTAATATGTATTTGATCAAATGTTTTTTTTTTTTAATTTAAAGGGTAAATATTCATATTGACATGGTAATCTCATTAGTTTTTCTTTTCTTTTTTTCTTTTTCATTTTTAACAACAGGAGCCACAAACACCCCAAAACTCCCTAAACGGGCCCATGCCCACACCAGGACAAGGACAGGCCCCGAGCCCAAACAAAACGATCAATCGTCTTTAGGGGTGCAAACCAGGCCAGGTTGGCTTCGGTTAAGGTCAGCCCTAACCTAGCCCTAACCCAAACAAACCCTATCATATTCAATTAAATATACATATACAGTGTATAAAAATAATACATGGACATTATAATTTGATCCATTGGTATAGAGTTGGTGTTGGTAAATAAATTTCGAAGTTAGGAAGTGGTAATTTATAAGATCAATCAATGGCTTTGGCCTTTGGGAGATGTCTCTCTCTTTAGTCTTCAAAAAAGAACCCAACCATGTGCAATTATCTCAAATTTGCTCATTGGGTATGCCTACCTGGTTGGTGGTTGCTTTGAGAGTTATATCGTTAATGTGGAGAGTACCAGTAGCCATGGTTTTTAAAATCAGATCGGACTTGACAGTCGGACTGGAAAATTCAGGAATCGATCAGGTAATCGGTTTCATTTCACCAAAAATCATTTTTTAACTAAAAACTGTTGATTTGATCAGTGATTCATTGATCCGGGCAATTAAACCATTGATCCGAACAACAGTTTTAACTGTTTTTTATTTAATTTTTTTTGTTAGAATGAATCATTTATTCAAATCAAATGGTCAAACCATTCGACTCGGAAACTGGTCCCAGAACGATTGACTGTCCAGTTTTAAAAACCTTGCAAGTAGCTGGAATAAATGGTTGGACTGTTTTATTTGCATTTTCTCGATTTTATGGTACATCAGCTGAATGTCGTGATGAGATTAGCTTTGCGGTGAAGCTTTGTTTTTCATCTCTAGCAATTTGCTCAGATTCTAAGTTTCTAATTGACATCTTATCAGGCTATTTGACTCCTTGATGCTTCTGGTATTGGATAATTTAGATTGAAAGGGTCCGTCAATACTTGCAGATATGCTCTTACATGTTTATTCATAACTATCGGGAAAGTAATCAGGTAGCTGACTCCCTAAGCTAATGTGGCATGTCAGATCGCTTCTATTTATCTAGAGAGGAGCTGCCTAATCGCATTCAGTCAGATGGTGCTGGTTTATATCCTACATCACATTCAAATCCGGCCTAAGCATTAATCCAGATCCGATCCAACCTTGGCATTTTCCAACCCAAATCTTAATTAGATCATCAACTTAACCCTGCTTTTTTATGGTTCGTTTGGTTATTGAAAAAGGATGAGATGAGATGGGATGGGATGAGAAAGGAAATTTTTTTTCTCAATCCTAACACCTGTTTTGGTTGTTGAGATCAATTTGTTTAAGAGAGAAGAAATGAAATTTATTGGTTAATTTAATCTTACGGTGAGATTACGGGCTTTGATACGAGCTGTGGCCTTGATAGCAGCAAGGAGGTGATCCTCCTCCTCCATGCGCTTCTGCCTCCAAAATTTGGCAACCTCATGCTTCGTTACGCTCTAAACAGTATTCTTTGCTCGTCTAATTGGGAGGCAGAAGTCGGAACCTCATGCGGCGGTGGAAGAACGATGCCAGATCTGGAAGAGGTAGAAGTCGGAAGCCGGAAATCGTTTTCTGGCAATGAAAACCGGAGATGGCATCAGTGAGTACACCGTTGGACGGCGTCTGAGAAGAAGACTATATTCAATTGCCTCTCTCGATGAAATTTTCACTCAGCTTCCTTTCTCAGTGGAGTTGCACCTATTTGGTGAGACCTAGAAATTGAGACGTGTGTTCTCGTCACGTCGGGCTATTAGCTTGAGTTGGGCCAGATTAGCTTGGGGTTCTCACTATCCAAGTTAAATTCTAATGATCAATAGTGAATTCTTCTCATTAACATGGAAATCCCTTAGTTTGTTCATAAGCTGATCTTCCTGTACGAGTCAGCTTAATTCAACCTCAACCTTAAGTAGGGGTGGATTCGAGCCG
The DNA here is from genome assembly GCF_055504915.1 of Nelumbo nucifera. NCBI lineage: Eukaryota > Viridiplantae > Streptophyta > Magnoliopsida > Proteales > Nelumbonaceae > Nelumbo > Nelumbo nucifera. Next base: position 56,487,302 of record NC_142653.1, read on the forward strand.
AGCCGAGCTGAATAGTACCAGGCTCGAGCTCGGCTCGAGACTATTCTATAAGGCTTGAGCTCGAGCTCAAGCTTGGTTCGAGCCAGAACCTTGAGCTCAAGCTCGGCTCGAGTCAAGAGTTCATAAGCTCGAGCTTGGCTTGGCTCAGCTCATTTTATATTTTATAAAAACATTTTATTATAAAAAATATTTAGAAAAAAATATATATTTTATAAAAATAAAAATTATATATAAATTTTTTTATATTTAAAAAATTAAGAATTATAATAATTAATTTATATATATATACGAGCTGGCTCGCAAGCCTCACGAGCCAAGCTCTAATAAACTTGAGCTTGACTCGTTTAATAATCGAGCCACTAAATTGGGCTCAAACTCGAGCTCAACTGAAACTGAGCCGAGCCGAATTTTTCACGAGACGAACTCGAGCAACTCATGAAAGACTCGACTCGTTGCCACCCTTAACCTTAACTATTTGGGGTTGTCTCTAAGTTAAGTGATCTTCCTATTAAAATCCCTAATTTTTGTATAATCATTAATGATGCCTTCTCATTCATGGGGCTGCTTGCACATTATTTTGATAATTCTCTTTAAGATTACTAAATTAGTTTTAATTTTGATTAGGCATTAATTTCAATATTCTACAGCCACACTACTTCCTATGCAGCATCAATTTTCTATAAATAAGAGTTTATATCTGCATCCATATGATTAATGGTATATCATGATTATAATATCTTTCTTTGCTTCTCTGAAAACGTGATCATATGACACTGCCAAATCCCTCATCTGGAAAGAATACAAATATAAATAATACATACAAAAATAGATATTTGTATTTATATTCTTTCCAAATTAAGCTTTCATGGGGCTTTTCTTCCTCGGAGGCCATTGATGACAATACTATAGTCTCTCTCAATAAAAGCTTTGAATCTAGGTAACGAAGATGCAACTCTATGGGTTTGCAGAGCAGTCCAAGCTTTAACTTCATTAATATTACATATCCCACCCTTGTCAGCAGCGCGGACAACCTTTCTATTATCATCATAGAGGAATGAAATGCAATCAGATTGGCTTTTCTTCACCATGCCAGTCAATCTTCGCCACCAACTTAAAACATCCTTATTTTGAAGGAGTTTGGATCACCTGCCAACAAAATATGTTCCAACACCCTATTAGCATCATCTGATGTTGTGTACATGACGGGTTCTACTTTTATGGTGGGTTCAAGTTTCATAGTGAGATGTGCAGTGTTAGATCAAGTTGGTAGGGTGTTAGAATGTGTTTTGTTGGAAAGAGATCCCAAGCAGTTTCAAAATAGTCCCCCTCTAGGGTACTCCAAATTTGATTAACTTCTCTACAATGAAAGAATTAGTAAATGGTTGGTCTAATACCTAATTCCTTTGTGCCTCGATCTTGATAACTATATATTTTCCTAAGGCTGTGTTCGGTTGCAATGCAATAAATTTGCACTGATGCAAACCATGACAGTACAAATTATTTGAGTGTAAATTCTGACATATTTTGGTTTCAAATTTTAACTTATTTTGTTCAATTGCAGTACAAGTGAAGTAAATTAAGACATGAAACAGAATAAAATAAAAACCAAAACAAAACTAAACAAGAATTTGCATTTTTTACATTTGTGCTCCCATGCATTTGTACTGGTACGAATAAAATTGCACTGCAACCAAACACAGCCTAAGCAACTAGTATCCCTTTGATGCTGGGAATGTGCTATAAAACTCTAAATTTATTTGAAGGTTGTTAAGGCTATTTTTTTTTTCGAATTAAAAGTGGACTTGGTGTAAATTTTGCACCTAGTCAACTTGGGGTCAAAATTTGCACCTCAAAAAGTGATGCAGGATTTCCCTCCCCTTCCTCTCTCCATTCTCTCCTATGAAGTGGGGAGCACATTATTCCACTTCAAACAAATAAAGCAAAGTAAACCTTAACCAGAATGAATTAGGATTGTACTCGTTCCTGGGCATATTTACCTAGTACAAATGCAGCGTAAAATAGGAGAAGGCTGCAACAGCAGATGTTTTCAGGCTTAGCCACATGAAGAGCTAAAATGTCGTAATTTGATTGTCTGGTCTGCCCACAAAGAATCATTTTGAATTTGGACCTTGGAGTAATAATACAAAATAAATAAATAAATAAAAGCTAGTAAACAAGGACTTAATGCTTGCAACTCTTGAATTGTTTGTCTCACTGAAGTATGCGTCCCACCATGTCTGTTAATAATTTATCCATAACACCACCCATTGAATTGCTTCATTGATTTTCTGAAGCAAACAAGAGATTCAGATTGCAGAGGATGATCCTTTGAGGCAACAAAGCAAAGTGCACTATTGGGCAAAACTTTTTTCCCAGTAAAGGATAGCAGTGGAATGAACCTATTAGGAGAAGCACGCACAAGATAGTGAGCTGACCATGATGTGAAGCCTATTTTCAAACTGAATATCATGTGAAATTGTGGTAATAAGCTTGACCTTTTCTTCTCTTTCCTAGATTAGATATATGGGATGGGGCTCCCCATTATCAGCTTCAGGGATCTTACGTGTCAAAACACTATTGGGTAGGAACCCTTTGAAATTTGAAATATACATGGAATATATATATATAATATCTCTTGATGGGTCACTTTTGACTAGAGTGCTCTCAAATTATGGAAGAAGGAATGCTTTTTGCTGTACTTTATATATAAATATATAGTTGAGTGAGTGTAAAGGAGAAGAAACGTGGCAGGTCATTGGATAAGAAACGTATTTGATCCAATTGGCCTTCTTTGTGCTCAACTGCCAATTATACCATGTTATATTGGGTTTGGGTTCATCCACGTAGATGAACCAGTTCTCCCTTACAAGTAGGAAAGGTTGCTCGGCTTAATTATTAGAAGATAGATCATGCCTGGACACCATGATGCATGATTTTTGAATTTGGCTCATAATGCCTTGATCGTCATGGGCTGGTCAAGCCCATGTACTAGTTGCCTTTTCCATCCAAGCCCGAGAGAGAGAGAGAGATTGACATGACATAAAGAGGGTTCGTAAGCTTTATCAAGAAAGAATAGATGAGTGCCATTGAAGTGTAAAGGCAAAGATGAACAGGATATTCAGTGCATAATAGAACTAGAGTACTGTTTTTTCTACGAATCATGATTCATAAATTTGTGAATTGTGATTGAATTACGATTTCTTTTCTGGTCCACATGATCTGAGAATCTATCTAAGGTGGCATGGGGAGCAGGCATGGACTGTACTAGGCACTAAGGTCTAGTCAAAGTAATATTGGGTGTTATGACTTGGATGTTGGAACTAGAAGACAGGAGAGGTTACACGTTTTCCTCTATCTCTCTCTCAGTGGCCTAATACTCAGTCTTTCACGCCCATTATCTAGGTTCATTTGAGGCATTCGGAGGCTAATTAGAAGCCAGCTTTTATGCCCACAAAAGCTTACATCTCCAATCCAGCAGAGCTCATTCATCGAACCGAGATGGGTTCCTTTTTGCTTCTTTGATTAATAGTGATCACCCATTGTTTTACTTCATTAATGTGTTATATCCTCCCATTCTGCTCATAGTGGGTTGGCCCATAGTGAAAGATTAATGGTCTATTCCTCTTCTGGTTCTAATGGTCAGTCCTCTTGGTTCAACTACCCCATTCTCAACCCATTAAGGTTTTCGTCTCTTGGTTTTTCTGAAGTGGTTCACGCAATCATCTCTCAAGTGAAGCATCAGCCAGCAACAATCAGCAAGAAGCAAGTTTGTATCGAACTTTGCTCATTATTAGCTTAAATTTGATTTGCATTAGCATGGGAGTGCAAATAAGCTGAGTGTAGATTCTTGTATACTTTTGCTTCAGATATGACATTGTCATATTGTTTGGTTTCAGTGCAAATAAGATGCTGTTATACCCCCACCTAATATGCAGGAGAAAGGAGATCTAGATGATTTGGACCCCACTTTATATGAGAGAGAATTGAGGTAGGTGGAAGGTGATGCAAATGTTACATCAGTTTTTGATATGCAAAATTTACAATGCCAATAAGTGTAAAAGAAGTAAAAGGTACAAATTTTGCATCAGATAAGAGTTCAAATCACAATTACAAACAACCAGATGCAAAATTCGTATCTGTTCATATTTGCATGAGGCAAACCATATCAGTGTATTTCATCAGAAGATTAGGATTATCTTAGATATTTATCTCTCTTAATGAAACTTATTTATACATTTGGAATTATATTTTTTATAGACAAAATAAACTAAGACTCAGTTTGGAAGGAGTACAATGCAAATATGTAAAGCATCAAACCTTATATTTTGTATGTATTTATACTCTTTCCAAATACAAATATGTACAGTGCAAATACATACAAAATACAAGGTCTTGCACTCTACATATTTGTATTTATACTCCTTCCAAACTGAGCCTAAATAACAGCTAAAACTAAAATCAGATACATATTGTTTCAACCATATTGGTGGTGAGCCCCATCAGAAAACAAAAGAAGAAGAGTTTCTAGATCATTAAGCTAAAGTTTGAGCTGCCCTATTGGAAGACCTAGGAAAAAAAGTACTTTTATCGAAGTGTAAAACAACACTCTTGATTCCACAAGGTCCTAGAGCATCCAAGACAGAAGAATCATGTCCATTACAAGCCAAAACAACATTAAAGGAATCCGAATACACAACCAAAGCTGCTCAATTCTGGTTTCGTGCATTAAAAAAAGAAAATCTACGTATTGCCCAAGTTCAGCTTCAAGGCTCTCCTCTCCAAAACAACCCATCTGCAGCCAAAACAAAATTGCTATCGCAGAAACATACAAAATCAAAGGATCTCTATGAAATCCAGCATCATAGAAAAATTTGAAACAAATTCCTAGCTATGGAGGAAAATGTATGGTATACGTTTATAAGGGAAAATCTATGATGCGGAAAATGTATGGTATAAGAAGAGTTTCGATCAATCAAAATTCACCCATGAATTTTGATAAATAACACCTGATTGGCTGTCATGCTTATAATTCTAGTTGACTGGTTAGAAGTTTTTCGGATATCATATCTTTTCCATATCATAGTCGAACCCTATTTATAATTATCATTCTGTTGTACTTTTTTATCCTTTTATCTCTTTATCCTTTCTCATGTATAGTATCATCTTTATCAGCCCAACATACAAATTTGGATGATGATTTCCACCCAAAATAAGTCTAGAGCAATGGTAGATATGTTGGCTAATCGATCAGGTTGAATGAGGTTCAAAACCCTAACAAGATAAGTCTTACAAGGCCAGGTCAATTTCAGCAAGTTAGGAGAGAACTATAGGTCAATTTGCACTTTTTGTACTCTATTTATAAACTATGGAGGGCTGCAAGAGTCCTCTCCTTGTCTATCTATTATTCCTAACATAATTAGGATTAAGTTAGAGAAAATCTTGCTCTCCTATTCTAGCTCAAAACTAGAACTTTTCTAGCTAGACATTCTAGCCAAATCCTAGTATTACTAGACTATCTAGTTGATAGTTTGACTAGGACTCTTATGTGAGACTTTTAATTGACTATTGGCACCTTATTAATTTTGGAAATTACATTTTTTAATTCAAAAAATCCAGCTTGTATGGCATGGGAGCTACAACTTAATGAGAAAACCAATGGCATGGGAGCTACAACTTAATGAGAAAACCAATATGCCACATGCTTTACATATGCTAGTGGGGCTCACTTAATCGTTTAATTAACCTAATAGGCTAATTTGACATACCTATTATGGGCTTTAGTAATTAGGCCCATTAAGTGTCTAAACACTTAAAATACTTGGGACATTACCATCCTAAAAGCCCAACCCATTATGTGATAATCAAGTTAATATAGTCCAATCTTTCATTTGCAATTAACCTCTCTACAAACAATACATGACACCACATTAGGGAAATGACATTTTCTCTCTCTGTCTTTATGACATGATGTCTAACTTCCAACACCAATGTATCTTTCATTGAGGATTCAAATAATCCTACTACCGACTACCAACAAATTTAAGAATCGAAAGAGGAAATTTTACAAAGTATTGTCTATGTCCCACCATAATAGCATATCCTATCACATTGATCATAAGTTGATATTTCATCTTTGAATGTCCCAACATATCCAAGTATTTTACCCTAGAAGGATCATACTGATTGGCATATCAAAAACAAGAAATCTAGTACTCATTATAATATATACCAATATCAAGTCTAGGGATTAAAAGCGACACTCAGTTGTTTCACTTATTACAAAGTCTACGAACACTCTGAGTTTGGTCTAATTCAATGTTTCTTATAAACACCCATTCTCACACCTTAGGTCACAACTTGAGTAACTAAGGCCTACTACTCCATTACCTTGGGTAGTGTGAGAATGACAATCTTGTCGGAATAAACTCCCTATGCATTTAAGTCCACAATGTTATGTGGTCTCATACATAATATTAATGTGAACTAAGGGGGATTCAACAAAACAACCCAATGACACATAAAATAAATGTTCTTTTATTCATAGCAAAATATATGCAATACATCAATTGGAGCTAAGAGTATACACACTATATAAACTCCCTGGCTTGCATTCAATGAATAAGCTTGGGTTCATTAATGGAACCATCAAGCCACCATCATCATCATATCCCATTTTTTAACTCGGCAATGAGTCTGTCTTGGCTTCTTAACTCATTGCACAAGGACATTACCCCCATGGTTCTTTGTGCTACCTCAACAATTGATGTCTAGTGTGATCTTAAAGACTCTTCCTTTCCATTCAACGGGCCATGCATATACCAACTTCAACGAGCCTAGGGATATCAACGAGTTGGGTCTGGGTCGGGTCCAGGTAGAACCAGTCCCAAACCGGTTATTATCAAGACAAAATCACAAGCCCAAACCATCCCAATTAATAGTCAGGTATATTGGCTCTGGACTTGATAAACCCAATTATACTGAAAATTATATTTGTTTATTTAAATAATAATTAAAATTAAAATTTTAATAATATAACCTTAATAAAATGATAAATAAATACTAGATTATTTACATGTTAATAAATTTAATACTTTTAACTAATATTATCTTATTTATTATCTATCAAATTTACCATTTCAAACATAAAATGCGATAAAAATTATAAGAAGATTAAAAAATATATTATATGTACTTAATAAAATAATTTTTTCTACTTCTGAATCAGTTTCGGACAAACAAGAACTATAACCAACCCAATTATTAATCGGGACATAATCATGAAACCAGAACCACTATAATTGATTCGGTTAGTTTAGGTCCATCAGGTGGACCCTACCCATTGACAACCCTAAACGAGCCATTGCTATGTTGCATTAACAAACGGACTCAGTTATAGTATATTACAACAAGTTGAAAGCATTATGGGATGAGTTATACAAATTCATCAACCAATCATCTTACACTTGTGGTGAAATGAAGGAAAATACAATCATACCAGCAATAAGAGCAACATGATTCTTTTTCCCATGTTCATAGTCAACTTCTATTGATAGATCTTTTGCCTACTATGGCTCATACTCTCTCACTTTATAAGATGAAACCCATCATCCCATTCCTCAATTTGCCTTTGCTCCTACATCTAAAAATACTGAGAGTTATGATTTACTTGAGAAAGACTATTGCTAATATGGCTGTTGTTTCTCAATCTGTTGATGTAAAAAAAGAGAGAAGACCAAAAAACGATGTTCATATTGCAATATATTAGAGAATACATGTGATATATGCTACAAGTTACATGGTTATCCTCCCCACCTTACGAATTACCAGGTATTTGGTGCTTGATCCAAACCTTCAAGGGATAATGGCAACATTGAAGGGTCTTCCTCATCATCTCAGTTCAGTTCAGAACAATATGAGTAGCTTCTTCAGTTGTTAAAGGGTCTTTCTCGATCAATTCCCTTCCACTTGGATCACTAGCACCAATGCCACCCATCACAAGGCTTCCTTTGAAACAAGGTTAGCGTCTTACATTCAACCTTCCCATTCCCTTTCACCTATCATTTTGGTATATGGTACCACAACTCTAGTCTCAAGGTTTGACACTTCTTAATTAACTCAGTAATCACATTACACCATCTAGTGCCATGCATATTCCTTCTTTTAAATTTAATTTATTATCTGTTAGCAATTTAACAAGTTGTGTTAATACTCCATTACATTCTATAACATTCTACCATTGCCATTGAATTTTGTAGGACCTTTCAATCAACATAGGAGGTGATTGGACTGGGTAAACAAGATGATGGCCTTCATTGTTTCACCATAGAACCATCTCCCACTCGTTCACTTCTCTATAAGCCTCCCTAACCAACTACCTGGCCATCCTAACTCTACCAACATGAGCAAACTCAAGGACATGTTGCCTACTCCCACCTCCACTGTTGAAGATTGTCGCATCTATCCCCTTGCTAAGTAGACCCACCTCCCCTTTCCCTTGTGTTACATCTTTATCCACTCACCATTCAAACTAATACATTGTGACATCTGGGGTTGTACACCATATCCTCTTCTTTTGGTGCTTGTTTCTTTCACATTATTGTCGATGACTTCACGTATTGTACCTGAACATTTTTCATGAAATTTAAATCCAATACTTTTCAATTAATCAAAGACTTTTTTACATATGTTCAAACTCAATTAAATTCTTCCATTAAAATGGTATGTTAGGGAAATGGTTTTGAGTTTTCTCTAATCACGGCCTCCTTATATGACCATGGCGTTCTTCATCATCATAATTGTATTACCGCCCCATAGTAAAATGGGGTGGTCAAATGCAAACATCACCACTTACTTAACATTGGTAGAACACTTCAATTCCAATCCAACCTCCCTACCACTTTTTGGGGCAAATGCCTTTTTACTGCCAAAAATTTAATAAGCCACATTCCCACACCTATCCTTCAAGATTGTTCCCCATACAACGTTCTATTAGGAAGCCACCACCTCTAGCCCATCTCAGGATCTTTGTCTATCTTTGTTATGCCTTCACCAACCACCTTCATTCAAAAAAATTTGTTCCTTGAGCCCACTAATGCATCTTTGCTGGCTATCCTTGTTGGAAGGTTTAGAAATCAAGTTTGACATGGTCAAACCACGTTTGGTGGCTGGACGAATTTACAAAATTTTCTAACCAAACCCGAAAATTGGTTTCCTGGTAATTTTGAAATATGAAATTTCTATATCGATCTTGCATTAAATCAGACCAGATTTAAAATCCATATTAAAACTGATCATACCTGATATGGAGACCACAAAACGCAGCTCCCATAGTGGTAGTTCATGCCTAATCAGCCTCCAAATGAGTATGGCACAATGTGTATGTGAAGCTGATTTAGCAACACCATTTCAACAAAACCAGTTTCCAACTTGCTTGAATTGAAGTGGGTTCAGGTATGTGAACCTGATGTACCCTGATGTTTTTCTTGCAAAACCTTAGTGGAGGACTGATAGAAATCAATCCCTAACAATGCTAGGTCAAATTAGGGTCTCTAATAGGAGGCAAGGGAAAAGATGAGAGAACAAGAAAGTTGAGAGAATTAGCTAAATTAGACTCTCCCCTCTCTCTTTTATATAGAGCACTCTCCTAATCTAATTAGGAGCTTATCCAAATCAAATTTAAATCAGGACTCTATCTTTAATTAATAAGCATTATCCTGAGGATAGGTGTTCTATACCCAGATCCATGCCAATTTTCAACCCAAGTCAATTTGTCATGTGATCACTTAACTAATCATATTAGTAATTGGCCTTAAACCCATTTTTCTCTAATGGTTCACGTCCCAATTCGTTGCATGGCCATTTTGGGCCTGAATATTGTATGGTGTAGGACCCACAAAGGTTTCACAAAAGTCCATAAGGGTTTAGTCCCACCTCTAGAAGAGGTTAGGCTAAATTTACTATTCAGGGCAGTGAACCCTTGACCTAATCAACTTGGGTTCAGTTTGGGCCCAACATTTACACTTAAATGACCATTGGATTCAGCCACCCTATGAAGACCCAAGGATAATTGATTTATGTAAGATAAAGCCCATCAGATAATCAAACCTGTAATGGTCTCTTACACCTAACCTCTCAGCCCATAATCATCAGAACACTGCCCATAGGAAAGGACCTCTTCCTTGACTGCAAAATATAATGTCACACTCTCTACTCGGATGGATCCTAAGATTAAAAAATTTTGCAAACCTTTTTCATAAAATAGTAATATAACACATACACTTTGCAAATCAGATTTCAAATACAATTGAAATTCAATGTCGACAGTTTAGATTTCCATCAGAGAGAATATAAAACCTGATATTCACTTTGTCTGACAAAGGGGTCGATCCTATCACTATGATCACCCACTCAAGTAATTTCCCAAACTACCCCAACATGCCTATGTATTTGACTCGATGGATCTCACTAGTTGGCACATTAAAGGCAACTCAGTCCAATACCTAGTGTAGTATCATGATCAGGTCTTTGGTTAAGTGTTTCTTCCAAACACCCACTAGATGTACTTGGGGTCTAACTCTAGAAACTAAGACAATCTGCTCCACCAGTTCAGTAGCACACTAGGTTCAACCTTGTTAGGATAAACTCCCCAAGTTTATCAAATGGTTGAAAACATTCTAAACTAACACGAATCTCGTAAGTGTCTAGTTTAAGGGGTAATTCACAGAAAACATATTGATTAGAACATGAAACAATAATGTACTTTATTCATTCACTAATAATGTTTTATGTACATTAATATGATTGAAGCTAAGGGCATATACTATCTAACAATCATCATGGCCAATATGCTTACTATTTGTTTGATCTTGATACCCAAACCTTTTTTACCAACCAAGACATCACATTCTATGAAGATGTCTTTTCATATTCTTTTTATGCTTCACCACAAATGAGCACTACCCCCACTGTTGTATTACATTGGCCTATTCCTAATGCCATACCTGCACCACTACAGAACCCACCAAACCAACTCCTCACCCAAGCCACCTCAATCACTAGCTCCTACTCCACCTAAACCTAGCCTACTTGAACTAAACCAACCTAACCATGTACCCCATTCTACTAGTCCATTCGGCCCACAAATAAGCCAATCCACTTGGAGGATTACTATTGTAGTTCTGCTCACCAATCTCATCGTCAACCTCCTCTTAAGGTAATTCTTACCCATTGTCTAATAATCTCTCTTATGAAACCTTATCTCCACCACATCATGCTTTCCTCTCTAACATTTCATCCCAAACCGAGCACACATCTTTTTCAATTATAGTCAAAGATCCACAATTGAAGGAAGCTATATCATTTAAAACCCGAGCACTTGAACTCAAGAAGACTTAGGATCTCAAATATCTCCTTCTCAACATGTTTACTATTGGTTGCAAGTGGGTATACGGGATCAAATACAGATTAGATGGCTAAATTGAGTGGTACAAAGCCCATATCATTGCCAAGGGTTTCATACAAACCAAGAGGCTAGATTATCATGAAACCTTTACTCCCATCGCCAAATTTGGTCCCATCACCAATTGGATGTAAATAATGCATTTTTGCATGGTGAAATATCTAAAGAGGTTTACATGAAACTTCTCCTAGATTTTGGTTTTAAAGGTGATACCCATGTCTTTAGGGTACTAAAGTCCATATATGACCTTAAACAGGTCTCTCGCAATTGGTTTGTGAAATTATCATATGCTCTTACTACTACTTGTTTCAAGCAATCCAAGCCAACTAGGCAACTACTCACTCTTCACTCTCATTGAAGGTACCTCATTCATAACGATGCTTGTTTATATTGACAACATTGCCATCATCAATAAGTAATTTTTTCATTCAAAGTTTCATCTAAAGGATCTTTGTCCATTAAAATATTTCTAGGGGATAGAAGCCTCATGCCCTAACAAAGGAATTTTTTATCACAACGAAAATATGCACTAGATATATATTCTTAAAGATGTTGGAGCATTGGGCTCTAAGACTTGTCTTTTCCTAATGGAGTAGAATCATAAGTTATGATTGTGAACCACTTGTTGACCCATTTCCCTTCAAGAATTTAACTAGTCGCCTCTTATACCTTACAATAACTCGACCAAATATGGTTTATTGTGTGAACACACATAACCAATTTGTCTCACAACTTCTCATTGGCCTCTCACTAGAATTCAACTCTTTGAGTGGTGTGTTATATCAAATCTTCCCTAGGTATTGGCATTACTCTTCAATTTTGTTTATATCTTCAATTACGGGCCTATACTAACATTGATTAGGGGTATCTATTATTAAATACTATATATTTCTTGGCTATAGCCCAATATCATGAAAAACAAACAAGCAACCCACTGTGTCTTGCTTTTCTACTAATATTATGTAATAATATTATTGGTAGCAAAAAATCTCTTATATAATATTCTATATAATATAATATATAGAATATTATATAATATATTATTAATAAAATATAATTCATATATTATAAAATTTCTATTCAACTTGGGCTTTGGGCTCAAGATCTAGGCCCAATGGTCAAGTTGGGCTCAAGCTTGGGCCTAGTGATTTTTTGTTAACAGGGTAAGTTCTCGCCTGACCCTGGTTCAGTCTAACTCGTTAACAAGTATTTTGGCATTTAACTTGGTAACCCAAGCACAAGTTGGAAATCTTGACTCTTTTTGCTCGTAGATCTTGGTTGCTTAATGGAATGCTAAGTAAATTGAGCTAGTCAATACATGTGTATTTTTATCAAAGAAACCTTCAATTAAGTTTAGCATTCGAGGAAATTTTAGACAATAACTAGCTTGATAAAATGATTTTGTCGAACACTGGTCTTAGGCCATGTTTGGGAGTGCTTATTTGGGCCATTAAGCACTTATTGGTATTTGGGAAATAAGCCTGAAATAAGTTCTTATTTTAAAAATAAGGGCTTATTTTTTAAGCCCAAATTTCTAGTTTTTTTACAGTGCTTATACAATAAGCACTTATTCAATTTTTTTCTTCCAAAATTACCCCTAGTTGAATTTTAAAATAGCACATATAAAATTATCCCTAGTTGAATTTTATAATAGCACTTTTATAAAAGTACTTTTATGAAAACACTTTTACAAAAGCACTTTTATGAAAGCACTTTTACAAAAATACTTATATGAAAACACTTATAAAAGCATTTTTATACAAAAGTACTTTTACGGAAATACTTTTACGAAAGCACTTTTATGAAAGTACTTTTGTGAAAGCACTTTTACAAAAGTACTTTTATAAAAGTACTTTTGTAAAAGTGCTTTCACAAAAGTACTTTCTTAAAAGTGCTTTGAAATGGTATATTTTGAAAATTTGAAAGAAAATGAAGGACAAAATAGTCACAAATGCTTATTTAAGTGCTTATTAGGGAAAGACTATTAAACTCCCAATATAAAATAAGTTTGAAAAAGTTCGGTCCCAAATGCAAATAAGTGCTTATTTGAATAAAAATAAACACCTATTTTTAAGCACTTATTTTTAACTTAAGCACTCCCAAACATGGCCTTAGAAAGATATCATCCTAATGACATATTGTACCTCTAGATGCAGAAGTGCTTGTATGCTCATCAATGGCACTTTTTACTGTGAGACTGACTTAGCTTGGATTGATGCTAATTCAAGGTAATGTACAATGCAGTCTAACAGTGTGCTACAGAAGAAAGACATATATATATATATATATATAGACCCCGATGCCCTAGTTGAATTAGAAAACATTATAAATGTTTTTGCTTGACATCTAGAGCAAATGATCTATCTTGGTGTTTTGTTGCATTTAAGAGAAAAAAAGCCCATCACCACCTAAACAGCAAAATTATGATTTATCATTTTCTTTAATGGCATATAAGAAGAAAATATTCATTGGTGCAGTTTTGAGTGGATACATTACCTTCATCTATAGGAAGAGAAGGCTACTAAGGAAACAGAAAACATCAAGCTTCTGTCTTTTACATTATTTCAAATATATTATGTTTACAGAGTTGACGCCATGGGTTGTATTTGGTTCACACAAAACATGCAGCACTGTAAGTCTGCAAGAGTGGTTCTTTTTGTCACTCTTTGAGAGAGAGATTGGTTGGAGCTATGCTACTAATGATTCCAAAATCTTATAGATATATCTACCTTTATCCATTCTAGTATATATAGTAATCAGATGGTGACAGTTGAGAAGCAAGTCATGCTTTTCTATTAAAAGAAAAAGAAAAGAGACTCGGGTTTTCCTTGATTACATGTGTTCTTTGATAATGGGAAGATATGAATTGTGGTGTCTCCCTTCTCTGCCTTTTTTCCATCTTCTGCATCACCCATTTCTTGCTGTAGAAGTTGCCAATCCCATGTCTCCTGGAACTCTTTTCAAATAGTTCTTTAGCATTATTGATAGTGAAAGAAGCTTTTTTGCAATGAAAAAGGAAAAAGTTGCAGGAGTTATATGTGGCTTAAAATGATAAATAGTTTGGTTCACATATTAGTGTATTGATGCCATTCAATCAAAAATAATTCTGTTGGATGCTTTTGAGTTGACTAGAAAGCATGCTTTGGTTTTGCTACTGAATTTAGTTGATTGAGTTTCAGGTTGATTCGTCCAGTCGAAAGTTAGAACTGCTGAAATTGGTGCTTTCTTAGGCAGCATTTGGATCAGAGCAGAATTCAAGAGAACAGCTAAGATTCTGCTTGGTTAATTAAGTTTTCATTTTTTAACATTTGTTAGGAATTGCTTTTAAAATATAACAATTTAAAATCAAAACACTATTAAGCCCCAAAGCAGAAAGCCTAAATGCTCTCGTTTGCGATGGCTTTCATGTATTAGGTTTTGGCTTTGCAAGGTGGGCTCCATCGGAACAGCCTATAAGTGATAGTTTTGTTAAGAAACCTGGAAAGCCCAAATAAGCTGTATTCCAGCCACAAAACTAGCTTTCCTGTTAAGATTTAGGTGGGAGGGGATGGGATGAGAAAGGGAAAATGGGTGAAAATTTTTCATGTTCCATTGTTTGGTTGCAAAAAGGAAAATAGTGGGAAAATCAACCCTACCAACAATTACTAATTAATTAATTAGTAATATTTTTATTCTTATTAACTATCAATTACTAATTATTTATATATTATAGTTAATTAATATTGATAATTATTACTTAATAATTAATACTTTAAAATTTATTTATTAATATTTACTATGAACCTATTAATAATTTTACTTTATTATTTAATTATTTTTATTAAATCATTAATTAGATTAATAATAAAATCCGTATTTATTTATTCATTAATTACTTAGTTAATTATCATTAACTATTTTTGGTTAATTATTAATTAGTTAATAATACTTTTATATTATTAACTATATATCAATTATTTAAGTTCTGTATTATTTAGTTAATTAATATTTTACATTTTCTTAGTTTATAAGTTATTATTAATATTACATTTATTAATATCAATGACTTAGTTATTAACTTAATTAATATTTTATTTTTTATTAGTTTATATTTTATTATTAATATTTTATTTAATTAATACTTTATGACTTAATTAATAATCTTAATATTTTATTCTGAAAAAGATAATTATTCAATTATTTATATTTTTATTAATTATTTATTTTAAATTATTTGTTATTTGTTTTAATTAAATTATTTTATTAATATATTATTAAATAATTAATAATTTATTTATGAATCAGGGATCTCATATTAACTCTTAGAAATACTACAAGGAATGTGGTTTTTTTTTTGTTAAACAAGTTTCCCCTCCATTCGCACTTGTTTCCCACCAAAATGGTGGGATTCCATATTCCAAGAATTGGGATCTATAATCCCACCTTTTTCCCATCCCATCTCATGTCTTCCCACAAACCAAAGATGGGAAGAGAGGAATATTCCGTATTTTCCCTTCCCATCCCACATAGTGCCCGTTTGCAAGGTAGGCCTCACATGAAAAGTTAGGAACCTGTGTTTACTGAAAACCCAGAAAGCCAAAAAAATATAATCATTGAGCTGAGAAATCAACTTTCCAAATTGAAACTAGTTTTAGTAGCTTCTCCCAAACCACTCAGTCAATATAGAAACCCTCCCAAAAGGACTCTTAGTATTTTCTCCAAAGCAGCTCAACGAAGCAACTTCACCAAAGCTTCTGGCTTTCATCCCTCCCAAATTGGCCTTAAAATTGGGGCTTTGTGGTTTTGTGCTTCAAGCACTCAAATCCTGAATCAAACTTATTATTAGTTGAATTCAATGTCGATGCGAGTGCTAGTTCTAGGTGGTGTTTAGTCTTCTTAGTTCTATGAAATCAAGTAGTGGAATTTCATTCCATAATACAGCCTTAGGATGTTTACATTACTCTCCTATATTTCTTGTTTAATTTTGCATTTGTATTATTTGTTGGAAATAGAATTTTGTTTATTAAGTAAATAAACACAAAACTAACAAAAAGAAGCAACAAACGGTTCAACACATAAAGGAGGGCTGCTCCACCTAAAAGACAAAACATCAGAAACTTTGGCCACCTGAGATATATGATGAGTAGCCCTGTTCAAAGACCTAGGAATAAAACAAAACTTAAACATTAATTAAAGATAGTTTCAAAGTCTCTAAAGCATCGACCATATTGGTTTTAAAAGCCCTGTTCAAAGTCTCTACATATACTATATAGCATGGTTTTAAAAAACGATCTGGAATTGTTCTAGCATCGATTTTTAGGTTGATGGTTCGATCGTTCGGTTCGAATGTATGGCTCGTACTAATAATAAAAATTAAAAAAAAAATAAAAATAGCAAAAAATCATTGAACGGGTCAGTAATTTGATCGCCCGGGTCAATGGATCATTGACTGATTCAACAGTTTTTAGTCAAAGACTGGATTTATAATAAAATGAAACCGGTTGACTAGACGGTTCCTGGGCCAGATGGTCTGACCATCTGGATCAACAGTGGTTTGAAAACCATGGTCTATAGTTTCAAAGACCTATCCAATTTGTTTTCAATTCTAGCCAGACCTTTTTGCCCATTGGCCCAAGTTTTCAAACCACCTTAAACATTTATTTCAAAAGAAATATGCCACAAGTACCCTTGTCTAACCACGGAAAACCTAGTAATTTCGCCATTAAAAGTAACAGAGAATGAGAAGAAATCCAGGTTAAATCCCCCACACAAATATTGAGCAATCATAGCATTCAAAGATTCCCAAAACGAAACTTTGAGTCTTTTAGCAAGTTCAACATGCAAGAAACAAATTAGCCAACAAGATCTAGTCAAAGGAAGTGACATTAACTTTTAGGACCATGAACCCAAATAACCTAAACCCAGATCCGGAAAACCAACACCCTGACCAATTAGGTACCATACCCGGATTTGAAACACTGGATGAAACAACTAGAATAGCCCACCTAAGGATCTCTAAAATCCTCTGAGCCTGCACCAGAAGATCATAATTAAGGATGAGGACCTCAAAAGCTAATTCCAATGAATTCCACCTAATTAAACATTCCTATCAGGGCCTTGAGGTCTTTTCACCTCATATGCCGCCCTGTCCCGGAGGAACTTCCTATCTCTCAATTCCCACTGAAGTTAAACATTTTTGATACTATCATGGGGAGATGTTCTCAATACACGGCGGGGATGTACCGTGGGATGTTTTGGGGTACAGTCTTGTAGGGACAGATTTGAACTCACTCCCAATACTATATCACTACTTCCACATCTATGACTAGCTATAAGTCAAAAAAAAAAAACCTAGCTTCATTCCTTCGTCTATGTTGCTCCTCCATATATATGCTCTCAAAAGTTTAAGTTCGATGGCTGCCATTCCTCTCTAAACTAATTGTCAACCCTCAACCAAGGTTCATAAGTTGCTCATAGGTCGATCTATTCGCAAAGTAAAGCTCAGGATTAGGAGGCAAATAGATTTTTTGAGCACATTTGCGAAACCCATGTCAAAGACAACAAAAACATAACACATTCCTCCGAGGTTTTCATACCTATACAAGCCCAAATCTAAGAAGTTACAAAACCACCAACTTAATTTTTGTCAATATTTTAAAAATCAAACCGGAGGCCGAACCATATTTGTCTCCGAATCATGAGTCATTAGTTCAACTGGCCAGGTCAAATGATTATCGATCAAATCAATGGTATTTTACTATCTTACAGGTCTTGACGGTACTGGACCCAGAATCCTGGCCAAGTGACGGTTGAAACGATTCGACCACGCCAGATATTTCTAACTTCATCAATCATAGCATCGCTAAAGTCAAAAATATCAACCGCCTAATCACTATTTTCATGCATCATAGAGCCACCAAATTCTTGCTCAAGATCATTCATGTCTTGTTGGTTAACCGCAAGATTCTCCAGCTACATACAAGAAAATGCAAACAAAAGAAATAAGACTCCACAAGTGAAAAGAACCTCAAAAGAAATAAGACTCCACAAAGGAGAAGAACCTCAAAGATAGAATGAAACCCTAAAAAAAAGGGTAACGAACACATTTATCAGAAGTAAAGAGAACTTTGAGAACAACCGATGGAAGCGAAAAGACTAACACGCAAACTGGATGAGCTGGTTAGGTCGTGGATACAGTTTTCCCAGGCTCAACACTAAAACCAGGACTTGGGCCTAAGCCTGGCAAGACCCAACTAAAAGCCCAAGTCCAACTTGAGTTAAACCCTATTACAATTTGGGCTGGATTCAGGCCTGGGCGAGTTTTATTGGGCGTAAGACTTAAGGTTTGTACTTTCTTCTTTCACTTGGGCTTTAGAGAAAATGAAAAGTACATATAGAAAGCCTAATAAATTGGCTGTATTTCAGGAAAAAAAAAATGGCTTTCCTATGGAACTTTTTAGTAGCTTTTCCAAAGCAGCTCAACCAAAGCTTCATCCCTCCCAATAAAATCACTAAGGAAAGAAAAAGCATCTATACGTAGAAATATACTCACTAGTGTACAAATATATAAATACATGCTTAAACATAAATACACAATATATGTATATACATGCTATTGGCCTGCTGGCTCTAGCTGGGTCAGATTCAAGTTTGTTTGGCCCAGTCTTGGTTTGGGTTCTGGCCATCTGAGGCTTCAATCCTATCACAACCTAGCAGGGTCAAGCCCAAGTTTATAAAGCCAGGCCCAGTCCAGATTCCAAGAGCTCCAAGCCCAACCTATTAACCAAGTTGGTTGAAATCAGTCTCCGGATGGACCTGCCCAAGTTGCCGATCGATTCCTCCGGTGAATTCCCACTGCTTTGTTTAGCGTGTAAAAGTGAAAGTTTAGTACTTCGAAGTTCAAAACGTTCATCTGGTCCGATCCAATTCTCAGAATGCCGGCTAAAAGGAACATGAATAATTTGGCTAGTCTCTTAACATATACTCAATTGACAATAGGCGGTAGAGATGCAAGTCGGATCAGGTTAGGTCAACCCTAACCCAACCTTACTATTGGATCAGGTTGACTTTGGGTTGGTCCAATTTTCCACATTTCATTTTTCAATAATGTTTTTATTCCTTAGAAATTAGATTAGGAGTAAGAATGGCAACGGGGTAGATTTGGGGTAGGAACCATATTTCCCATCCCCAATCCTCATGGAATAAAAGTTATTCTCCATCCCCGGTCCCCAATTGAAATGGACTCCCCATGAGGACCCAAATCTTTGAAATTTGTTAATTAAAAGTACTTCTTGAAAATAGATTTACTTAAAATAAAGGAAATTTTTAAAATATAAATAATATTTTAAATATATTTTCATATATATATAATATAAATAATATCATGTATATAATCGGGGTTGGGGTGGGACGGGGTACTTCACTCCTCATCCCCAACCCCATCACCGATCAGGGATCTCTATTAATCCCCATGCCCATCCCCGCTCCATCCCAATGGGGTCAGGGAGGCCTTCGGTGAAAATTGTCATTCCTAATTAAGATAATTTTAGTATTATTATATGTACAAGGAGTCAATGGTTATGGTCTTTTAGAATTACCATACTTGTTATATAGTATTAGAAAATTTTTGCATTCAAATTAAAAATTTTTTATATGTATTATTTTTAAATATTATTTATATTTTATAATTTGAAATTAGTTTTGCTCATATATTGGACAAATTTCAATTTATATGTTATCTTGGTGATTAATGAAGATAGTTAAGTGCTAAACCAATCTAAATTAATGATTTTTCCTTTCCTTTAAGCAAATCTTTTTCCTGAAGTAGACTTTTAATTATAAAAAAGAATTCAGCAATTTAGGTCCTTGATGGGGACCTGTCTTCATCGAGGATGGAGGCTTATTTTTCTCCCCTACGGGGATGGGGAGTACGGCCCGGCCCCCATTCCAAACTATCCTATTGCCATTCCTAAATTTTGCTATGTCAAGATATTAAATTAATATTGGATAAATTTCAATTTTTATGTTATTTTTGTGATTAATGATTTTTTTTCTTTTAAGTGAACCTTTGTCTCAAAGCATGTTTTTAATTAAAAAAATTCAGGGATTTTCCATCCCCAATGGGTAGGGGTGAGTATGGGTCTGTTTGGTCAGTTGCAAGGGAGAACCTACCCTATAGGGGCTAGTTTAAAGTTTTTCAAACCAGTGCCTACCTTGTGAAGGTCAATTCTAGGGTCGGTTCTGGCCTTGGCGGTTCCAAGGTTGGTACCAGGGTCTACCCATGGAACCTGTTCTATGGGTAGGGTCAATTCAAGGTCGGATCGAGGTCGGTTCCATTTGGTTCTAGATAGAACCTACCCATGGGGAACCTATATCCACTAGAGATGGAGATTTATTTTTCTCCCTGATGGGGATCAAGGACGAGGATAGAGAATTATTTAGAAATTGGGCACGAAATTGAGAGTATGGTCCCCACCCCATTGTCATTCCTAAATTCTATCATGTCAATATATTAAATTAATCCAAAAATTAGATATTTACAAATAGTTAAAAATTAAAAATTAATAATATGTAAAACCAACACATGAAATTAATCACAATAAAATATTACTAAGTTAGGAAAAATAAACTGAGTATTGGAAAATAATACTAAAATAAGTTAATAAGTATTAGTAAATATGTATGTGTAATATTTCATTTGATGTTGTTAATTAGCCATTTAATTTGAAATTATTATTTGTATGGTGCATGTATATTCAAGTTTCATTTAAAATAAATAAAAATAAATAAAATATAATAAAGATTAGAAAAAAATCAAAACAAATTTATCTAACAAATATTAACAAAAAAATAAAATTCATTTAAATTTAATTTAGAATAAAAAAATAACAACTCATTTAACCATAACAAAAGTTAATAAACATTAATAAAAAATAATATATGTTTCTTTAACAATACATAACCCAAAACTAATGCTTGAGTTGAAATCAAATTGGCTTTTCTCAATTGAAAATGTCATAAAGGATTCTTCAACTTGGAATCATTTTGAACAAAGAAAAAGTTTGGGCGGGAGAAGAAACGCTACTCTACTAGACTATTAACCATAGGTTCCATTTCAAAATTTTTAATTACCCAAGACATTAGGATTCTATAACTACCCATCCACACAACACTGACTTGATTAGAATCTACCATCAGAACCTAGACTCAAATCTTTACCATCTTTCCAAATCTCACATGAAAACTCCATTTAACCCTTAACAAACCTAGATTCCACTTCGAGACACTAGATTGACCAACCTTATTTGACCTAGAATAATTTAACCTGACAAATTTCCATTCTACCCAACTTATCAAAAATCTGATTTTTTTTTCCATCAAATCTAGAAACCTTAATGCACCTATCCAACAAATTTTATTTTAAATTTCCATCATTTAAACCTTCATCAAATAGCTCTTCTCATTGGCCAAAACTTTCAATTTCTATATCTCTCCCTAACCCAACTCCAGGTAGATCAAACACTACCAATAAACTCCACACAACTTCAAATGTCATCCTGATCATCCTCCATTTAACCCTCCATGGATCCAAGTTTCCGATATGAGTTCTTTCATTGGTTGAGACTCATACCCTTACCTCCCCTTGATCCTAGAATTTCAAAACCAATTAGACTTTATCAAAACCCCAACTTACCAAATTTCATAAAAACAATACCCTTACTTACCCATAAATAAGGAAATATTCCATTTTAAACAATTTCATTGACCCACTCCTCTGAAACCTCAATGCACACACATAACATATCTCCACCATCCGAGCAACATACACTATTCATCACCCCTAGTCGTTAGCCATACACTATGTTCACAATTTTTTCTTTTAGGAGATCCCATCTTTTCATCAGTTACCAAATTGACCTTATATTATACCCCTACAAAATCATTGTTTTTGCATCTAGTCTCAACACAAGGACCCAACAATAGGTCCCAACAACAATTGCATTTGTACATTAGGAACATCTTGCCATGCAAGTTCCCGATGCATGCATGGCTATAATGGTTGTTGGGAAGTTGTTAGAACCCTATTTTGGGACTTGGGAGCACATCTGAACTTGAATCTTTCCTTTCATTCTTTTATTTGTTTATTGATTTATTTTGTTGAGCAACTAAAATCACATACTATTTATTAGCGTATCTCTCTTTCTCCTCTCTCTCTTCTCCTTTATCTTCTTTCCTCTCCTTCCTCTCTATTGCTCCACTAACACCTATTTATGTCATCTGTTCTAACCGAAGCAAAGAGCTCACTATCACCCCTCTCTCACTCTCTTCTTCTTCTTCTGGTCTCCTTATCCAACTGGTTAAGATTAATTTTTAGTTTTCAAAGAGACAAACAAAAATAAATAATTACTTTTGTATATAAAATAATGGTTTATTAAAAATAAAGATTATATATCATGTGTATACATGTATGCCCATGTGAATAATGAAACACCTTCAGTCGTCAGAAAGCTAATCCAATTGGCCAATGGTTTGTTGAATACATGAAGAATCAAATTAAACACTATCACAAATGGTCTAACATCTCCTACTTAGCTCCCAAACTATTTAGTTTCTTAATAGCCCCATTAAAGTTATGAGCCTCTTTTAAAATTGTCCATCAAATGGGGCTTGGATAATGGATTGCCAACCATCACCTTAGATGATATATATTCAATAGATATTTATTTTTCTGATATACATCAAAGGTATAGTGATACTATAATTCTATATGCATTACTTTTGACCCAATATATCTCCATTTTTCATTGGTTGGATTATGATTTAGATGATTTTAACACTATGGACAATGATGGGCATTGACTAATCCACACCATATTTCTCATAGACCTGTTTTCTCCTAAAACAGTGATTCCATGCTTCAATATTTAATGTTTTACCATCAACTTCATTATTTAACTGAAAATCAAAGTTGAGCTCCACCTTATTTTACTAGTTAAATGATTAACTATTATTTTTCCTATATGTGAGATGCACAAAATCAAACTTAAGCTCCAATTTTCACACATTTTGTTCACATTCGAAGTTAAACATTTTTCTTTTATTTGTTATTTATTTATTTTGTTAGGTGCTCAAAAGTACTTTCTATTAATCACTTGAGCCAAACAAAAATATACCTTGTTCCTTTGTTTCTCCTTCTAGATCTTCTTATTTTTCTTCTTTTCTCTTCATTAATCCTTGTTTATCTACTTCACTTTCACAAAAGCTAATAGCTCACCATCGTCCCTTGTCTCTCACTCTCTTGTTCTTCTTAACTTTAGTTTTCCTATCTTATATAGTAGTTAAGATAAATCTTTTTTAACCTATAATTAATTCATTTGAACTTAAGAGACAAAATAAAAAATAATTACTTTTTTAAAAAATAATATTAATAACAATAAAGGTTATATATCATATATGCACATGTATTTCCATGTGAATTATGATACTCCTTCAATCATATAGCTAATCCAATGGGCCAACAATTTGAAAAAAATATCTTATTTGTTTGAACTGATTCAACTAGAAATGGTTATACTTCTCTAACCTTGATATAAATAAAAGTAATTTTAATAAAATCAACTTTTCTGAGGTTTATTGCTTAAAAGGATATTTTCACCTCTTTTGTCCTATTTGGTGTCTAATGACATCTAAGTGTCCTAAACAAACAAATAAACAAACAAAAAAAAAAACAATTCTGTCAAGTTTTGTGTAAACAATTCAATTGGTTTTTTAATTTTAAAACAAAAACATTACTTAAAGAAATGATAATGGTATCAAACACCGCCTATATTAAGACTTGTGAAAAAACACAAATTTATGTACTTCAAAAAGATAAACATGTTTCCACTTCAATAAAATATCTAAAATAATAAGTTTTTCATAATATAATCTCTCAAACTTAATTTGAAGATCATTTAAATTAGGTGTCATTTAGCAAGTGTTTTTAGAACAATCTTAAAAAATAATAATAAATTAAAAGCTTAATAAACTTTTATGAATTAGTTTTTAAGAATAAAACCTTTTGGTAATATGTACATTTGAAAGGTTTCTTTTACGATATAGAGTTTTGTAAATTTTGTATCAACATAGAGTTTCATTACAATGACAAAAAGATTATTTTTGCATTATAGTATTTTTACATTTTATATTGTGAAAATTCCTTTACCAAAACATGTTTTCAAAATATATTTTCATAGTAAAAGTTATGATTATATGTTTAAATACAATAATATAATGGGTTATACTTTGCATCATATTATTAAATGTATTAATAATTTAACAATTCAATAATACTATGGTTTTTTATTGCAATAATATTATATGTAAAGATTACTAGGGTTGTCATATTTGTCATAACTATCATTGCAAATTTCCTATTTTAAACAACACTTAATTAGTTGAGATTGTCATTACGATAAATAATTAATAAAAGGTATAACGAAACGATTTGAGAAAAAGAGATCTAGTCTAAAATCACTCACTATTCATCATCATCTAATCCATCCTATCAAATTTCATCTAAAAATACCTCCATTTACCTTTAAATAAAAAAATATTTCATTTTAAACAATTCCATTGACCCACCACTCCGCAACCTCACCACAGACTAATAATACATATCCACCATTGGAGCAACATCTATACATCTTGTCCTTTAAATACAATTCTCATCAAACATCTAACCTCCTAAACTTGAAATGAACATAAATTTCCTAAAAATAATTAAAAATGCATACACACCCCAAAAGTATGATGTCTAACGGTACAATAATGATATTTGCATTTAGAAAATCTTGTTTCCCCAATTACCAAATTGGCTTTATATGAAACCCTAATAAAATTGTTTTTAGATCTGGTCCCAACTCAAGGGCCCAACAACCAGTCCCAACATCCATTGTAGTTGTACACCAAGAACATCTCACCATGGAGGCTTCCAATGCATGAATGTGATGGCTGTTGGGACCAATTGTTAATACCCACATTTGACCTTCAAACTTTTCTTTTTTCTTTTATTTGTTGATTTATTTATTTTTAAGCACCCAAAATTTCTTACTTATATATCTGATTCTCTCTCTCTCTCTCTCCTTCTTTTTCTTCTTTTCTTTTTTATTTTTCTCCTTCTTCTCTATAATTACACTAGCTCCTTTTCGTTTACTCCATTTTCACAAGAGCAAAGAGTTCATTGTCACCCCTCCCTCTCATTTTCTTTTTTTCTTTCTTTGTATTCCTTATCTAAGTAGTTAAGATTAATCTTTTTTTAACCTAAAAATTAATTCATTTAAATTTAGTTTTCAAAAGAGACAAAACAAAAATAAATAATTATTTTTACAAAAGATAATAATATTATTAATAATAAAGATCATATACCATGTGTGCATACATGTATATCCATATGAATGATCATACTCCTTCGGTCATATGGTAATCCTATGGACCAATGGTTTGTAAATGATTTTATATTTGTTTGGACTAAGTCAACTAAAAGTAGTTATACTTCTCTAACCTTGATAGCTATAAAGGTCATGTTGGTACCAATGGGCATTTTCACCTCTATACAGTGTCTAATGATAATGTTTGGTTTGTGGGGTGAGGATGGAAAAAAGAGAATATTCTAAGAAAATTCTTTTTTTTTTTTTTTTTCGAAAAGGGTAGGACGTAGGATCCCAAAATTGAGAACATGCGGTCACACCAAACCCATGCGAGATGCGACCCCAATCAGAAAGGGAAAATCGAAGATGCATCTGGGAAAAATCATCCGTCCTTGTCAGAGAACAAACTCCTTCATCTTCCCCTGTCTACCGCTAGGCATTCCAACGGTCATATCTCCAACCACTTTTCTGGCATCTTCGACTGACGGTAAGACTACATTCAAGAACTACTCGTATTAGGAATTCTATCTCTAGCTTTTCTTCAAGAAAGATATTCGCTATCTGTATACAAGAACCTAAGCACTCTCTCCATTTCCTGCTTCAAGCTCTCATCCTCTACTCTGCCCTAGTTTTGCTAGCTACCTAAATTCCTCCCAAAACCAACTACATTTTTCGAAGCTCTTCTTCTCCGAATTTTACTTTTAGGGTATTTTTTTCCTTTTTATGCATTTTATACTTTGCTTTTTGAGTAATTTATTGGAGTCGAGATGGCTGCCTTGAATAATCTCTCTTTGCCCTTCTAGGCTTTCATATAGACCAAATCAAACAAGACGTTCCATTTGTTGCTCTTCTGCTCTATTTGATGCTCCCATCGTGATAGGTATCTATTCTTTCTTTCTTTTGTTGCTATCCTTGTTAAAGATTCAAAGCTTGAGCATTAGTTGTATGTAATTGTATTAGGCTGATGTTTTATGCTTCTTCACACTTGTTGAATGATAAAAAGCAGCCAAACTAAACTCAGTCCAACTCTGTTACATTTTTTGTTGTCTATGAAATCAATCAACTTCAAAATTAGGGTAACCATAAAATTGGACCCCCTTATAGCGGAAAATTACTTGAAGTTACAAACAGAACCTTGAAAATGAAAATGACGATTCATATGTAGGTGATGACATAAAATATCAGGCTCTTAGAGGTTGGGAGATTGGTCCTTATCATTTTCCCATTAAAGATAAGCATCTAATGCCAACTTATTGGTTACTATCAGCATTAATTATTTATTATCTAATTCAAAAATAAAGCCCCAATTCTGTTTCTGGGGTTTTTTTTGGCAAATGCATTATGGATAATACTGATGTTCTAGGAACTGGCAAACCTTTCAGCAACAATACTGGGAACATTCATTCTATTATATTGGGCAGGGATTTAGTGAGACCCAAGAAGTTATCACTTCTCCTGGGGTCAAATTAGATGTTTCTGTGGGTATCATTGGGATTCTATTATAGTACTTAAAGATTGGGCGAAGGACATACCAATTGGTCTCTAGAGGTTAAACCATCAAATAAGGAGAAGAGGTGGTTGAACTACTGGCTGAACTCCAATAATACCTTAGTCAATTCATTGGTCATAGCTAAAACAGTGATCTAGTTTAGCAGACTTTTTTCTTCTAGATAGGATATCTTATACAGTTTTACCATATTAATTAATAAATATATCATGAAATCTATAAATGAATTACAACAAGACAACTTAAAGGTCTAGATTTCTAGCAGTGTTTTCAGAAAAATTGTCTTTAAATGGAATGAGTGAATACTTAATCCTCTCTAATGCATCCGAGGTATCCACATCAAGGTATGGCTTATAAGATGTGATTGTCAATGCTTGAAGCCAACCACTTGGTTGAGATTCATCAGAACCAAAAGCTTGTATTGAGAATATATCTACAACAATTCAAAATACAATCAGAACAAGATAACAGAAAAGATATTACAGTTATGAAATTATGTTATCACCAGTCAGAATAAAATACTAGAATTAGTTAACTGCCTCACAACCATGCAAAATGATTCTACAATATCAAATAGTGAAAAGAATTTGGATAGATTTAAAAGTTGTTTCAAGTTTCAATATCGAGAATGTAACCCATTTGGGTTTTATCCCGAGATGGTTTAAGGTTGTAACAGGGCTGAGAATTAATCCTTGCAAAATTGAGTTAACGGTTGTTGGACAGGACAGTAGGGCTTTGTTTTGGGCTGATGTTATGGGCTGCAAAGATGGAAAGCTTCCCTCTTCTTATTTGGGGTTCCCACTTGGATGATGATGATCTGAGCTCCTGTTGCAGTGAAAGTGTAGAA